>NC_134110.1:95109848-95412878 GCF_040939455.1 Microcebus murinus | reverse complement strand
CAATTACTTTCTTTCTATTTTTGGTAGAGACTGGGTCTCAATCTTGCTCAGCCTGTTTTCGAACTCCTGACCTTGAGCGATCTTTCCGCCTCAGCCTCCCAGAGTGCTAAGATTACAGGTGTGAGCCACTGTGCCCGGCCTCTGCTGCTGTTTTGTTTTTATTTTATCAGCCTTTTGGAAAGGCAGTCTCTGGCACCTCAGAGCAATAATTGGCTGGAAAGGGAGAATTGGGGAGTGGATTAGGGGACAATTAGGGGAAAAGCATTTCTAGAATTCACCTGGAGGATTTACCTTAGTCCTGACATCTTAATGTTATTCTCCATTCTCCAAGTTACAGCTGTAAATCTATAGATAATCATTAAGTAACCACCGGGAGATGGCCAGTGTTTTTCCTTTGTTGCTGAATGCAGCTCTTTTATCAGTGAAGGGAGTCAGCAGCAAACTTGTATTTGTGCTTTTGCCTTAGAAAACTTTAGTAGGTAACAGTGTGTCACCAGGAGAGAGGTTTTACTTTGTTTTGTTTTTTCTTCACTTAGGGTAAAAAATATATCGGAGAACCTTCTAGAGATAGGGTATGGCACTAGGGTTGGTGGTAGTGGAGAATTTAAAGGAAATTGGCACAATGCCAAGAAATTGGGTACCATTGAGAAAAGTCAACAAAGATATAGGAACATCCTGCTTGCTTTTTTTGTGGACAATTTCCAGGACAATGAGAGTGATGGCCCGGTAAGACCGAAAGGTGTTTAGTTACCTCTTATTTTAAAGATTGGATCAAAATCATCACTTGGGCAGCTATTTGAAGACAACATGACTTTTTGTTGCTCCTTAATAAAGAGTATAATATTTCTGATCTGCTTTAAAGTGTATTTGACCTGTTCTCCACTTCCTTCTGTATTTATTTCTAAATAATTCTGTACCATAGGTTTCAGAATTCCTAGACTTTAACCTTAACTTTGTGAAAGCAAAAACAATTGATTTTAAGGTGTATTAAACCCAAGAGGTTTTTTGGTTTTTGTTTGTTTTAACCGTGGGTATAAAGAGTTGGAAAAAATTGAGGATGTGCAAGTAATAATACCAGGACACCTTGGTGGGGCAGAGGGGTGGGGTGGTGGTGGTGGTGTGTGAGGGGGTTGCATTTCTCAAATCGCAGGTGTTCTAACTTGTGCCCTTCCCATCTCTTCATAGGTTGGCTAGAGTGGGCTTGCAGTATTAGCATAGGAGTCCCACTCTCACTTCTTTGGTGGGCTGTGAGGTCTTCAGGCCTGTTGCCAGTAGCTGCTCAGTTTAGGGGTTCAGAAGGTTGCAGAGTGCATTTCCCTGCTAGCAAATGGGCAAGGAACTTTAGATCATCCTTTTCCTGAAACTTTTAACATTTGAAGTTACATATCTGAATGTGCTCTTTAATGAAGGAGCAGTGTATAGACAGAATTTTTATTGAATATAGGAATATTTGAAATTAAAGTTTAATTTTTAGATCATGTTTCTTGATAGACTCTTATAACCTGAACATTCTCTTCACCTTAAGAAATTATCTTAGAAGATTGTGAGATTATTTAGAGTTACGGTGTGTTTGTTTTCACTGTTAATTTTAAAAGCACGTCTGTCAGTGCGAAGAGACACCAAACTTCAGCTAATTACTTTGGAGCCTGCCAGAAGTGGATGGTGGGGAACTAACTTGGAGAATTTAATCTTGACAACTTAATGTTACTCTTCGTTCTTTGCAGTTACATTGTAGATCTATAGATAATCTATAAGTAACCACAGGGAGAAATAGAACTGGGGCAATAAGTAGGATTTGCTTTGCTGATTTTTCTTTAAATTGGCCCATTAATAAGGTAACTCCGTTTTTGGCCGCTCTAGTATTGCAAAGATATTTCCATGAAGGGGAGCTCTTGAAATGCATGGAGGCATTCTTTGAATTAAAGGAGATAAGTCAGAGTTCTTTGAGAAAGTGTTTGATTTAATAAGGTGCTAAGTAATATTTCTTTTTTTATCAGCTGTTTCTTTGAATGTTTTCCCTTTTCATCTTAAATATATTATCCAAACAATGGGATACATTAAGGGAGTACAGTCATTTTCACACTGGGATAAGGTGCTGCTACAGTTCCTGTGCTCGGTATCTTACCTAATTTGACCTCTGCTTCAACAAGGTATCTCTCTTACTTGGAAACAATAGTATAAGACCTGTCTCAAGGAAGGAAATATTCTGAGTCTAATTTTGAAACGATCTGTCCTTATATTCAAGCTTAAAGCTTATACCTTCAGTTTTTGCAAGAAAGTTAAAAAATATTTGCGTATAACGTCTCTAAGCTAGGGTTTCATTGATGAAAGGGGAAAAAAAGCAACCAACAAATAGTAAGAAACTGCCATTCATAGAACAAAAATTAGCCAAATCATAAGATTGGTTTTAGTAAGCTTCCCACATTGCAGACTAGCTGTGTTAGATGCTAGAATGGTATTTCATATTAAGTATAAATTTAATTCCAAGAATAAATAGGAAGTGTTGTCAGTTTACTTCTTTCTTTTAATATTTTTCATTTTTTAAGCATCTCACACCTCTGCTATGCTGTCTAGTGGTCACACACTAGGTGCTGCTGCCAGCACTCTGCCTTCACTGCTGGCTCAGGGGCTCGGGAGGTAGGTGCTCAGAGTTGTGAAGACCATGGGCTTCATATGCAGTTAGAACTCCATTGGAATGTGGCTTTTCCAATTTTCTGTTAAGTCATCTTGAATTTTTTTTTTTTTTTTTTTTGAGACAGAGTGTTGCTCTGTTGCCTGGGCTAGAGTGCTGTGGCGGCAGCCTAGCTCACAGCAACCTCAGACTCCTGGGCTCAAGTGATCCTCCTGCCTCAGCCTCCTGAGTAGCTGGGAGTATGGGCACAAGCCACCAAGCCCAGCTAATTTTTTCTGTTTTTTTTTTTTTTAGTAGAGACAAGGTCTCACTATTGCTCAGGCTGGTCTTGAACTCCTGAACCCAAGTGATCCTCCCATCTCAGCCTCCCAGAGTGCTAGGATTATAGGCAAGAGCCACCGTGCCCTGCCAAGTCATCTTGAATATTTACATCCCTAACCTTAGTTTCATCATATAGTAATTGTGTCAATTGCACAGGATCATTATGAGAATTAAATGAGATAATGGCTGTAAAGTTTTTAGCACAACATGTGGCATTGTAATAAGTGCCTAGTAAATGTTAATTTTGTTACAGTGGTTATCAATATGAGCTCTTGGAATGCTTTCTTTTTTCACTTTCTACTCCTTCACCTTAAAGTAGAAAGACTTTCCCTTATTTTGTAAAATAGGACATTATCTGTCAATGTTTTAAAAATCAATTTATCAGATTCTCCATAAGGCAAACAAAAATTCATAATGTTTTTATTTGGGGGAGCAAAATTATACTGTCACCCTACTGGATTTTCAGTTGAATCTCTAGGAAATGTGGTACTGTGTATAAAATATCAGCTTCTTTCTAAGTGTTTAATTTCTTCCTGATTTCAACCAAAGTAATAACCATCACTTAGTTTTCAGAAACTTCAAGTGGCAGGTTGACATCCTGTTTCACATTGATAGAGAAGTTAGCTGATATTCCCCCCAGCACCCAAGAGGTTAACCCACTGAACTATATATGTGTCTATATATAGGTCTATATGTAGTTCAGTAGTACTAAGTCTTTGTTAAGTATAAATTTAAACTGACAGATGTTCACTTTAAATCCAGTGATCCACTTCACGTCTTTGTTGTCACAAAAACCTTCCTGTGTTTTCATGGTGCGCTCTCCCAAACCCCGAAATGATCTTATGTTTACTGCCTGGCTTCCTTGTGAGCAGCACTGAAAGCACAGTTGCGAGCTTAGTTGATTTGTGAAAGCTGTTACCACTTAATATCTTTCTAATGTTTCTTTATCCTAATCTATTTTTTTTCTTAAAAAGTAACTACAAAAGAAAACAAAAAAGAACGGTTGTGGTTTAATTTAGCTAAGTGAAAAAAAAAAGAGGCCAAGATGATTCATATTTTTTGAATAAGTTAAGGTTTACATTTTTTGATATGATTTTTACCCATAAAAGCCATTTTATGGATAAAATAGATGAATTTTAGTAGAGTTCTTGTGTTTGGTAGGAAACTGGAAATGTTACCTTAAAGTATTTGTGTCCCTTGGGCCCTCTTCAAGGTTTTCCAGTGTTTCACTTGTCTCCATTTGAGGCAGAATAGTACCATTGCCACTTTTTAAAGTTTACTATTTAAAGCTAGAAGAGATTTATGTTAGGTTTTCTCTTCAGGAAAGAATGCAGTTATATCTTTGCTCCAATTTAAATATAAGGGAAAAAATGCTTTTGTTTATCATCTTCAAACTTTATGTACTACAGGTTTAAAATATTTTAAGGAATATTTTTATATATTTTTGGTTTTTAATAAAAAATATTGATAAAAATGAGATCGGAAAAAAGTAAATGGGATTGTTTGGTATCTAGTGTCCATCAGATGTAACGTGTTTACCAAATATGCATAATGTTTGTATACATTTTATTGAACTGTAATCTGTACACAATCTGTATATTGAATGAAATATTTCCTTCATATCACAGAGATACTATAGAGTGGTTGCAATCCAGGCTGTCATGTACTTTTCGTTGAATTCAAGGTATAGAAAAAGAAAAACCTTTTAAATATACTTAACTGTATCCTGAAATTTGGAAGAAAATATCTAGTGTTTCCAAGTTAGTTTTTAAAGAAAGCTTAACTATGTACTTCGATATCATGCTAATAGTGAATGTTTATGGAAAATGTATAACCTAGCACTGTCTGTGAACTTTCTGTCCTGATGCAAGTGTTCTATGTTGTCTGTGTCCAGTATAGTAGCCACTAGCCATGTATAGCTATTGAGTCCTTGAAATGGGGCTAGTGAGACTGAGAAACTGAAATTTAAATTTTTTAAAAAATTTTATGAATTTTAATTGAACAAAATGTGGCTGGTGACTTCTGTGTAGGACCACTCAGGTATTACCAAACAAGATGAATTATTTAAGTACCAGAAAATAAGATGTAGAGCACAACTAAAACTAGAAAAGAGAGTTTTTGTTATGTGTATGTAACCAGTGTAAGCTGTGTTTCTACATTTATTCTCTCTTACCTCTTACCAGGTGGCCCTAAAACCATGGGTGGTCTCATGTTTTTTGGCCTTCTGTAAGTAGTCATAGGATATAACAGTCCATACATGGTAACACTGGCACAACTCACTTTGTTATTGTTCAAATAAATCTTTGCTGTGCATTAGCCAATTGCTAAACACAGCATACTATTAATATAATTTTTAAAGTAATGTGAATAGAGTTTCTTGTTTTAAACGTATACATGATAGTCTAGAAAGTTATTAATCCTAAAGAAGTCCCAGTTGCAAATACTTCATGTAAAACATTTAAAGCCACTACAATAGCCAGCTACTTGAAAGGCTAAGGCCAGGAGGATTGCTTGAGCCCAGGAGTTGGAGGAGGCTGTAGTGTGCTATGATCATGTCTGTGAATATCCAGTACACTCTAGCCTGAGCAACATAGTGAGACCCCAACTCTTTGAAAAAAGATTTAAAATGCCTGAGGTAAGTGCACTGCATATCTTAGATAATATCCCCTAGATTTTTGGTTTATTAGTTAGGTCATAGAACCTCAATAGAAAATAATGTGACAAATTTTTTAGGCCATCAAGAGTCTAAATTATTGTGAATATATTTAATACCCCTGAAATATTCACTTAAAATGCTTAGTTTTATGCCATTTGAATCTCAATTTAAAAAGGACTCTACTAATTTCATATGTCATTGCTGGAGAGAAGAGGTCTATTTGGAAACCCAATAAGAAGATTATAGGGTGAATATTCAATTATGAAAATTGAGTCTCTAACATTTGTTCTCACCTGGATGGAAATTTCCCACCTTCTGCTGGTATTAAGGCCATAAAAATGACTAGGTAAATCCAGAGTTTTTCGTGGGAAGAAATTCAGCCTTTTATTTAATCAAGATTCTAGAGCAGTTCTGTTCATTGGAATTTTCTGAGATGATGGAAATGTTTTCTGCAGTGTTCAATAGGGTGGCTTGTAGCTACTTGTGTTTATGAAGCACTTGAAAATGGGGCTGGTATGACTGAGGAACTGAATTTTAAATTTTACTTAATTTTAACCAATTTAAACTTAAATAGCCACATTTAGCTAGTGACTACTATATGGGACAGTGCAATTCTAGAGTTATAATGAATGGATTGAGTAATCTTCAAACTTTTTTGTTCCCTAAAATAATTTTTTAAAATTTAAAAATTCTCCCAGTCTGAGCAACATAGTGAGACCCTATGTTTAATAAAAATAAATTAGCCGGGCATGGTGGCATGTGCCTGTACTTCTAGGTAGTTGGGAGATTGAGGTGGGAGAATCACTTGACCTCAGGAATTCAAGGTTACAGTGAGCTTTGATCACACCACCCTGCACTCCAGCCTGGGCAACAGAGTGAGTGAGACCCTGTCTCCAAAAAAAAAAAAAAAAAATTTAAAAAAAAAATCTGACTTTATTTTTGAGTTTGAATAAATGCATTAAAATGTGTGTATCTGTACAACACTCATGTGGCCAAGCAGGCATTTCTCACTTGGATGAAATGAGACTCTGCTTTCTTTCTACTTTGCTGTCAGCTACTCCTCCTTGGGAGCTTGGTGCCCCAGTGGTCTCCATACTCCAGGGAAATGCACTGCAGTAAGATTTGGGATGGGTGAAAGGGATTTTGGTAAAGAGAAGTGACTGTGAAAAGGAAGGTGGAAAAGGAGAGACAGCAGTAGGCAGATTAATTTTAGGAGAGTTGATGTGGTTGGTAGGAAACTGGAAATGATGCCTTAAAGGATCCCTGTTCCTTGGAAACTCTTCAGGGTTCTCCAGGGTTTCACTTACCCTAGTTTGAAGGCCAACAGAGTGGTCAATTATGACTTTAGTATTGGTTCTTAATATCTTCTGCACACCAGAATTACCTAAATGTTTTCTAACCAAAGATGGCTAGAGCTAGCTTGGGCCTCATGGTCCGTGTTTTGAAGAAGCTCATTAGGTGCATCAAGGGCTGGGAAGGACTACCTCAGAGCAGGGCAAAGACATTGTGGTATGAAAAACTCAGAGGTTTTACCATCTGTTGTCCGTCTTGCTAGAAAATCTTCACTAATCTTTCCGTGGATTATTGAGTGTTACTGCCTGCTAGTACATCCACTAAGATGAATTAGCAGAAACTGGACCCAGGTAACTGAAGAAGTCCATTTACTGTGTAGGCTTTTCAGTACTGAATCACTCGCCTTTAGATCTTTAGAGAATAGATACCAAAGATGGGGGTGTGTGTTTTGATTATTTTGAGCTATATTTTTTTGACATTTAGATACCAGGACCATTGTAGGTAATAAAACAAGGCATGTAATGAGAAAGGACACTTATCTTTTTGCTACTGAGGCAGGTGAGCATTTATCCAGATCATTCAGTACACGAGACAAATATCGACAGGTAACTGCTCATCTGTTTATGACTATTTTTTAGTTAAAGTGATGATTCTCAAGCATTTTGGTTTGAGTCCTTATGCTCTTAAATACTGAGAACCCCAAAGGGCTTTTGTTTATTATGGTTTCATCTATTGTTATTTACCACATCAGAAACATTAGAAAGATTTAAAAATGTTTATTCATTTAAAAACAACAAACTCATTACATTAACATAAGTAACATATTTGGAAAATAAAATGTAACTATTTTTTAACAAAAAATGTAGAGAGAAAAGGAGCATTGTTTTGTATTTTTGCTAATATTTGTCCACCTTATTAAAAGACAGCTGGATCCTATATCTGCTGCTTCATTCAGTCTGTGGGAGTATGTTTTGGTTGAAGTATATGAAGATGATCAGTCCTAATACTGACACATAGTTGTAAGAAAGGAAGGCATATTTTGATACCTTTTCAGATAATTATGGATATTATTCTTTGATATGATACCAAAACTTGAGAAGTGGTAGTTTCTTAAATACTGGTTGGAATATGGGAGCTGAAGCTATATCAATTAACTTTTTATACACTGTTACATTAGAATCCATTGGTCTATGGCTTATAGTTTGCTTAGTGCTTTTAACTATGCATGATTTTGTAATAGTGTATATTGATTATTTTGAAAATATTGGTTTGTTGAATTATGTCTATCTTCCAAATTTTGTATACAATATTTTAAAAAAATCACATATGTTGATATCACTACCAACTTATCACAAAAGTCTTTACAGATTGACAAGTTGTCAAGTTTGTGGTGGTTTCCAAAATTCAGGTTTTTTGCTTGAAAACTCATATTTTTAGTATCGTAAACAAACACTGTCAGTTACTTTCCTTGAAGTGACAGGCTCACTGTATTTCAAAACAATTTCTGCCAGATACCTGCATCTGAATAACGATGGTTTGTCTTTTTTTCATTCTTTCAAGTGAAACTAGTAGTCTATGAAAAAAGGCAGCCTGTTCAACTTACAACTCCAGACAGTTGCCCGAGAGCTTTTCCTGACAATAGCCTCGGTGCTTCAGTGTGCAGCAGACATGCTTCCTGGGTACTTCCAGTTTCCTCATGCAGAAGATTAAAAAGGGTCAAGAATAATAATAAAAATGAATTCTTACTGTTTTGTCAAGGACATTGTTAAATGAGCTGGCTTTTTCCCCCCTTTAAGAGAGTTTGTGGCTATGGGGAAAATACCGATTTCTAATACAGTTTTCTGTCACCGCCTTGGTTGCGTTTGCACCATCAGTGTAAATATCAGCATGGTGAAAAAAGCAGATGATATCTCATCTATATATTATGGAAAAGTTTTGATTCTTGTGGATGTCCTGAAAGAGTCTTGGGGACCCCAAGGGTCCATAGAACACACTTTGGGGACTGCTGATTTACAGGTAAATTCCAAATAATACCTTTTCCTTGTAAAATTGAAAACCCATTTTTATCTAGAAAAAAAATCTGTGTTCTGGAATGGTAAGATAAAGTAGACTTGGTGCTGGCCATCACTTCCAGGTCCTTTCTTGAGCTATAGTGAATCCAGTGCCTGCAAGAGAAGGGAGCTGTGAGTTGGGTTTTGCCATTGAGCAACCCGTGGTTTCTGATGCTGTTTGTCTGTCTGTCTGTCTGTCTGTCTCTCTCTCTCTCTCCCTCCCCCCCTTCTCACTCTCTCTCTATCCCCAACTTTTTGGTGAGGGGGTACTTATAGTAAACAACTTGCTTTAAATCAGGGCCCAGTACTGGGTGATTGGGAAGCATTTCTATTGCTCTGCAGAGGTGAGCCCCTCTCAGTCATGCCTAGACCTTGCTGCCCCAGGGCAGTAGAACACACTATGCATGCTTCTCTTCTTACTCATGTCTCTAGTATGAAGTTAAAAGATTCTCTTAGTGAAAATCGTGCATTAAAATAACTAGTTTAAGCTAGTGTGTGAAAAATAGGGTTGTTAAGAAAGGAAGATGGCTGCCCAGGTGGGTTTCAGAGGATGCCTGGGTCTTAGTGGGGTCATTGGTCCATTTGTTTATTCATTTATCAAATGTTTAGTGAGTGCCTAATATGTGATAAACACAGCAACTATCATGCTAACTGACTGTGCTTCTCAGGAGCTCATTTGGGGCTCCCACTGAGTGGTAAGCACGTGTTTGGACTGCCATGTCGTAAATGTTGGTGAAGAGTGAGCACGAGATCGAGTTACAGGGCAGGGCAGATCATTCAGTTTGGAGTTATACAAGGCTTAACAGATGTTTTCAGTTTTGAAAATCTGGAATATATCTGCACCCAGAGTTGATTAGGTTCTTTGGGATTGACTTGGTCAGACGATGCTAGGAACTGTTATCGAAAACAGTGAAGGGCATTCCGTACTTTATAGTACTTAATATCTAGTCCCCACCATTGCCTTTTCTGCTTTGGGGGCATATGGGAACCCATATATATAATTAGATATTGTTTGGTGAGAATACAGTAGAAGCAAAGAGTGTTTATGTTCCTGAGATTTATTTTATCTAGGGCTTTCATCCACACCTCCCTATATCTCTGCCATATAGCAGAGTCATCTTGATAGAAGGTTTTCCTTAATCATACATCTTCTAAACCTTGTTGTCTAAGTGACTCAATGTCTTTTGAGCTACTGTCACTCTATATCCCTCCATTTAATACCTTCTTCTCATCAAGGTTGACATAATTGACTATTACACAACTTTTCCTTTATTTTTCTTGGGTGCATCTGGCTGTTGCTGTTTCTAAAACTCATTTAGGTACTTTTTTTTTTTAACCATTCCTTGGAATAGTTTGCTTTGGTTGATATTTTTTCTCTATTTTTATTTATTAAACAACACTCAAAAAATATTTATTAACTACCTATCTGTGTCAAGAATTGTTTTAGGTATAGCAGAGATTATGGAGCTAACATTCCAGTGAGTGAAGCAACCAAACAATCAAAGTGTGTGTGTGTGTGTATTATCAGGTACTGATATGAACTAAGAAAAATCTGAATAAGGGGATAGAGAAGTATGGAGGGTGATGTTTTGGGTAAGTTGTTTGAGGAATGCCTCTTCAGGAGGTGACAGTGAGCAGAAAACCTGAATAAAATTAAGGGAGCAAGGCATGCAAACACCTGGGGGAAGAGAGTATAGTCTGTGCAAAGGCCCTCAGACTGGAGTGTGCATGGCATGTTTCAGCAGTAGCAAGGAGGCCAGTGTGTTTGGAGTGTAGTGAGTGAGAGGGAGCATAGTAGGAGCTTTGGTTAGGGGGATAACTGGGGTCAGATGAATTAGGTCATTGTGAGTTACAGGAAGGAGTTTGAATTTTACTGTGAGTGAGATGGAAAGCTATTGAGTGTGAGCATGACATCATTTGTTGTGTATTTTATCAGGTTCACTCTATTCTTCTCTATGAGGAATAGACAGGAGGGCAGAAGCAGTTGCACAGGGAGACAAATTGGAGGCTATTACAGTTGATCAGGCAAGATATAAGGGTGGCTTAGACTAGGGTGGTGGTAGGAAGTGGTGAGATATTTCCAGAAAGCACAAAGAGGACTTGCTGAGGGAGTGGGAATAGGGTCTAAAAAGAGTGAGAGACATCAAGATTTTGGCCTGAACAGTTAAAAGATTGGGAAAACTGTGGGAGAAGCAGGTTAGGGCAGAAAAATCAAGTTTGGTTCAGACACGTTAATTTGAAGATGCTTACTAAACTCAAGGGGCAATTTCGGATAGGCAGTTATTTGTAGAAATTTAGAATTCAGGGGATAGGTTGGGCTGGAGGCATGAATTCATGAGTTGTCATTGTATGGTAGTATTTTCTGCCATAGGCCTGGATGAGCTCATTTAGAGCATGTGGGTAGAAGAGAAATGTGAGGATAAAGCCCTTGTGCAGTTTATAATTTATTGCTCCAGAGTAGAAGATTTAGGAAAGGACAATGAGAAGAATAGTCCAGAAGGTAGAAGAACAGAGGAAGGTGTATGTCCTACAACCCAACTGAAGAAAGGTTTTCAAGGAGGGAGTAATGGATTGTCTCAGATGTTGCTGAGAGGTTGAATAAGATGAAGACTGACTCTTGCCAGTTTTAGTCTTTAAGCTTAACCTCTTCCATATTCTTCTTTTTTTTAAAATTTAAGTATAATTTAATAATAGTATCTATTTTTTTTATTTTGGCATATTATGGGGGTACAGATTTTAAGGTTTCAATAAATGCCCTTTCTCCCCCTCCCCCCACAACTCTGAGTTTCCAGCTTGACCATCCCCCAGATGGTGCACATCTCACTTATTACTCTTCCATATTCTTATATGCCTCCTTATAACATATCAAATCAACTCACTTTTGTCGTTGTTGAACTTTAGCAGAATTCTGAATTTCAGGTAGCAGTTCACTAAGAGATACTTATGGTAGCACTTGGCATCTACCATGTTCCAGGCTGTTGGCTCCTGAGATATGAAGATGAATGAGAACAGCCCTTCTAAACTTTCAGGCTTGTGATCTTAGGTGAGATCATTTATAAAGGTTTTAGTGCAATAATTGTCATGGTAAATATGTGAAGATTTAATAAATGCTATATAGAAACTAATGATAAAACAGTTGCACTTAGTTGGAGCCAGGACCAGTATTAGAACCAAGATTCACTTACTTTCAGTCTCTATCCCCCTTGTTCCACCTGATGTCATCTTTTATCTTTTTTTTTTAATTTTTTTGTTAATTTTATTTCCTACTCCACCCGCCACAAATATAAAAAAATAACTGATAAAGCTTAAGATATTTATGAGACAATGTCCATCTGAAAAGCATTATTATTGTACTTCCAAGGTAGTACAGGGGAAATCTTTGAGCCAGGATAAAAAATCAGATTCCCATGGAGGTCACGGGATACGATCTTCTATCGTATCGGTTTCTGTGAGTTACTTGTCCACTTAACTACTGTCTGCTGCCACCACAAGCAAAGACCAAACCAACCAAACCAGCGTGGGTGTGTTGGGGCAGAAGCGGGTCTGCAGTGTTGCTTGAATTGGCAAGATAAGCATTTTCTTTAAATCACGTGTTTCATCTTTATAATAAATGTGAATTTTGCAGTCCACTCTGATATATCACATTTGCTTAGCAGTTAAATTATTAGCCCTCCCAGCCCTGTATTCTCAAGCAAGAATTTTGATGCTTAAGGAAGGCATGCTTCTTTGGGGGCTTTGAATCCCCCTTGACATACTTGCCATGTGTTCTGGGCAATGCTTTTGGTGTGGTTTTGTAACATTTCTACTTCACAACCTTGTAAATAAGAAATTTTCTTAAAATGTAGATTTATGTCTCAGTTGGATAAAGCAGGTAAAAATCTTCAGAGGCCATTGGCCAGTCCAGTAGAGAACATTTGCCTGGGAATTTCTTTTGTGGAGCTGAGCTTGCTCAGGTTTCCCTTTGGTAACAGATGCTGAGGTTCTCGCTGGGCTGATTGGGATCTGATATGAGGACTATAGTATCCCTTTCTCTTCTCTTCTAGGTGCCATGGGAGGGGGGCTCACTCAGCTCCCTATTTTTAATCAGTCCATAACCGAATTCCTGGGTCCTAGTCTGTGTCATTTCTTCATGGGCCTCTAGTATTCCCTCTTCATGTAGGTCCTCTCAAAGTTCCCTGTTAAACCACAAACAAAGCTTGCCCTGTCTTTCTCTAGCTACCATCCCTTCTTTTTATTCCCCAGGCACAGTGAACTGATTTCAGTCCTTTTAAAACCTTTTCACCCAAGAGCTTTTGACCCAGAACATTGGCCCCTAGTTTAGAAATCTCTTCCTCTGCAAGAGCCTTTTCTGACCCTACCAAGGATGGGGTCTAGGCTGCTTTCCACACCTCTGTGCTCTCTCCGTGTTGTGATCCTCACTCATCTGCTCACCGTGGAAGGCAGCACAGCACAGTGCTAAAGAACATGGCCTTGGAGGCCTGACTCTGTCACTTAAGGAGCTGGGTGACCCATGGTGAATAGCTTCTCTGCACCTCCATTTTCCAGCTCTAAAATGGGAATCATATTTGGACCTATTTAATAGTGTTGCTAGAAAGATTAAGTGAGATGCTACATGTAGTGCACTTAGAATTGTGCCTGGGACATAGTATATAGTAAATTGTCTGTAAATTATTGTTGCTCTTAATGGATATTATTATTACTGCTACTAGGACTGTATTTTTGCTAGTATACTGTTACCCTAGACAAGTTGAGTAAGGTCATGGTCCCTGCCCATCATCATCTCCATCGTATCCTCAATTTGTGGCACATGTGTTCTGCAGGTGTTTGCTGAATGTGTGACATGCTAGGACAGAGGTGTGGGAGCAAAAAGGTATCTTGGGGGTGGGGTGAGAGAATGGCATTCAGGGACCTTATACTGGAGAAGTGTCCACTGGGTTGAGTTACACAGGATGGCTGTAAGTGAGCCAGGGCCAAGGATCACGTGGCAGCAGCGTGGAGGACTCTGGGGAGGGTGGCTGGAGAAGACGAGACTGCAGAGGTGAGGCCAGCAAAGAAACTGGGAGTCATCCTGGCCAGTGCAGTCCGGTGGGAACAGGATGGGAGCTGCAGGTGCCATGTAAAATTGTCTAGTTGCCATAATAAAAGAGCAAAAAGAAACAGGCAGAATTAATTGTGATATTTTATTTAATGCACAATATATCCAAAGTGTTATTTCAACATGTAATATTTGAATATCATTTCAACAAACAATATTTAATATAAAAATATGGACATTCTGTTTTGTACCAAGTCATTGAGATCTGGTGTGATTTACACTTATAGCACATCTCAGTTTGAACCGGCCGTGTTCCAAGTACTCAGTAACTACACATGGCTGGTGGCTGCCTCATGGGACAGCATGGGCTTGGTAGGAGACATCTGGGATGTAATGGGTCTTGAATTAAGACAGTGGCAGTGTGGGCAGAGTGAGGTTGAGGGGGCAGAACGAGGCAAGACAGCTGCCACATCTCTTGCTTGCTTCCTAAGCAAGCAGCAGCCTCACAGTTAGGAAAAGAACACAGGTTTAGTTTTATTTTCAGGAATAGAAGGGCAGGAGGTAAGATGATGATTTAAGTTTTGGAGTTTGAGGTTTAGGTAGGACATTGGGCTTCCTGGAATCTTGAGACCTGGGAAGTGGAACTGAAGCTCTTTAAACCCAGCACGAACCTCCTGACCTATCCCTTCCCCTTCTGAGCTGACTACCCACTTGGGCTTCCGGTTGCTGCCCCTGTCCTTTCTCCGGCTTGTGGGCTGTCGTCTTTGGCTTCAATGGCAGGTAGCAAAACATGCTCCACCTCCACCAGTAGATGGGCTGTGGTCAGAGAAAAAAAGAGAAGCACACATGGGTAGGAGGAATTCACCTGAACCTTCACTCTGAAGTGACTAAAACATTTCACAGTTCATGAGCCATTCAGATTTTAAAGTATATTTTAAAATTATGTACAATAAAATCACAGGCCATTTTTTATTAAAAGCAGTATGATTGATGTAGTTCAGCTATTACTAGAGAATGTACCTTTTTAACTTTCAGAGATCAAATTCTGGGAACTTTTTCTAGGTTTCTTTCCAGGGATTGCTTTTGTTGGGCAGTGTCTCTCTGGGAATGAGATGAGTAATTGTGATTGGTTCATAGTGGGTGGGGGACAACACTTGTTGCTTGTTGACTTTTACTTGGGATATTCAAAGATGAAGTAAGAACCTCATCTGTTTATCTATTCATTCATTCATCAGTCACATTGTTGTGCATTCACAACGTGCTGGTGGTTGCTTTGTGAGGTCCTGGAGGTATAGAAATAAGCTGTTCTCTCCTTTAAAAATCCCAGTTACCATGCAGTGATGTAACTGCAGTGAAGAGAGATAAACACAGATTTGTATGGGAGTAGACATGCAACTTAATTTTTTTTTTCAGGGCCATAAAGTAAGGTATTGCTTGAGCAAGATGAAAGAGATGGTGAAGGAGAAACTTGTGCAAAGTACAGATCATGGTGCTTTCATAGAACAGCAAATGTTGCAACACTGCTTTTGATCAGTCCATAAAATGTGCTTTCATTTATGTATGCATTTATTAATTCAATAAAAGGTTCAAGGCACTGTGCTGGACACTCTGGAGGTACAGTAAGGTGTAAATGCATGAGGCAGCACAAGCACCCTTTTTGAGAGCAGAGAGCACATGAGCAGTGGCATTCCTTATACCAAGGAGATGAGATGCGACATCCTTTGAAGGCAAGGTGAGACTTTTATATTTCACTCACAAACCTATGGTATGTATCTTTGCCTGTGTTAGGGGAGATACATATCTATCTATGTAAGAAAACAGGAGTATAGCATACTGTTGTCCTTCAGGGGCTCACAGTCCAGAGGACCAGAGGATCTAATAATACACAGTCAAGCCATGTGATAAATGTTACTTGGCTTTATGAGAGTACTTGATTCTACCTGGAGAGATCAAGGAAGGCCTCAGGAAGAGGTTATGTTTAAAATGAGTTTTGAAGATTGAGTAGGAATTAACTGGGAGGAGAGAATGGCAAAGAGTGTTCTAGGTAGGAGGAACAATGTGGCCACAAGCACTAAATTGGGAAAGGCGGTTATTAGCCGTGGTGGGGCATGGTGTGTGCTGTGGAGAGAGGCAGGACACAGGGCTGGGAAGGTGGGTGTGAGGCAGATCGAGACCTGCTGTGCGAAGGGTTTCAGTTTTTAGTGCAGTTCATGGTGAATCATCAGTTGATTGAACAGAACCATGGGCAGTTTACATTTTAGGGCGATCTTTCTAAGATTGAGGGTACATTGATGAAGATGAGACTAGCAGAAGGAAGATTCTCAAAGAAGCACATTGCCTCAGACCTGCGCTATGGAAATGCAGGTGGAGGAAACGGCTGCTGAGAGGATTCGTGGGGAGGCAGGTCTTCACTACCAGGTAGAAGTGGCCAGTGAGGGTGAGGAAGGAACAGGGTTTCTGGGTTGGATGACTGGGCATCACAGTGACATTAACCAAGATGGGGAAGTGGGGTAGTTGGCAGAGGAAGGCGACTCTGATTTTAGCATGCTGATCTTGAGGTGCCAGGAGGACACATTCAGGCTCAGGTGGAAGTAGACATCTGGTTACGTCGTACTGAGAGTGGGATCAGGACCCACAAAACTTAACAGACAACATAAGGAAGCAAGTCAGGAATGGGCAACTGAGGGAAAACTGGCTAGTGACGAGACATACAATAATGATGTGGTAGCAAAGGCGCCAGCCTCCCTTTGATTCTTGAAAATTTTAAATCTACAGAAAACTTGAAGAAACAAACACAACAAACACTTGCTTCTCTGTCAACTAGAACTGACAATTGTTAACATTTTGTCACATTTGTTTAATCTGTTCCTGCTAAAGCCTTCCTGAAGGAAGCAGGGGGATCATCATGGAGATAATTTGGTGAAGAGCTTTGAGGGCAGAGGCAGCCTGTGCAAAGGCCCTGAGGTAGAAGGATGTTTAGCTCGTTGTTTGCTGATAAGCAAGGAATTGATGTAGCTGGAGCAAGAGAGAAAGGGGGAGGATTATAGGAGACAAGATGAGGGAGGTGACAGGAGTCCATATCATTTAGGGCCTGTAGGCAATGGTGAGCACTTCAGATTTTCCTGTGAAGGAGTTTGGACAGGGTTAGAGGTCTTTAAGAGAAATGTGACATCATCTAGTTTATATTTTTAGAGGATTGCTGAGACTGTGTAGCAAAATGAGTGGGGTGGAGGGCAAGGCTAGAAACAAGGAAGTGTCGGCTATAGAGGCTGCTGTGGTAGTCCAGGCCAGGTCTTGGACAATAGCAGTGGGAGAGACCATTAGAAGTGTGTTCTCTGTCTACATTGAAGGTGGAGTCAACATGATTTACAGATTGGGTTGGAGGTAAAATGTAAGACTAAGTGTGAAGGCTCAAGGATGACTCCTAAGTTTTGGCGTCTGCCCCTGGTAGAGCGGAGTAACAGTTTGTGGAAATGGGGTGGAGAAATCAAGAATCTGTTTTAGAATGCATGGAGTTTAAGGTACCTTTTGGGGCATCCAACTGGATATATTGAGTAGACAGTTGGATAGAGAAATCTGGAGTTCAGGGGAGTGACCTGGGTGGGAGAAAGGACTTTGAGGATCTTCAGCGTATAGGTAGTAGTTAGAGTGGTGGCACTGGGTGAGAGAAGAAGCATGGGTGGAGATGAGACCCAAACATGGAGGCCTAGAGCACTGCGGAAAGGATAGGTTGAGAAGTTGATAAGAAACTAGGAAGAACCTGGGAAGTAGGAGAAAGGGTGTCGTGCAGAGAAGCGAGGGGTGTGCAGCTGTGTCACATGCTGTGTTAGGTCAGGTGAGATGAGGAGAGAGGAGACCCTTGTAGGTCACCTTGATGAGAGCCATTTTTGTGGAATATTAGTGTAAGAGCAAGTTCAAGAGTGAATGGGAGGAAAGGAAGTAAAGACAGCAAATATTGTCACTCTTTCAAGGTTTCTGCTCTAAAGAGGAGCAGAGAAAGCAGGCAAGAGCTAGTGGGAGATGTTGTGTTAAGAGAAGCTCAATAAATATTTGAAAAATCGAGAGAGGTGGGGTAGAGGGAGATGTAGTTGGGAAGAACTGTGGTCAGGCAGGAGGCAAACTCTCAAAAGTAGGTTGGTAGGTCGTTTTGGATAGCTATTTAAATTATTCCTTGAGGCAGACTTGTTTTAGATGATGGAGTATTGCTGCAAGGGTGTTGTGTATAGCGGGTGACTTGAAGCCAGCATAGGGATTGCCGTGGCTAGAGTTCCGTCACTTCTGAAGCTCATGATGTTCTGGTGGCAAATGTCTGTGCCAACGCAGCACACACTCAATTGTGCTGTGGAAAATTTGGATCCTCAGAGGCTTCCCTGTCTTTACCTCCCTGAAGTCGACTCTGCCCACTCCAAAGGTCTCACAAGATCTTTTCTGGGTAAGGGAGACTTTCCCTGTCCAGTGGCAGTTGTGTGTAATTTCTCACAGTGCTAGAGCTCATGCTGAGTGACTTCTGTCATTTGTTATTTCTGCCTTACCTTTGTTCTCCCCTCCTTCCCTGTCCCCTTTCTGTGGTTTATTTGCTATGGATCTAGGACTTCAGAGGTTCACAACCATGAGTGAATTTTGTATACTTAAACATTACTATTCTTGTGCAAGTAAAGTGAGCTGTTTAATATTTATGACATAAGTTGAACACAGACTAAAGTTACTGCAAGAAAACCTCATAGTTAGCTATCTGTGAAGTGAGATGATATATTATTGGAATGTTCTGAAAATTTTCTTTCTATGGGAAAAGTGAATTCTGTTTGAAGGTTTTGTTTAGATTTGTGATTTTCGGATATCTTATATAATTTTGGCCTTTCTGTCATAGGTTTCAAATCAATTTTATTTTATTTTGTGTGTGTATGTGTCAGAGAAACTTTCTTAATACTTCCCTCTGAAATCATGTTTACCTCCCTGCCCCATCTTACAAACACTTCATTCCTCATTTCTTTTTGACATGTAGAGATAGTTATCACTGGAGTAGGACCAAAAGCAGAGACCCCCAGGTGAGTCTGAGAGTTAGAAGAGACTTTATAGATCAGCCCATCCAACCTGGATGAGGAAATGGAGGCAACTTGAGTTGATTGTCTTCCTATGTAATTGTTACGGTAAAAAATCAAACCTTATATGAAATCCTCTGAGTTATACTGTTCTTCCTTTCAATAGCTTCTCTAAAAAGAGCTTCCGGCACATAGAGAAATGTACCCACATGAGAGTCTGGCATTCTAGGTGTGGTGTTGGCGCAGTCCTAGGCAGCCCTGCAAGCCCTCCGCAGCCTTAGGGCTATCTGGGTGGCGGCTGCAATGAGTGCCACCCGTCTCCCTCCATCCCCCATCTGTATTCATTTGGTCCTTCCTAGTTGGAGGTAAATCTATTCGACATGTTGTTTCCTGTTTGCCAGCTGTCCCTGGGGATGGCGGAGGTACAAAAACCTGTGAGATTGTTCCCCAGATAATTTCTGCATGGGGAACGTGTGGCCCTCCAGATCCCCAAGTGTGGCCCCTCAACTGAATCCAGACGTCACAGAACAAATCCCTTATTGAAAGGATTTGTTCTCTAAAATTTGGATTCAGTCAAAAGGCTGCACTCAAGGATCGAGAAGGCCACATGTGGCCACAAGGCTGCAGGTTTTGGAACTACAGAGCTTATTTGAATCATTTTGAATAGTGTTAAACCACCATGAAAAAACCCTTCACTCCTTCTTTTTTTGCTGACAATTCATATGTCAATATCGCACCCCATATTAATGTGAATAATTAAATTCTTATTCATCCCCCTAAATTGTATTTTACATGAGAATATCAGAGCATAAGTATTTGTATTTTAGGCAGAAATTTGAAGATATTCTGTCAGAAGTCATCTGAAGGTCATCTATTTTCAAAGTAGTGATGAATTTTTGATATAAATTTGAAATAGAAACAAATTACTCAAATACAAATCCTTATGTAATAGTTTCTCTGTAGCATTTTGAAAGTGTTTAAGTATTTTCAAATAGACACAAGTATCTAAGAAGTCTCACCAAGGCTGCTGAATGGATGTGGATGCTGAGGCCACGCTAAATCACAGCCGTTTAAACTGAAACAGCTTAGTTCAGAGGGCGTTTTATAACCATATTTAAAAATCTGTTCCTCTTTTACTCCCTCAAACTGAATTCAGGGATATAATGGATCCCATTATAGGTAAAAGGTCTGTGACTCAGCCATCGAGCTGCTGAAACTCTTGGCTGTTTTAATTGCCACTATTAAAGCTTTAGTACTTTTATCTCATAAAAATAGATATCATTGATGTAAAAATGTGTGCCTATTGAAGATACATGTGTACCTCTGCCCTTACAGTTAGCTAATCAACCATTCGAGTTTGAAGTTAGTTAGGGTTTATGCAGATGGGAACATGACAAAGACTACAAATTGCTCAGATACAGTCTGAGCAAATTTAAGCAAATGTTTTGGAAAAACATTTCCAAAACATTTCCAACTTTTTCTTAAATTCCATCTAGTAATCAGGGCAATATCAAGCTAGAATATCTCCCTAAAAGACACTTATTTTCTTTTGGATTGCATTTTAACCACATTTAATTGATGGAACGATGGTGGATTTTCACCAAGCTCTTTCTTGAATCCAAGAGAATAGTGTTTCTCTGATTCTAGTACCGTGACTTCCTTGATGCAAGGGAAATGTACAAATCATTTTTCTGCACATCTGTTTAAATTAAGTATGGTAATTGGAGGTGTTACTCTGCCTGTCTTCTGGTGTATAGTTGTAGACAAAAATAAAGCCCTGCAAAAGAGAAAATAACAAAGTGTGAAGGAAACTCCAGGAACACAGTGAGAGCTAAATGTTAAAATGTAAAAAGCTAGTTTGTTCTGGGCTTTTCCTTCCAGTGTGCTAGTGTGTCACAGTCATTCATTATTCATATTGCAGTGCCCCAACAAGGTAAAGCATCTCTAGGAGAGATCTAAAATGAGTACATCTCAAAAAGTTTAACTGCTTAACCACTATATACGCACACATTAATTCCTGTTGTGAAAATAGATTAGCAGATAATTGGCGGGAAAGTTTATTAAGTTTTCTATTCTGCAGTTGTAATTGTGAGATTGTATTCAGATAAGAGAAAAAAAATCAGATTATAAAAGAGACTTAAATCTGAACAGTTCTAAAACTAAAACCTACCCACACAAAACATTTGTGAGCTAATATACATAACCAGCCTTCTATTCTTGCCCAGCTGTGTAGATTCAATTATAATAATTTTCTCTGTTGCATAACATTGCTGTTTGTTTATTATTGCGTTATTAGTCAGTGAATGAACCTCCCTCTTTTTGACCCCTCAGCAGTGTTTATAAAACACTTAATTGCTTTCGTATCTTCTGTCTCATGTGTAGTTCCAGCTGGAAGGAGTCATGGGGACACAATCCCCTTCAAGTGTTAAACTGACTGTTTTTAATGTGCAATAAACTTTCTTTTAAAATAAGTATCAGGTCGGACAGTGATGCTAGCACAAAATTAAAAAAAAATAAATAAATAAAATAAGTATCAGGAATCTCAATATTGCTTATAGCACAGTTTTCTTAGATCTTTTTACTTGAAAATGAAGAGGTTTTTCTTTAAAAATCTCCCTGTGACAATTTGAGTCATAGTTAACTAATGTCTTGTACTCTATTATAGCTTTTTTAAGTGCCACCTTGTCATACGCACATGCTTAATTTCACCTGAGCTCTTCCTGTCTGAGCGGGTCATACCTCTTTCCAGGGGTTACCTTGTACCCAGCTCTCTTTGCCAGTATATCTTCCTCTTCTTTGCAGAAACTTCAGCAGGATTGCATGAGCTGCAATGATTAGGTAGTAGGCATAATGATTGAGAATGTGGAGTTTGCAGAGAGGTTGCCTGGTTTGAATCTTGGCTCTTCTTATGACCAGCTTTTTGTGACTTGGGGCAAGTCTCTTAACCTCTTTGAGTGCCTTGGTTTCCCCGTTTGTGAAATGGGGATGATTTCATAAGGTTGTTATGAACCTGGAACAGGGCTTGGCACAGAAATGCTCAGTGATATCATCAGCAGCAACGTCTTTACAAAGTGTAAGGAAGTCCTGTGCGCTGTTTGTCTTTATGTGGAAGGATAAATATCTTGAGAGGAAAGAGGAATCCTAGGTGGAAAAAGCAGAAAAAATTTCAGACGAGAGTTGCAGAGGATTTTAAGGTACATACTAGCTATTTATTGCTGTGTGACATATTGCAGGTTGACTATCTCTTATACGAAATGAGTGGGATGAGAAGTGCTTTGGATTTCAGATTTTTTTTGAGATTTTTAGAATATTTGCATTATACACACTGGTTGAGTATCCAGATTTTCAAATTAGGGATACTCAGCCTGTACCACAAACTCAGTGGCTTCAAACAATACCCATTTCCTCTCACAGTTTTACAAAGGTCTGGGCGTGGTGTTACTGGGCTCTCTGTTTGCATCCTCATGAGGCTGCAAGTCAGGTGTCAGTCTTGACTGGAAGGAATCCACTTCAGGTCCATTCGCATTTTCGAAAGAATTCATTTCCTCAACCGTATGACCATGGCCACCCTCAGCTCCTGAAGTTCCTTGCTGTGGCGGATTCTCCACTGTGCTGGCTGGCTTCCTCAAAGCCAGCAACGGAGACAGACTCTCCTACCCTCAAGAAGTGCCCCCACCCTCTCAGAAAGGTTTCCTGGCTTAAGTCAGGCCCACCTGGGATAATAACCCCTTTACCTCCAAACCAGTTGATTTGGAAACCTTGATCACATGTGTGAAACCCTTTCGCCTTTGCCATATTCTTTTGGCTTGAATTGCATGGGTCCTTCACGCTCAGGAGGTAGAGATGGTGGGGCTGTCTTAGAATTCTGCCCCCCACAAGATGTGAATGTGTTTTTATAGGACTGAAGTAGTCTATCAGTAAGCATTTATTGCAAATTAAATTTGCCAGGCTCTTAGTCTCTGAATCCTGGAGAACTTGTGAAGAGTGTGTAAATTAACTTTATCACTGAGCTCCTTATAAATTGATTTTTTTTTCTCTTCAAAGATTCTTCTATTCCCAATTCTGCACAAACCACTGGGATTATTCATGTTAAAAACACACCTTTGTCAGTCTTTGAAGTTTGGCTTTTTAAATTCTTGTGAATAGCATAGTAAGTTACTTTTAATATTGATATTTTAAAAGCAGTAGAAACTTAACTGCAAACTTGGTAAAAATTGCTTTTCCAGAGCCAAACTCTATGTTTCAGCTTTCCAGCTTAAAGAGATCAAACTTGCTGTTGAATACTAGTGATAGCAAAATACAGTGTTAAGTGTACAGTAAAAATCGTTGAATTGAATTAAACTTTTTTAGTAGGTAAGTTTGGTCTTTGTCTTTAGTGTCTTTGAATAGGCTCTGTCTATGCAAAACATTTTGATCAGCCTGGAAACACTGTTGTCTATGTTTTGCCAAGTTTGATCCTTGGTAAGTTAGGTAGCTTTAGGTGTGGGTGTCTTCTGCCAAATTCAAATTTCCAGACACCTTTGAGAACAAGATGGACTTTAGGGCTAACTTGAAATAAACAAGACAAGTGCCTGTGAAATGGGAGTTAGTTCTATAAATTCTCATTCAGTTATAGTTATTGAGGTAAGTTCACTAAGGGGGGAAGGGCAGTATATGCATGGCGGTGAAAAAAGAAGAGATAAGGGAGAGATATTAATAGTAAAATCTACTCTGTTGGCCAGGCGCTGTGGCTCACGCCTGTAATCCTAGCTCTTGGGAGGCCGAGGCGGGCGGATTGCTCAAGGTCAGGAGTTCAAAACCAGCCTGAGCAAGAGCGAGACCCCGTCTCTACTATAAATAGAAAGAAATTAATTGGCCAACTGATATATATATAAAAAAAAATTAGCCGGGCATGGTGGCGCATGCCTGTAGTCCCAGCTACCCGGGAGGCTGAGGCAGAAGGATCACTCGAGCCCAGGAGTTTGAGGTTGCTGTGAGCTAGGCTGACGCCACGGCACTCACTCTAGCCTGGGCAACAAAGCGAGACTCTGTCTCAAAAAAAAAAAAAAAAAATCTACTCTGTTAAGTCCACTAAACATGCTGTTTTTTGAAATTTTTACTTCTAGAAAACAATGTCCAATAAAAGATAACAGTGATGATTTTGCGTTCCCCAAGGAGTGTAGAAATTCAGAAGAGAGGAGGGTAAAAGTATGACTCCTTAGACTCCTCTAATGAGTTCATACTTTGGTTTGCTTAGGGTTAGTGGGAGGCACTGTGTTGTCTATGTTGCAGACCCTACTTTTCGTGGGGCCTTGCTGTTGTAGGAGAATGGGAGGACTGGTCTGCTGCCTGCAGGGGGAGACCCCTCTGTTGTGGCCCAAGAAGACCTAAGAAATTATTCCCTAATACTGTGACAAGCTTTGAATTGTGTTGCATTTGTGTTTGTTTTTATTTCTTCCCTGTGCAAAAAGTAGTGATCATTTCTATCGGCCTCTCTACATTTCCCTTATTTCTGTCAAAAGTATTTCAGGGGTGGGAGATGTTTAAGATGAGGCACATAGTCTAAATACTGCCATATACTTTTTGTAAAGCTAGCACATGTAAAAATATCATTCGGGTCTCATATAAACAAGCTAATTTTTGCAAGCATTTATGAAGCAATGGAGACACATCAAATCATGCTCAATTTAGTATCAATTCAACTCTGTGCTCTAGGGATGTGTGTGTAGACAAACAGGCTGTTTCAACTATATGGTCCCTAAATGCAAGCCTGGGACTTTATCTGGTGCTTTTGCTAAGAAGTAGCAACTGATCTGTTACAAAGCTAGAGAAAAGAACTGGCTAAGTAAGAGTCCTTGATATATAGTAGATTGAATAAAAAATCACATACGCAGTTCTTTATAGGTGGTTTTGGAAGAGTTTTCAAGGCAGGCCAAGTGCAAGGAGTGGGCTTATCTTTTTCTGGTTCTTAAAGACTTGGTTCAGTCCCCGGGACAAAGCAGGTCTCAGTGTTGATTGAATTGAATATACTTCTGTCAAGCAGGGTGATTTTGAGAATCATGCTGGATAATGTTTGTGAGCTGCAAGACACAAATAAGAATGTCACTTCTTATCAAATTATTTATCTTTGAAAAGTTGGTGCTTCTCTGCAGCAGGGGTCCTCAAACTTTTTAAACAGGGGCCAGTTCACTGTCCTTCAGGCCATTGGTGGGCCGGACTATAGTTTTAAAAAAACTATAAACAAATTCCTGTGCACACTGCACATATCTTATTTTGAAGTAAAAAAACAAACGGACAAAAACACCCGTATGTGGCCTGTGGGCCATAGTTTGAGGACGCCTGCTCTACAGCTTTATTTTGGAACTAAAGTTCTCCTCTGACCCTTTGAAGGCAAAAATTCCAAATTTGTATTAATTAAAAGCCATCTTAACCTGCAGGTTAGGGTTAGGGCCTTAGAACTTAAGGCCTTTATGATTTTGGAGAAAGACAGCAAGCTGCTCCCTGGGCTTGTGCTGTGGCCACAGCCAGGGTTGGAGAACTCCACGGCCACCCTGGCTAGCCGTGGGCCGGCAGCGTGGGGTGCCTGAGCACATGCCAAAGCTTCTCAGGAGAGGCTTGGTAAATTGCATGGGTTTTGTAGCTGTAGTTCCTGGGTTAGGAAACTGAAAAAAGTTCCAGTTTGACACCATATAGCTGTATACCTTTAGGTAAGTTAATTTTAAAGCTTCAGTTCCATCATTTATAAAGCAGCAATGATATCCACCCACCTCACCAACCTCATAGTTTATTATAGGAACTGAAAAGGTATGTTTAATGCTCAGCAGAGCACATGACACATGTAACTGCACATTAAATGGGTAAGAAAACAGCATGCGGCACAGTGTCCTGGGAAGGCTTCAGGACTTCCCTTTGTCCTGGTATCGTCTCTCCCCCCCAGACCCCATCTCACTGCGGTGAGGAGGGCCAGACCAGAGGCGGCCTTGCTGGCCAGCAGCATGGCTATGGGCCAACACAGCTTCCCCATGCCCACTGGGACCTCCAGGCGTGCAGGGCAGCACCCAGCCCAGGTGGACAGCCTGGTCAGAGTAGAGAACAGAGACAGGACAGGGAGTCAGCTAGACGGGCAGCAATGGGTAGGGCATAGCAGGAAGGAACCATGGACAGATGCCCTGTTCTCTCCCTCTGGGAGGGAGCCTTGTTCCAGTTAGAATTTCTCAGGCATTTAGAAAAGGGTTTAGCATTGGAGTTCCACTGCTATGTTTTATTTCAGTCAAACTGACTATAGAGACACCACAGGGTAGTGTTTTACACATTAAAAATACTATTTGATGGTTCCTGTGGCATAGCTCCACTCCTGAGTATGGAGAAGATCTGTAGAATTCTGTATTTCATGTGAAACTATTCAAGATTAAATTTAACATGACCATTTGGTTCATTATTTTGGACTTTACTAATTCAAAATGTGTTTATAATTTAGATGCCATAAAAGCAGCTCATGTTAATTTATAGCTGTTTTAAGATTTTGTTTGTATGGTGACTCTCTTCCAAGGACAGCTTAAAAACACAAGCAGAAAACCAAAGATTCAAAAATGCCTTCAGATGATTTTTTAAACTAGATAATTAAGCAGTAATTTTTTTAAAATTTCCCTTCTAAAATTTAATGATTTTGAGGTACATGCTAAGATAAAGTATATCATTGTGGTATTTCAAAATTAATTTTATTAAACTTTGTAATTGTTTTAACTGTGTATAACAGAAATTGTATAAGTTATCCTTATATAGTTGTACTGTTAATAATATTCCTATATTATTCCTACCAGTGACTTAAATTGAGCATAAAACAAATAGCCACTTCATTGAGCTGTTTTGGTGCATTTTATATAAATTATATTTGTTCATAGAGTTATATGCTGTCTTATAAAATATTTGACAACCACTGCTTTGAGAAAGACAGTTACACATACGCACTTATTTCTGTCCCAGAGAAGGTGGTGAATTTGCTCTGCTATAGCTATATCAGTGTAATCAAAAGTATATTTTGAAGACCATTTTTATTGAGGATATTCTTGGAAAGAAGGGGTGCCATAGTTAAATACCTTTAGGACACAATCTGTACTATCTCTAATTTCCCCTTACCTCCAGTGTTTTTAAGGGCTTGGAAAGAAAACTGTTGAACTTTGGTTAGATCAGAATCTCTAAACTTATGTAACCTGAGTTCTCCTTTTCATGTAACACTTTTATATATCCTTAATTTGTTCTATACTTTTTGCCTCCTCAATTAATTCATATGACCAAGCCTGGTATTGTTCCTTTTTTGTGTGTGTTCATAAATGTATTCATTCAATAAATAATTTTTACTGGAAATTGATAAGAATGACCTGAATAAAACTAACTGGCATATAAAAGGCTTGAACTTGGGCCATGACTCCATTAATATTGCATTTAGCCAAGCAGAAAATATTCCAATTCTTGATTCTCTTAAAAATATTTTTGTGCTTATTCTTTTATATTAAAGAATCGAAGTTAAAAATTACTTCCGTTGATCGCTCAGGCTAGTATCTGCTCATCTTGCTCTGCTACCTCACAAAGCAGGTTTCAAAAGCTTGCTTGTAATATATTTTTATTCCTCCAGTTACGCAGTTTTAGGCATGATTTGTTCTCAGGCCAGTTCGATTGAGGAGTGGACCCCTGGCCAGCACTAGCCTCCCCCTCTGTCCTAGCCTGGGCCAGCTGCTTTCAGGAAGCCTCCTTGGTCTCAGCCTGGGTTAGGTGCTCTGCCCACTTTCCCAGCAGGTACTATGGCTGCCCTGTTTACTGTTGGAGCTTCAAATATTTGTTGAATAAATAAATGAATTGGGCATCTTCTTTTTATCATTGCCATTGTTACAATCTCAGTGGGACTAAATGCTCTTTTGAATCATTGCACACTCTTTTGGCTAGAGATCGAGCTTCAGTTTGCATACCAGAATTCCTTTTTTAAAAGAGTGTGGAGGGATCAAGAACTCAAGAATACTAAAAAAAAATAGAAGTTAAAAATGTCAGTAATAGGCCGGGCTTGGTGGCTCACGCCTGTAATCCTAGCACTCTGGGAGGCCGAGGCGGGCGGATTGCTCAAGGTCAGGAGTTCAAAACCAACCTGAGCGAGACCCCGTCTCTACCATAAAAATAGAAAGAAATTAATTGGCCAACTAATATATATATATATATAAAAATCAGCCGGGCATGGTGGCTTGTGCCTGTAGTCCCAGCTACTCGGGAGGCTGAGGCAGGAGGATCACTTGAGCCCAGGAGTTTGAGGTTGCTGTGAGCTAGGCTGACGCCACGGCACTCACTCTAGCCTAGGCAAGAAAGCGAGACTCTGTCTCAAAAAAAAAAAAAAAGTCAGTAATAGAAATGTGTCAAGAGAGCCATTTAAAAAATACTAAATAGTATGTTTCAATCTTAAATGACTATGTGATATTTGTATTTTTGTAAACCATTTAAACCATAGTTTAGCATGTTTAAAGCTTGTATTTATTATTACTTGGATCTTAATTGACCTGCCTCTTCACCAGAATCTTATTTTCTCTGAAAGTGCAGTTGCCCCTCCTGTCTGCCTCCCCGTAGCTTAATTTGTGGGGGAGCCTTGTGTCTCCAGAGCCACAATGTTGTTCTGATCTGGTTGGTAGCATCTTTTTTTTTTTTAAAGCATTATTTTGATTTCAGAGTTGTTTGCATGTAAATAAATACATATATATATGCACACACATGTTTGCCTTTAAAATAAAATGTTTATAGATGTGCTGTATTAAAAATGTTAGTTTGCAGAGATTATACATGTTGAAAACATTGCACACTGTTAATATTACATTGTTTGCTCATGTTACTTGACGTTGCTGACAGGTTGAGGCTTCAGAATATAATTGAGGCAAAACATGATGAAATAAGATAGATTTTTGAGTCTGAAAATGCTGATGAATCTTAGAAGAAAAGCACACTTGAAATAAAGTTTCTTCTTAAGAACTTTTTCATTTTCTTCTGATGTTGCTCCTGAGCATTTTGGGTCAGATTTGCTTGAAAGTAGAGGAGGAATGCCCTTACTGTCCTCACCCCAGGCCTCCTTTGGTGAAATTTGCATCCTGTTCATTCTGCTGTTTCATATAAGATAACTTACTCGTATGTTTTTGCTAATTTGTATGTTGTGAACAATGGAGTTAAAGATAAAAATAATTATCTTCAGCTTATGGTAATTTTTTTTGACAAAACACACACCTTGGGTCATTTTTATTTATAGTTTAAATATCAGTCATGCTGTTTGAGTTCCAAAAGTTCATGGCACAGTACCTAGGTATTCCATAATATTCCAAAAGGCATATGGAGTTATGATAGAAAAACATACCAAGCAGAAAGTCCTATAGCATGTATTTAAAGTTACCTTTGGTATCTAACATATTCTCCACGTTTGCTGTAAAATGAAAGGTTTTACGAATGCCCTATATATGGTAATATCAGATGTTAATGGCATTGATTACCTGTCAGGCAGTGGGGATTGATGGGAAAATGTCTGCTGTAAAATTAAATAGCATTAGAGAAGACTGTACCATGCATCTGGTGGGGGGCGGTGGGCATAGATGGGCCTGGGAGACTTTGTCAGGGTATTACTGGGAGCTCCAGGTTTTTTCCCCATATGATTAAGGCATGCCATCTGTTCTTTGTTAAATGTTTACAAAAACAGCTTTTCTCCAAAAGATTTAAGGAGATGTGGGTCTGGTAAACACTATAATATTTCTGAGCACCTTTTTCACCCTATTTCAAATAGTACCAAAACATAATTCTGCTGCATATCAAATAGGATTAATACTTTTTTGGTATTTAATCTTTGCTTTTTTTCCTTCTTATGAAAGATTAAATTTTTTACTGAGTTACTAATTTATGGCTTCACTTATTACTAAAAGGAGCGTCTAAAATGATTTGTATGCTAAAGCGTGTAGATAAATTTTCCATCTTTTTGTGTGGTGCTATATTCTTTTTCTAATTCATAAATGTGTACCAGGGAATCTCTCATTAGAAGCTGGTGTTCTGTTACTGGAGTTAATGCCATGCAGATTAAAGATAGGTAAACATGCCTGGTATTAATTCACCATTCTAAGTTTTTTTTTTTTTTTTTTTTTTGAGACAGACTCTCGCTTTGATGCCCTGGCTAGAGTGAGTGCCATGGCGTCAGCTTAGCTCACAGCAACCTCAAACTCCTAGGCTCAAGCGATCCTGCTGCCTCAGCCTCCCGATTACAGGGATTACAGGCATGTGCCACCATGCCCGGCTAATTTTTTTTTCTATATATATATTAGTTGGCCAATTAATTTCTTTATATTTATAGTAGAGACAGGGTCTTGCTCTTGCTCAGGCTGGTTTCGAACTCCTGACCTCAAGCAATCCGCCTGCCTCGGCCTCCCAGAGTGCTAGGATTACAGGCGTGAGCCACCGGCCTCACCATTCTAAGTTTTAATCATTATTTGGATTTTCTTCTTTCCTTCTCTTTCTTGGAAGAACTTTTTCTTCCATTTCCTAAAAAATAGCTTGTTTCAAATAAGTTTGATCTCTATGTCCCTTGCAAAAAAGATATGGCTTTTCTTTTTAATTATATTAGGAAATAATATGTACCAGTTATCTCAATTTATACCACTTAAATATAATAAAATAGTTAAATCAGGTCCCAAGAATACTTAGGTAATGATAATTTGAACGATACCTCTGTTGATGATGTTTAAGAATGTTTGTGAGGAAAAATACAGGAATGGGGGTAACTTTTTCAGTGTTTGGTTAGCTTTGTTATCCCTGTATGGAAATCTGCTCATTTAGATTTGTATTTGTGAGCTCTTTCTCAAATTTTGATCTTGCTTCTCTCTCTTCCTATATATCCTTACCTTCTTTCAGATTCATTCCCCTTTAGCTATGATCAAGAAAGATCAAGAGGTATTTTAAGATTTTTTTTAATACCATGGGATTTTGGAATAAACTTTGGAAATCATCAAACCCAAATCCTTCATTTCTCAGAAGAAGAAACTGAACCCCAGATGGGTAAAGTGATTTTTTTTCCAGAGCATACAGCTAATAGTAGGACCCGGAATAGAATTTTAATCTCCTAACTCAGAGTTCTGGGCTCTTTCTCTTGTACTAGTACAGGTGGAGAACTGAATATAGGTTTCTTTAGTAACCATGGTAGGTTTTAGTGAGAACAGTATAACCACTTTCTTCTCAGTGATTTTTTTTTTTTAATGTTCTTTGGGTCACTGAACACTTTGGAAATGGAATGAAACCTGTGGAGCCTTCTCCAGAAAGATGCTACGCATAAGATTTCAAGAAGAGATGGACAGAGTCAGGAGAGCATTGGATTTAGGAAACCTAGATTCAGATTTCACCTCTGTCCCTTACTGTGTGGACTTGGATGGCCGTATCACCTCTTTGAACTCTTACTTCCTTTCTGGGCAAGATTGGGGTAAATCATCGGTTTTTCTTTGGAGATTCAGATGAACTAACATACAAAAGCACCTAGCTCAGTGCATGGCATCACACAGATGCTCAATACATATGTATTAGTTTTGTTGGAATCTGTTTTATAGTACTTATATTTTAAATGTTTGCATCTAACCTTTCTCTTTTGTTTATGGTAAAGCTTTGGCATATACATTCATCTTGAGTCTCCACAGATGTAAACCTGGGGCTCTCTTGCCTGCCTGATCCTATCTTGTAGGTCTTGTGGTGAGGTGTAAGGGCTCTGGAGCTATCTGTCAGCTTCATTGTCAGTCTCAGTTCTGTCACTTACCATCTGTTCCTCCTTAGGCAAGTTACTTCATCTTAGAGTATCAGTGTCCTCAACTTTTAAAATTAGAAGAGTCACCTAACGTTAGGGCTGGTGTGGGGATTGAATGGTCCGCTGGATGTAAGGCACGTGCCTGACACATAGTACAATTGTTTATATCACAGTTACTATTGTGTGCCAGAAGAAGCATATGAAAAAGGCAAAAAAAAAAAAATGAGTGACATTTGTAGATTTAACATTTGCAAGTATTTTGTTGAATATAAGGTTCATTAGATGTCATAATTTATGGTACAGATGATAATCTACCCAGTGCTGCTCTTGTTTGGACTGTTAGCTTCAGGGCAGTAATGTACAGGAGTCCCTTACTCTGATCTCAGCTGACCACTCAGCGTCCCATCCCAATTGTTGGTATTTTCTACTGTATTTAAGACAGTTTCTGAGTATATCTTATATGAATGTCAAGAATCTCCCGCAGTGCACATTGCATTAATGATTTGGGTTCTCTCTCCTTCAGTGAAATTTTGAAATATGGAGCTTTGGGAAGTTAAGAAAAACATTGTCCACGTTGAATATCAGTATAAAACATTTAACCAATTCAAAATCATTGTTTGAATGTGTACTTTTAATTTGATGGAAATGTCCTGTACTGTGTAAGGTTTATGTATTATGTTTACACTTTTATTTCAAACTTTCACAGCATCACATCTTGCAATATTCAGCACACTTGTTCTTTTTTAAAAATGACTAAATTATATACGTTTAATTTGAGTTCCCATTTCTACATGGGAAAAGAACACCTAGATTGATTCATTGTGGTTTAGCTTTTGCTGCTGCTTTACCATCTACCGTTTTTCATGTAGGCTGTTTAAAAAATGGACAGTGTCTTCAGCTGAATGAGAATTTTTTTATTCTTGAATTGACTTTTTACTGTATTACATGCTATTTTTTTCTTATTTAAAAGCTTTTCTCTTGAACATTTTTTTGATAAGAGAAAAATGATAGATTCTACAACTGTATTTTGCTACCTTGAATATAGAATAAGTTTAGAAACATGGGCCACTAACTTTCAGTTCCTTTCTTCATTGCAAAGAATGATAAACTAATTTCAATTCCTATTTGTGTCTCTTAGCATTCTCCATCGGAGCCCTTTCTAGAGAAACCAGTGCCGGATATGACTCAGGTTAGTGGACCGAATGCTCAGCTAGTGAAGAGTGATGATTACCTGCCGTCAATAGAACAGCAGCCACAGCAGAAGAAGAAGAAAAAGAAAAACAACCACATTGTTGCAGAGGATCCCAGTAAAAGTTTTGGTAAAGATGACTTCCCTGGTGGGGTTGATAACCAAGAACTAAATAGGAACTCACTGGATGGGTCCCAAGAAGAGAAAAAGAAAAAGAAAAGGTCAAAGGCAAAAAAAGATCCGAAGGAACCGAAAGAACCCAAGGAGAAAAAAGAGCCCAAGGAACCCAAGACCCCAAAAGCCCCTAAGATTCCCAAAGAGCCAAAGGAAAAGAAAGCAAAAACTGCCACGCCAAAACCCAAATCCAGCAAAAAGTCAAGGTAGGCTGTGGGTAGAAGCAACAACCACAAGACATTGATAGTACAGAAATGAGCACCAAACAGTTACAGCTTGTGAGATGGGGGGAGTGAGGGAGACATGTTGGTTTTTGTCATCATTACTGAGCTGCTTTTCCTAATATCAAACTAAAAAGTTAAGGTTTTTAAGCATTTTGAAATTTAGGACTTAATTATTTATGAACTGTTGATTTAGAGACTTTATTGGATAAAAATTATTCATTACTTAAGGAGCAGTTTCTTACAGTTTTGTGAAAATTTGTGATTTAACAAATGGAGTCAAGTTAACAGCATAATTATTTGTAAGCCTAGACCAGCAACTTCATTTTCAGTGATGATGCAAAACCAAGCAGGAGGGATTATAGGAGAAAGAAAGGTCAGGGTGTTGTTCACTTAAGCATTTCAGCCCTGTTTCCCAGAAGTCAAAACAGGAGAATTAATTCTCTCCACTTGGCGGAGTAAGCCTTCCAGGGGCAGGGTTGCAATCCTAGTAGGCAACATGGGAGAAATCAAATGGCACTTATCCATTAGCTATGCATTCAAGAATAGCATGGATTTAAAGTTGTAGGGAAGAGCCTCCTTTACTCCATATTTGCCCCACAATTCTCTGACCCCCCAGGAGGCATATTTATTCGGTAAGAAAAGCTGAGAGGAGAAGACATTGAAGACTAATTTTTTTCATTTGTACTGAACATTTCTTACAACTGTTCTGAACCAGTTCCAAACATCTGAATCTATTTTTCAGAATATGGCTCATGTTAGAAAATATAGTTTCCAGATGGAAGTATGGCCAGTCTTAGTTAATCTGAACCTGTTTGCAAACTCTGTTAGAAAACATGCTCCACCCTGACTCTCACATGCTCATGTAAATACACACCTGTGTGTGTGTGTGCGCGCACATACACACACACTTGATTCTGCAATTGCTATGAAATTTTTGAGATCACTGGTCTATAAACCTTTCACTTGTAGATGACCTGTGCATGCAGGCGCAGGTACACAAAGAGAGGAGATTAGTTTTATGGCTGGAAAGATGTTGCCTCCAAGCGAAAGAACAAACTTGGATTGTCAACTTCCTGCTAAAAATATCTAAACAACCCCAGATACATTATTATGTGATATTTTGAAAGTTTGAATCATAATCATTTAAAAAATTTTACTTTCTATACCTTTTATGGTGTCAAAATAACTGAATTGTGTTCATTAACTCAATCCTACAGATAATATTTGCATTTACTTATGAGCTTTCTTTGATGCCTCAGTATGTGGTGTCTTAATTGAAAATCATTTTTTTTTCTTTTCATGAACATTCTTTTAAACTCAACCCATTATAAAATCTGTTTTCATTTATTTAAGGAATATTTTATTAAGTGCTTATTATTTGCAGGTACTGTTTTAAATGTTAAGGGGAAAATGATGAGGAAGGAAGACATGAGTGCAATTTCAGCCTGACTTTATGAGGTGGTTTTTAAAAAATAAATTGCCAAAATTTAAATACCATGCTTTTGGTAGGAGAAAGTATGTGCTAATTTTTCCCAGGGAGAAAGAAGTCAGAATAAAATCTAAAATAATGTATTCTTTTTTTCTGTAACTCAAATTGTAGGAGTCTGTTCTAAAGAAGTTTTCTGGAGTTCAGAAAATATATCACCAGTGTTAATTTTAAAATCAAGATGTATCTGGCTTCAGTTTTCATCTTAATGTTTGAATTTATCACCTAATGATAAAAGTTGATTAAAAAAAAATAATACTATATATATCTTGGATATTGTCATGGATTTCCAAGTGTATTCTTTCAAGTTCTGAGTCCACATCTGGTGGGCCTATCTTTAAAAACTTAGTTTAGCATATGTTTACCTCCTATACAGTACTTTCAGGCGGATATTAAAATGTATTAAACAATGAAACTTGCTAAAATTTCCCTAACAACTGTAAATAGATGTTTGAAACTTGGGGCATCAAACCTAATCAGTACTCAGCACACCATGCCTCCTTAGAACAGATACAGTCCCTGTGTCTGTCCGCCACAGAAGCATTCAGTGCAGGCCTTTATAGACATGCCATCAGCTGTCCATCCTGGACTGTGAATCAGAGGCTGTGCAGAGTGTTAGGCATTGCTGAATCTGAGTATTGACTTTGCACTAGAGTCATATGCTTTGGGTAGGAAGAAAAGGGTGTATTTTCTCCCCAAGAGCAAGTCTAGTACTTTTTTCCCCCCCTGTTGCTTTTGACTAATTGTCTCAGTCAATGCCTGCTATAGGCAATAGTTGTTTTTATCCCAAATGGTGTGAAAATAATTGAATGGAACACTTCTGTTGAGTCTAGAGATGTACAGGTTAAAAAGGAGCTGATGTAAGGTGTCCCAGAAACTTAGGCCATGCTGGTGGAGGTGGGGGCAGCCAAGATTTGGTGGCATGTCTATTGGCCGTGGTCACCTGATGACTTACAGAGCCACTAGCTGATTTACAATGAAGTGTAGTAAGGACATTCCCCAGAGACTTTCCTGTTGTGGATGGTCAGATGAGGACGGCTGTCCAAGCATGTGGTAATTGAATTGAAATTTTAAGTAAATTAACAAACCAAACCATAATTTTGTTGAACCACATTGTTTCTATTGGTCAGATGAATTGGGTATGCCAAGTTGTGGTCTCCTTGTTCCACTAAGTGTACAAAGGAAATAGCGTCCTTGAAGCGAACATAACTAGAATGCATACAACTACATGTAAATTCTGAATAGCATCGCAGAATAATTATGTAAATTGAATATGCAGTGATGAAGGTAATAGGGGGTTTGGGTTATGTTAGTACTGGGTTTGAATTGCCATAGCAGTTTGCTTTTAAGCACTGAAATACAACAGTGGCAATTTTGTTTTGCAAAATGTTATGTGATACCAGTTATTTTCATCCTTGAATAAGTTAACTTGATGAATTTGTTTATACAGAAAATAATTTTCCTATGGAGGGCTGAAATGGGATAAACAGAAGTGGAATGAAAAATTTAGTGTAGGACCTCTCACATCTTTCCTCTGCAGCCTTGTGTGCCTTGTCATTGCTGTGGCTCTACAGACAAGTGTCCTGTCCTTTGAGCAGGCGGTAAAGAAAGTGACCTGCTGGTGGCCTGCCTCTCTCTGCCTTGTGTCGCTGGCAGGGAGAGAGCTTGGTCTGCGTCATTCACACGCACTCAGTAATAGAGGACACGAGAAGTGTGACTGTTGTGGGGCTGATTTTCCTCGTGTGCCTTTCGGCGACCTCCTCACTACCTGGCATCCCACCTCGGTCTGTAAAGTGGCAGAAGCTCGAATTTGTGGTCATTCCCAGAGCACTGGCCTTTTTGACAAACAAAATACAATTACGTCTGTCTTTTCTGTATAGGAGAACCTAAAAGAATCTGCCCAGAAGCTGTTACAGAGAAGGGTAGTGAAACAGAAAAAGATGTTCGGCATCTCAGAAAAAGAATACGTAAAATCATGATGAGAAAAACAGGCCACATTCCTTTTCTCTAGTAGGACCGTATCTTTTTTCCTTTTCCCCTTATGTTAATATATGTTTTGCTGTCCGTTTTTCTAGTGCTCTCCCCAAGTGTCCTTATAGCTTTCAAATATTGACTGTTAATATTGGAAATAACAGCTAAGACATTTGTGGGCTGGAGAGGATGCAGTTTTGCATATGGAGAGATTCACAGAGCTGAAATATGAGGATTTGCATTCTTCTTTTCAATGCGTTTTCTGTTGTGCCTGCATGGGCCTTGTGAAATGAGAGAGAATTTGGAGGAAGTGCTTCCTTTGAATGACTCTTGAAGGATTTAGTGGTCCATTTAGCTATATAAAGATTCTTTGAATATACAGAAAGAAGGGAACTTGGCCAAAGATTGTGACTTGACTACTAAAGCTTAAATGAAGCAACGTAGACTTGTTACTAACACAGTTTCTAGGAACATGTTTTGTTCCTTGCTCTGTTCTACCCCCACCCCGGTTTTAAATTTAGTAGAAAACTAAAATGTTATTTTTCAATTAAGAGTAAAGATACCATTTTATTTTAAATTGGAAAATAAACATACCATTCTTATTTTTTAAAAAATATACAATGTACCAAAAAAATGTAAGAGTACTTTTTACAAATCACACTATCATTAGCATTAATAGTAAGTAGTTAATATTTATTTAGCAGTGTTCTTCTAAGGAAATTAGCTTTTTCAAATATTGTTTTCTCAATTAGGGAGTGTTTACCTGAGAAATGTTTTCATCCAGCCAGCTAGCCCAGTGGTGGTATATTTTGATAAACTAATACATGTTTTATGGTGTGCTCTTGCAATATGTAAAATTTTTTTTTTTTTTTTTTTTTTTTGAGACAGAGTTTCGCTTTGTTGTCCAGGCTAGAGTGAGTGCCGTGGCGTCAGCCTAGCTCACAGCAACCTCAAACTCCTGGGCTCGAGCGATCCTCCTGCCTCAGCCTCCCAAGTAGCTGGGACTACAGGCATGTGCCACCATGCCCGGCTAATTTTTTATATATATATCAGTTGGCCAATTAATTTCTTTCTATTTATAGTAGAGACGGGGTCTCACTCTTGCTCAGGCTGGTTTTGAACTCCTGACCTTGAGCAATCCGCCCGCCTCGGCCTCCCAAGAGCTAGGATTACAGGCGTGAGCCACAGCGCCCGGCCTGTAAAATTTTTCAATAGAGATTAGACACAAAAGCAAACCAGTAAGCCAGTTTTGCTAATAAGTACAACCCCCTAGATAGTCAGATATCTTCCCATCAGGTACATAGGTAATAAAATCACATGCTATGATTTAGTCTTGACCTAAGACATTGGACATTTAGAAAGAATGTTTTGGACCCTGTGCCTGTGGAAGAGGGTATAGATTTCTTCAATTTGTGATGGTAAAATGGATTGTTGAGCCCTTCCAGTGTTGGCAAGGAAAGTGTCCCTGAATGTTTTGCAGCCCTGCCCACCTGTCTGTCCTGCCCAGTCTATGGTTCATTAAATCCAAGCTTCAGGTCAGGGATGGGAACAAGTACCCCTTTTCCTTCTGTCTCAAAGGTTATCATCTCTTCAACAAAGAGGCCATAGGATCTTTTTAATCCTAAATCCTTTCCTTTAGGATAACCACCTCAGGGCCTCCCATTGCCAGCAAGGGGCCCCATTGTGGTCCTTCCTCTATCTGATTCATCTTAGATCAGCTGAATAAGCAGGGCAAGAGAGTCCGTCAGACACTTTTTAGTATAGACACTGATATCTTTGACATGTGCTTCAGTTTATTATCCATTGGGGGTAGAGAATGCCTGACAACATTGACCCTTGAAAGCAAGTTTGCTAACTAATGCTCTGTGCTAGATGCAGGACGGACCACACGGGGCCTGCTGGAAATTTGTTTCTGCCCATCCAGTGAGCTGCAGTGGACTTCAAAGCAATGGCCTGCTGCCACTTTGGTTTATGTGGGAGAGGGTGATGTAGATCTCTCTTTCAACTCTCACTGCACCCATCAAATGAAGGGTGAGAGGTGAGGAGACCATGAGCAGCAGTGGGATGTAAAGGGAGATTTTTCTCAGGACACATTCCTTTGAAGTCTTTCTCAAGTGGAATTTTAGGGTGGAGCACATGTTGCCATATAGTAGATGCGATTGTGATGTTAGGATTGGAAGATAAAGAAGAGAAAGAATCATAGGGTTTGTTTTGCTTTTAATTAAAATAAGTCTATATGTGTGAAAATACTTTTAAAAAATATGAAACTCTTTATAAATACAAAGTTTGTCACTTGATATGTAAAGATCTTTTGCCTTCTGCCTGGACAAAGGCCCTCCTTGAGTCATTGGATGCTTGTGCAAAGCCAGTGTACAGAGCATCAGTCACCTGCAATGCCACCCCTCCCTTCAGAAGACTTATACAGAAGTCTCTGTGGCTTAGCTTTAAAATGTTAATTAGGGAAATAAAGTGTGAATTAAGGAAAAAGACACCATTCTTTTTTTTTTTTTTTTTTTGCTATTAGGAAGACAATACCCTTAAACTTCCAGTAGAATACTGATTTTATTTGTAGCCCTAACTTCTGTAGAAACAACAGAGTTTCACAGGAGTTTAGCTTCTCCTGATGATATTTTCTCCTTTGTGGTTTTACCATTTGGTCCACCTAATTCTCATCCCACCTATAGCACCTGATTGAAATGTGGGTGGGCAGCATGGCTTATTTGTTGAATTAGCCACCCTTGCTGATCAGAGAAGATAATAATCTAAGGAGTGGGGTTCTGACTGCCAAGCTTGCCCTCACTTTCCCTTCCTAGGTCACGGGATTGCTATGCATAAATGAGAGCGGCATCTTAAAAAAATGAGGCACAACTAGTCAAATGTGTGCCCTACAGTTTGGCACTTGGAAAGATAGATTATGGTCAAAGGCCATTGGAAGGCATACTTTTTTGCAGTGGTTATGTTATGTCTACTTTGTTTAATTTTTTTATGTTGCCTTACAATGTGAGGTGGTACCATATAGTCAAGAGTACTAATGTCTGTTAGCTAACTGGACTTCTTTTCCTTATTGTTTCTGGCATATCTTAATTCAGTCCACAAAACTCACTAACTTGCAGATAGATTTTCAATGTTAATTCTTGACTGCATAAGAAAAGTCATTTTTTTCTTTAGGGTATAATCAGTATTAAAAATGGATTAACACTGCAGCTATCCTAAAGACAGGCTGTCCTACAAGTAACTGAAGATGCTCACTAGGAAATATGTCAGCGTTTTGAAAAATACTTTAACAGGCCAGGCCAGTGCTGGGCTCCTAAGATGATCTTCGTGATGAGTGTCACTCTGGGGCCAGTCCCAGCACTCAAATGTGGGCTTGTGAGCTTAGCAGGTTCTGGCTTCAGTCCTTCGACTGCCACTTCTTGGGTAACGCATTGACCTCGTTGACCCTCAGCTTCCTCACGAATGGAAAGTTTGATCACAAAATGCAAAGGCAAGGTATGTTGAATCTGAAATACACATTTTAAATGAAAGCATATTAGGCTCTGAATCTTTTCTAATTTTCTTTGCTATGTCTTTCCTAACAATTTAGCACAATTAGTCTACTAAGGGAATACTTTATTCTCTGATAGCTTCTTTTTTTTTTTTTTTTGAGACAGAGTCTCACTTTGTTGCCCAGGCTAGAGTGAGTGCCGTGGCGTCAGCCTAGCTCACAGCAACCTCAAACTCCTGGGCTCAAGCGATCCTCCTGCCTCAGCCTCTGGAGTAGCTGGGACTACAGGCATGCGCCACCATGCCCGGCTAATTTTTGTATATATTTTTAGTTGGCCAATTAATTTCTTTCCATTTATAGTAGAGACGGGGTCTTGCTCTTGCTCAGGCTGGTTTCGAACTCCTGACCTCGAGCAATCTGCCCGCCTCTGCCTCCCAGAGAGCTAGGATTACAGGCCTGAGCCACCGCGCCCGGCCTTATGATAGCTTCTTAAGGTAACAATTTAAATTGAATTGGTGTTTATCTTGTGGGTGTTTCACCCAGCGACTCTCAAAAGAGCATAAAAAGTCTATTAATAATTTTTCACCAAAATCATAACATTTATCATTCGTAAGTAAAACAGAATTCCTTTCTCTCTCTTTGCCCTCTCACAACTCTTCCCTTTCTCAACCAGAAGAGTTGGGTAAGGAATCTGTGGGTGGAGTTTAGGAGTTGGGGGTGGCCAGGCACCTGCTTGGAGTGGGGCATGTGGGCACCAGGCCAGGCTACTCGGGACACGGAGGATGTCCGAGGCTGCGAGGTACAGGATCACAGCCGTCGGGAGTCCACTGAACTCCTGGGGGCTGCACTTCAGGGGCGCTGATTGCCTTGGTGTTAAGCTGTTGAATTTCGGGTTTATCATCTGCCATTTAGAGTTTGATTTTTCTCTTTCCTCGTTAGTTTATTGTGTCGTCTGCATTTTATTGCTTTACCTGTTAAATTTTAGTCTTAGGACTTTGTTTAAAATTTTTACTTTGTGGTGTTAATTTTACTTTATGGTGTACCACATTGTATGCTGCTTTAATTTAATTTGCCTTTTTAGTTTTTAATTTTCTTTTTCATTGTTTAAAAAACTTCCCAACCAAGGCCGGGCGCGGTGGCTCACGCCTGTAATCCTAGCTCTCTGGGAGGCCGAGGCGGGCGGATTGCTCGAGGTCGGGAGTTCAAAACCAGCCTGAGCAAGAGCGAGACCCCGTCTCTACTGTAAATAGAAAGAAACTAATTGGCCAACTAATATATATAGAAAAAATTAGCCGGGCATGGTGGTGCATGCCTGTAGTCCCAGCTACACGGGAGGCTGAGGCAGGAGGATCACTTGAGCCCAGGAGTCTGAGGTTGCTGTGAGCTAGGCTGACGCCACGGCACTCACTCTAGCCTAGGCAACAAAGTGAGACTCTGTCTCAAAAAAAAAAAAAAAAAACTTCCCAACCAGCCTGAGCAAGAGTGAGACCCCATCTCTACTAAAAAAAAAAACAGAAAGAAATTAGCTGAACAACTAAAAATATATAGGAAAAAAATGAGCCAGGCATGGTGGCGCATGCCTGTAGTCCCAGCTACTCCAGAGGCTGAGGCAGAAGGATCGCTTGAGCCCAGGAGTTTGAGGTTGCTGTGAGCTAGGCTGACTCCATGGCACTCTAGGCCGGGCAATAGAGTGAGACTTTGTCTCCAAAAAAAACCACAAAACTCCAAACTTACCAAATAGTAGGCAGGGCTTAAAAGAAATCCTGTGCCCTTGAGTTGAGAGGCTGTATGCTCTTTCTCTACCACCACTGAGCCCTTGGCCCTAACAATCGACTGTTTTGTTATGGCAGGTCTCTTTAGAGGTACGTTATGCCACACACGTCCTGTGTCATGTTCCCTGTGCAACGAACACCTCTACTACTTATTACCCACTAGGTTCACGTCTTTATTTAAAAAGCCTTTTCAGCATATAATGTGTAAGAGTATGTTTCAGTACCTTTTGCCCTTCTCCTAAAAGATTATCTTGTAACTTTTTGGAGAAGCTCGAGTCCCTGAAAATGAACCTGATTAATCTTCAATGACCTAAGCCTCAAGGTTGATTTTCCCCAATATGATGAGAATCTTCACTGACTTAACCCATCTGAAGGGCTTGTTTGATTGAGAACTCCGTCCCCATCGTCCAGACATTTTTATTGACTGACCGTATCCTGCCCATCACCTTTGGTTCCACAGTATGGTTCCTTTTCAGGTTTTTTTCTGTTGAGGACTTAGATCCTTAGGATGACGCTAATCAGTGTTGAACTGCATTCTATTTTGTAATAAATCAGGGCCACTACCTGGGATTCTAGTATGTTCTGGTCCTTTGCATAGAAAGCCTTGTTTAGAAAGACTGTACTCTTAACAAAATGAATTAGTTATCTGTGCTGTATTTTAGCTCACATGAATCCATCCAACCCCATTTCAGGTAACAGCACTGAGCCCATTCTTATGGACTCTTAGAGTCGTAAGCTGAATATGAATTCTTCCATAAGTGTAGATTCCCTAGAATGTTCCTCCATGTGAAGATATTACTCTATGATTACAAAGTTTGTGCTCTCTTAATGCTTATTTCTAAGGGTTCTCATTAAGATGTTAAATGCTCTGATGACATCAGCAGTAATCACAAAACTTTAGAGATTAGTCACTTAGCAGTGGACCCTGAGGACATCCAGCTGCCCATCAGTGTAACTCTACTCCCATAGGGTTGTAAGGCTGATGGGAGAACAGGGACCCTTCACGCCTCCAGCAGCATCCCCAGAAAATATTCTCCTTCCAAGATAACAAGGGCTGTCTAGCTTGAGGAGTAGATGGCCTTGTGTCTCAGTCTCTAGCTACGTGAGCAGATGGTTCTGTGTTTCAGTCTCTGGCCCGATGAGGGGATGGCTCTTCGTCTCTAGCTTCATGGGGGATGGCTCTGCATTTTGGTTATATCATTAATCATGGAAGATAAGGATCAGGAAATGAAAGAGCTTTGTGAATAGAGAGGTGAGGTATGTAAATGATATTCCTTTCTCTTGGTTTTGAAAAATTGCTAAGTTTTGCTCCGTTTTGGTGATACTTTAGCCCATTTTACTGAACTAAATAGGTGTTTCATCATAAAGATAGATGCTATGTTAGATTTTCTTAAATGAGTTAACATTTAGAGTCGTGCCTGGCACATAGAGTTAGTTATATATGTGTTGCTGTTATTGCTATTACTTGGACTATTTAATTAACTAGATCAGCTAACATTTATAAGTAATTGAGTAGATAGTTGAGTAGATTCTAGGAATCCAAAGATAAATATGACACAGTTCCTACTCTCCTTGAGTTTACAAGATAGTTGGAGAAAGACACAGACACACACACTGCTTTGATTTTAATACATTGCAGTAATGTTATCATCAAATGTTGTGTATTTTATATATCTTTTGTATGGGGTGCATCCTGTGACATGTAGGTAGAGTGAGGAGGTCATACCCAAATACAGACTCTTATGGTGGTCAGGAAATGCTTCCTGAAATGAGTGATGTCCAAGGTGAGTCGTGCAGATGAGTAGGTTGGGGTGAAAGTTGAGGTAGGAGAGATTGATATGTCTTTTGGGAATAGTTTTGTATGCCTGGAGCATAAGGGGTAAAGGGCCTGCGGTGTGGGAAGAGTATAAAAAGCTAATGTTGCCAGTTGCAAAAATTGCACAGGGCCTGGTACACCAATACTGAGAATCTTAAATGTTATATATAGGGGATTGGACTTCAAGCAAAAGAATGATTGAGTCAGATTTCCATTTCAACTGATCACTCTGGTAACATGTGGAAATCAGTTTGCAGGTATTGTTTAGGAGGCATTACCGTGATGCTGAGCTGGGAAATGCAGGAGGCAGAGCAGGTTCAGGAGAGGAATGAGGACAGACATGATTCCTTCAGGTCTGGTGCCATTCAGGGCTAGAATTTGAAAATGTTCCCTGTACATGGCCCGGTTATTCTTGTGATCCCACTCATAGGTTGCTGTGTGGCAGCCTGCCTTGGCCAAGCCCCAGGAGTAGCCATCACTGCAACTGCTAGAGAGGTGCGTTGAGGTTCTCTGTTGGCAACAAGGAGCTTAGTGGCCTCATCTTCAATATTGTAGTGTTAGTTTAAGAGGGATGGTTACTGTTTAGCAACATTCCCATACCCCAACTAGAAGAGTTGTGTCTTTTGCGCATTCAAGCTTGTATTATAATTTGGAAGAGGAATGTGTGTATAATTAGGTTTTAGCTTTGGCATTATAAAAGACAAATTTTGAACCTTAGAGATTTAAATAATGACTATGCATGTGGACTCTGTGTCCTTTCTCCACCAGTCTGATGCTGGGTAGCCCCACATGTGAAGGTAGGGTCCTGCCTATAAGTCTCTACAGTTGATTCAGCCCAAGTGGGTCTGAGCCACGGCCAGAGAATACTGCCCAGACTTAACCGCTTGTCTTCCAGATGTGTGTGAATGTTAACTATCCATGCCATTATCTCAAACCTTAAAACAAATCCTGGAGGAAGGTATGATTATTAACCTCCTTTTACAGGTGAAGAAATAGAGGCTCAGGGAAATTAAGTGAATTATCCAGGATTACAGCTTTTGATGACAATTTTAACTTGAACCAACAAAGTCTATCTGACTCAAACCAATTCTCTTATCCACCATTGTGTATTACCTCCATTTGTTAAAAGAAAAATCTTTAGTTTCTTTGGGCAAAGCAGTTTTAGGATAGCACTTAGTTGAAAATCCAGATTAGCTTATTGCAAAATAGTAGCAAATGCAGTTTAATTTACATAACTTAATTTCCTCCTTGATTATAATGTCATTAGTGGACACCGAGGGTTTTGTAGTTTTGTTTTTTTTTTTTTTACTTCTTAGGGTGTTTTTTGATTTGTATATCGATGCATGGAAATGCTTAGCTGTCTCTGAATGACATTAATAGAGCAAGGTCTAATGAGTTTAGAAATCTTTCAGTAATCAGATCTGGGGTAAGTGCTTCCCTTGGCTACAGGCTTTTTGTCTAAACATTTGGAGAGGTCCTGTCTGACTTTCAGCCATCTTGGAGGCTCCATACAGTTCATTCTTGGGAAGGGCAGATGGAAAATCATTAGCACTTCTCTCCTTCAGCAAATTGATGTTTCCTCAAACCTGGGCTCTGGTCGGCTTCCAGATAGTAGTAAGCCTTTTACTCCTGTAGGATAGTGTGTGCAGGGCCCAGCAACTCCACCACATTAAACCATGTACTTTGCTCTGGTATAGAGAGGTCACCATGAAAAACACGAGCTGCCAACTCACTTTACCTGGCAGTGGTTCAACTCTTTGACAGGCCTACCTCTGATTTAAACAAATTTGAGAAATATGTAAAGTTTTGGAAGCAGTTTTGCACTGATTTGATAAAAAGAAACCACAAAACACTGCAGCGCAGGTGTTGAGAATGTTTGAAAGCTGATTGAGGGAAGCAGATGGCTTTAGTCAGTGGCATCCAGCCAAAAGAGCAGGTGCTGGTCATGTGACCGCTGGTTACCAGGGTAATCTGATTGCTCTTGGCGTGCAGATGAAAGGAAAGGGGCCCAGTGTTCAGCTGTAGTATTGTATAATTTGTGGCAGTTAGAGCGGAAATAAATGCTGGAAATGGAGCCTCATAGTAGGGGAGACTTCTGTCCATGTGTAGCATAAACACTAGGACAGTTGGATGAGGAACTGTTGTATGGATTATTTTTAATTTAAAAAATATTATGCTTTCCGTGGATCTTTTGGGGACTTAAAGTTTTTAGAACACTGCCTTTTTCTTTTTTGAAAATAAAAATAAGTCTCTAAACCTAGCTGCCATTTGCTGTTATCTTGAATTATTTTATTTCCTTATATGGCTATTTACTATGCTGAAATGTTAACAAAACAAAATAAAAACAAACTCTTGAGTATTTAAAAATAACTAGTTTAAGATGATCACATATTTTCTTTATTATTTAAAAAAATACATTTTAGTTGCCTGATGGATACTTTGACTATATTAATAGTACTTTTGAAATATTTTACATGACAAATGTTTTACTTGAATAAAAGCATATAAATATCTTGGCCTCTTCTTTTTGTGGTAGCTGAGATTAAAAACATGCTGTTTAATGTATTCTGTCAGCATACTTTTCTGGGACTTTACAAACTTCAATAAATAAAATTTTATAAACTTTTTGAAATCCTTTGTTTTCAAAATTTATTAGAATTTTAGGCTCTCCGGAAATAGTAAAATATAATCATTACTGAGGTTGTATTTATTTTCAGTTTGGTTAACAAATGATAATTGATGTTAGAAAATCTTGAGGATGGCTTGAAAATTGAAATGGAAGGTAGCACTAAGTGCACATTCTAAAAGAATGTCAGGTAAAGGTTCTAGAGGGGATGGTAAACTTAAACAATTTTCTTAGAGTTTATGTCTTTTGTCTGATGTAACCTTCAAATCCCATTAATGTTTGTCAGCAACATACTGTGGAACATGTGCTTTAGCTATTGGGCTTGCTTTCCTGTATTTTTGTATTTCGGAGACCTAGGTTTTGGGGAAAAAAAGGCTAATTGCAATTTTCAAAAAAAATGTACACCAAAATAAGACTTATATTTAAGAATACAGCATTAACTAAATATGTAGAACAGGAAATTGCTATGTATTTTTATTTTAGAAAGATTATAAGTTGTATATAAATGTAACTGCATGGTGTAACAGAGGACACCTAGTAGTACTGATAAAAAAAAATAGACTTAAATAAGAATGTTTAAAACAATCTGCAAGAAACAAAGAAATGATCATTATATTGTTTTCCATGACAGTTTAAAAAATAATATTCTGCATCTTAAAAACTTGATAGCAAAATGACTTCTTAGTCTGATTTTTCATTATGGCTTGGTGTATTGGCAGGAGTTTTGCACAAATGTACTATGTGTGGTATTAGGAGTTTTTGCATGCAATTTCTTTTTAATTAGGGTCACATTTGGTAAAAGTCATCAATATGGAGTTTTACTATAAAAACTTAATAGTGGCACTTAACCATACGTGCCCAACATGCATTGATTTATCAATTGTCATTGATACTTTAGGGATGTTAATGTGGGAAATAAAATACGGTTTGGGATGTGGAAAACCCCATTAAAAAGTGAACACTAAATGATCCACTTTGAATTCTAGTAATAAGAAACCTGATTCAGAAGCAAGTGCTTTGAAGAAAAAGGTCAACAAGGGAAAAACAGAAGGTTCTGAAAATTCAGACTTAGACAAAACGCCCCCACCATCTCCTTCTCCTGAAGAAGATGAGGACCCAGGTGTTCAGGTAATACTATTATTCCGCTCCCCAAGCCTTGGTTATTTAGCATGGGTAACTTTAGCTGCATATGAAGTACACTAGACCTCTCCTATCTTGTTATAGAGATGCTCTTGAGATGTCTTTATTGTTGTCTGGAACATTATCTCCATAGCAATGAGAGCTGGGGAGGCCAACATGAAATTAAACTCCTGACCAGAATGACTTGGTTTTGCCATCTTGACTGTGTAATTAATAAAGAATCTTCATTTATTTCTGTAAATGTATTGTTTTGATATTTATATATGTTATTACCATCTTAACATATTGTTAATATATTGGTTCATTTAAAGCTTCATTCCCGTTTTTAAATTTCTCTGGACTTTGGTTGCTTGTCAGTTTTTTAAATTTTGCAGAATAAGAAATGAAGATATGATTTGTAGCTTGTCTTAAAGTTTCTGACATCTGACGGTCAGAATTCAGATATATTCATGTTAGTATTAAAGTTTCTATGAGCAAGTCACTGACTTTCTAAATGGCAACTCTGCAGAATATTCTAGTATTAGGGTCTCCTGACTGTTGGGAGAATTTTATAGAAATGAGTTGAAAGACTAGCCCTGAAATAAACATTAGGAATTTAGGTTCTTGTGTATGAAGCACACTGCCTTCACGGGTTGGACTGAGAGGGACCCTTATACGTGAAAGTTAAAAATTATTTCCTTGTTAGGTTTCCTGGAAACATGCCAGTGTGGTCCACTGGGATGGCTGGGAATGTAACTTATGTGAATGACATCTAAGTTATCAAGGAGCAGTTACTGAGGAATCCTGCCGGAATAGGAAGCTGGCCCCTAAAAGCTTACTGGATTTTTTTTTTTTTTTTTTACCATTTAGTGCACACTCAGGATTTTCTACCTATTCCCCTACCAATTAGAAACAAAATATTTGCAATATTCAGCTCTGTTCTAAAGAATATCAGATATTTTGGGTTTTGGTTTTTTGTTTGCTTGTTTGATTAGAACTCCCTGATACCTATAACTTCACAGAATGGCCTAACCTAATGACTAGGTGTAGAGAGAGTGTGAATGAATGTGTTTTTGGTTTGGTTTGGTTATATAACCAATGTAGTGATACCTTTGGCAGTGCGGGTTGATTATGTAATTTCTTTTTATTTTATACGTCAGTGGAAAGATACTGGGAAGGTAAGTAGATGCCCTTTTTTTAATTGTTTAGGAAGTTTTGTAAACTAAAATATTTTAATTGATCTTGAATTTTATTTTTATCCTCAAGAGTGTTTTCTCCTGATCTGTGTTTGATTAAATAGGACTTTTATGACATTAGTATATGGACACTATTAAGAATTTATTCACACAAATCAAGGAAATTTTGTTATTTTTTCACAGGTAACTGCTATTGTTTTTTAAAAAGTCTGTCTGTATTAATTCAGACTCAAATGAACTTTATGAAATACTATGTTTTTTGGTTTTGTTTTTTTTCCTTCTGCATTTCAGTTATAGAAAACTGCTAATCAATTGAAGTGAATATTGGTGCATCCTTTCTAATTGGCCAGGGCTTAAATGTAATGTTCTTAATAGCTAATAAAACAACCACACAAGGAGTGACTTTGAAAGCAGTGCTTTCTTGGTGTCTCTGACACAGGAAGTGATGCTGACTGGTTGTTTATTATGTTTCTTCCTGTAACACACGCATGAAGGGCTTAGTGTTACAATTCTTGAGTTTTTTGATTTGCTGAAGTAAATGCTATATCATTTTAACTAAAAGTTGTATCGCAAGGTATTACAACAGTGAGATCGTGGACATTTTTAAATCTTCTATTAAGTATACTTGTTTTAGCTGTACGCATCTTTTCTAAAGCAATCCAAGTTTTAAAAGTTGGCCTGTTAGTGTCAATTCAAAAGTTTTGAGTGACGGTTTAAATGCAATTCTTACATTTCATTTTGATTCACAAAAATCTTTCATAAAGTAATAGTTTACCAAATCATAATAGAAACATCTAATAAATAATTTAATTTTACATTGGGAAGTTGTAAAAGGAACCTTGGTACCCAAAATAGATGATCTTAAGATCACTATTATTTAGAAATTAGCGAAGCCATATAATATTCAGAAATTTCAGAAGATTGAGTTCCGATTGTATGTTGGAGTTGTTTACACTTACGAAGCGACCTCACATCCACTACTAAGTAACCCCATCACTATCGCGTGGATTTATATCACTAAGTTATATGAGGAGGCATTTACATTATAAAAGTTATATTTATAGTACATAAATTTCTGTTTTCAAAGGAAAGCCTCCTGTTTTATTGTACTGGAGCATTTCTTTAATATCAGAGTGGGATTTGGTATGAAGTGGGTTTGTCTTAGACCCTCTCCAGTTACTCATGCTGGGGGAATACTATGGCAGTGTGGCCTCAAGCATGGAAGCCTGGGAAAACATCACAGATGGATTGTTAGCAGCACATTACTACTTCCTAGAGTGGCATAGGGGTGGAAATAGAAATGAATGCATTTAAATTTTGTTAAGTTGACATATCAAATGACATACAGATATTATGTTAAATTTCGCAAAATCAAACCATCGTTCTTGACAAAATAGCCTTTTATATCTTACAGAGTTGGCAGTTGAGAAGTGAGGGGTGGTAAAGTGGGCCTGAGAGCAGCAGTAAGTAGGTCAGTTTTGGGAAGAGAGAAGGGAAGCTGTAACAAGGTAACTGGGCCATTTTTCTTTGGAAAGCTGGAGCTGATTAATGATGACTTTAATCCTACTAATTACATTTCACATTATGTACCATGCACTGTTCTAAATGCTTCAAATTAACTCCCCTTATGTGATCTTCGCATTGTTCGTTTGAGGTAGTAACTATCATTAACCCCATTCTACAGACCAGGAATCTGAGGTCCACGAAATAACCCGTTCAGGTCACATAATAAGAGGTAGTACCAGTGCAGACAGGGGTGCTCAGCTCTAGGGCCCACAAGGTCAGACTGCCTCCTGTGGTGTGGGGAAGGATCACAGGTGGCACAAACTCCGCTGGGTTCTGTGAGGCCTCCACCTGGGATTGATTGTCCTGGGTAGCTCTGAAGCTTTGTCCTGGAGAGGAAGGTCCCAGGAGGAACCTCTGGCCATGTCACTCCTCTCTCTGGTCTAGGCCGCTAAGAAGTTTGTTCATAAACTTTATCCCAGTGGTCTCATGTCAGAAAAGTTCTTTGTACCTTGCAGTTCTTTGTACCTATACCATGATGGTGTAGGGCTTCGAGCTTACAGTCTTGAATTTGGTGGTCATTTATACCAAGTTTGTGTTGTGAACTGTCTCAAACCCCTTTATGAGAGCAGAGAGTACAAACTAAAGATTAAAATCAGTCCATGCCACACTTTGTGTTGGTCCTGACTTGAAAGATGGCAGTGTCTGTCTTGCCTTTGGTACACACGATGATGGTGTTTTGCTTCTTTCTGCCTTGCTGTCCCAGCTTTACAATTCATGAGGCCCTTTAAAAAGCTTTATTTCATAATTCTTAGAAAGAAATCTATATAAAGTGCTAACTTTCCTCCGCATTTTTATTTCTTGTATGTGCCTTGCAAACTCTTTCTGTAAAGTTACAATGTTCTTGCATTCATCAATAGTTTAAAACTTACATGGGTCATTTTCAAACTTAGATTTTATCACATACACATATCAATGAAAAGGTACGTATTAACTTACAAAACAAATTCATTGTCAAAAAAGTGAAACAGTATAGAATTATTTTGAACAAAAAGTGCAAAACCCCTTGTTCTGCTCTGTTCATGCCTCTCCCCAGAATCAGTAGCTATTAACAATTTACTGTGTCTTTTCAGATTTTTTTCCATGTTATTGAAAGTGCACACGTATATGTTTGTTTTTTAGCAAATATTCTTTGAGGCATAGAGAAGTAAAGAAGACTTAGAATATTTTTATATTAAGGATTTTATATATTGATCCACATATTAAAATAGACACACAAAATTTTTGTTCATTATCTTAAACATTAATAGAATCATAAGCTACTTATTGTTGTGTGGCTTGTTTTCTTTCTTTCTTTTTTTTTATTTGACAATTTATTTTGCAAATATTCCCAAGATATGTAGCTTACTAGAAGTCAAACTTCTGGGTCAAAGGGTTGACATGTTTTAAATTTTGATAGATATGACCACGTTGTCCTGCAAGGACTATACGGGGTTGTATGTTGACCACAAGAGTTAAGAGAACCCATTTTTCCAGCAATCCTACTATTGCTGACTATTACCAATCTTTTAAGTTTTAACCAGCATGTTAAAATTAAGTTTAAAAAAGTAAAATTACTTTTCATAATCATTATGAATTTTGCCATTCAACCCTTCATCTCTTTGAAAATTTCTTTTAGGATCAAGCTTGAAATCCATAAACCTTTTATTTAAGTGGCTTGGAAATATCTTGGGTACCTTGGATAATATTATAACAGTATTTGTAGGGAACTTTGTAATTTATAAATTATCTTGTAATGCATTTACTTTTTTGGCTTTTTTTATGGAAAAATTTTAAAACATAGAAAAGTAGAAAGAATAGTATAATGAAGCCCCTATAGATCCATTACCCAGCTTGGATATTGCCATGACTTTTGATGGACACACTGGCTGAATGGGGAGGAAGTTTGTTATTATTTTCATTGTCCAGTTGAAGGGCATGTAGTTGGGAGTGGCAGAGCCGTGGCTGTCTCAGGTGTCCTACTCCAGATTTCTCCACATTTCTAATACTGTATTTGTTACCACTATGATCTTTTCATGTGATTTACAGGATTAAAATTATCAGCTTTTCTTAAGATTAATTTTTTAAAAATACATCTTACCATTCTGAGCCATCATAAAGAGCATCAGTAACTGCTTTTTAAAAGCTGTGTTGTTGGGCTTTTGTTTTAGAAGAGGCGGTCCAGCAGGCAGGTGAAGAGAAAGCGATACACCGAAGACTTGGAGTTCAAGATTTCTGATGAGGAGGCAGATGATGCAGATGCTGCTGGGAGAGATTCCCCTTCCAACACTTCACAGTCAGAGCAGCAGGTTAGCAGCCGGATTCCTGTGATTCACACATATGCATTTTTAAAGATGGACTGGAAATTTTGTAGCTGGAGTCCGAGAAGTTCAATGGAAACATCGGACTTTCAGCAGGGGGAACAGTCATTTGATGCCGGCTAATGTACTATGGGAAATTAGTTGTTTAACAGTATCTTTTAAAAAGCCCTGTTCACTGAAATTTATTTTTATACAAGCCTGTGATATGTAATTTGACACAATTTTGGAGAATTAATGGTCTGTGCTGAAGAAGAGTCAGAGCTAGAATACAAGGAGGCTGAATTTACCTCTGAGAATTCAGTGCTGTAGCTTCTGGGACTTTAATAAACCACTCAAGCTTGTCTCCTGCTGTTAGGCACTGTAAGAACCCCTTTGTGAAATTACTGCCTTGTAGTACCCAGCAGGGCATACTTTATTCTCTGTGCAATGTAAATAATGGATAACATAGTTTATATAAAATATGAGTAGTAATGTAGGATTGATTATTGTAAAGATCATTTTTTAAAAAATCTCTTTTTCTTACCATTACTGTACTTTAGTTAACAAGCTGGTAACCCATTGAATAGTATATCAAATGTACTTTTGTGTTTTATTTGGTAATTTATCTATATTAAGTTATGTGACGTTTTATGTGACTTCCATAGATACTAGGTTGGTGCAAAAGTAATTGCGGTTTCAGCATTGTTGAAGTTTGCTGTTTGATATTGGAGTACATTCTTAAATAAATGTGATTATGTTATACATCATTTTAATGCGCATTTCTCACTTTATGTTTTTTTGCTAATGACTTATTACTTGCTGTTTATTTTATATTTATTTTAGACTATGGAAATGATGTTAGACAAAAAGTGAATTCGAGCAGTTTTCTTATTCAAGTTCAAAATGGGTTGTAAAGCAGCAGAGACAACACACAACATCAATAACAACACACATTTGGCTCAGGAACTGCTAACGAACACACAGTGCAGTGGTGGTTCTAGAAGTTTTGCAAAGGACATGAGAGCCTTGAAAATGAGGAGCACAGTGGCTGGCCATTGGAAGTTGACAACGACCAATTGAGAACAATCATCCAAGCTGATCCTTTTACAATTACATGAGAAGTTGCCAAAGAACTCAACATTGACCATTCTACAGTCTTTCGGCATTTGAAGCAAATTGGAAGGGTGAAAAAGCTTGACAAGTGGATGCCTCATGACATGAGCTGAATGAAGATCAAAAAAATCGTTGAAGTGTCATCTTGTACGCAACAACAACAAACCATTTCTCAATCGGATTGTGACATGCAATGAGAAGTGGATTGTATATGACAACTGACAATGGCCAGCTCAGTGGCTAGGTGGAGAAGAAGCTCCAAAGCACTTCCCAAAGCCAAAGGTGGTCCACCTTCCCAAAGGTGGTCACTGTTTGGTGGTCTGCTGGTGGTCTGATCCACTACAGCTTTCTGAATCCCCATGAAACCATTCCATCTGAGAAGCAGTATGCTCAGCAAGTCGATGAGATGCACGGAAAACTGCAATGCCTGCCGCTGGCATCGGTCAACAGAAAGGGTTTAATTCTTCTCCACGACAACACCCGGCTGCACAACCAGTGGTTGAGAAGATGAACACATTGGGCTACGAAGTTTTGCCTCCTATGCTGTATTCGCCTGACCTCTTGCCAACTAACTACCACTTTTTCAAGCATCTCGACAACATTTTGCGGGGAAAATGCTTCCACAAGCAGCAGGATGCAGACAGTGCTTTCCAAGAGTTCGTGGAATCCCGAAGCACAGATTTTTGCACTACAGGAATAAACGAACTTATTTCTCATTGACAAAAATGTGTTGATTTGTAACAGCTCCTACTTTGATTAATAAAGATGTATTTGAGCCTAGTTATAATGATTTAAAATTCACAGTCTGAAACCGCAATTACTTTTGCACCAACCTAAATAAAAGATGCCCACAATAACAGAATGATGAGTACAGTTTCACCCCATGGGCATAGATGAAGAAAAGTTATGTCTTAGGCCGTGATCACACAGAGATTGTTTGCTCTTGGCAGCTGGAATTTCTGAATGCTCTCTGGCTTTAGGGACCTGTGCTAGTCTGCATAATTAAACCACATAATCACAAAGTAATAAGCACAGGTCTTCCTTTTGCCTTTCTGTAGAGTGAGATTTTTGTTCTTTTCAGTCACATATCCCACTGGCGACTTTGCCGTACCCAGTGATTTAAAGGGCTGGTAGGGAGGTGGTAAAGGGAATGATTTCTTGCTTTATAGCTTAGGGTGAGATGTTTTCCGTATGCATTGGCTCACATGACTTTATTTTTTAGGAATGTGTCGATGCAGAAGGTCCAGTGGTAGAAAAAATCATGAGTAGTCGTTCAGTGAAAAAGCAGGTAAGCACGATTTGGAGTGATCACAGTCTTCATGTGTGTGGGAGGGTGACTGTTACGAGATTATTGGCTTTGTGATTTTCCTTAAGAATTCCACTACCACAAAATAAAACTTGTGGTAATATTTCTAATACTTTCTGATTTACTAGCTCAATGTGAATCTTTGGGATATTTAACCGCAAATACACTAAAATATATCTATCAATCAGTGCTTTATAGCATCGAGCAGGCAAGAAACTCAAAAGTCTCCAAAGAAAACATGTAGGACTTTCAGAGTTACAGGCTGCCTTTTTTCATAAATATTGTCATAAAAATCATAAACATGAATTTACCTGTCATCTCTTGTATGAAAGTTTCCCCCTTCCACATGTTAGGATGGAAGTTCTGTTTATCATTTTAGCAAGTAAATGTTTTCTCTTTTGTTTTATCAGATTTTTTCATATGCAATTGAAGTATTAACATTTTTGCCAGTGCAAAGGTGAAATGTAGGGCTATTTTCATCGTAATTTTTAAAGACAGTATGACTTACTACTTAAGAGTTATTTAAATATTTATGTTGATTTGCAAAGGTGAGCTCTAAGTATCTGTCCCTAGCCTAACAGTCTTGTTGGGACACATGAAGCCTTTAACAAAGAATTCTGGTGACACTGTATTTTATTTTACTGATGGAAATTCTTGTTTCATTCCAACTACCTTCCTTCTTACCCAGTTTGAGAAAATGCTTTACTTAGTTTGAATAATTACATAGACATCCTGGTACATTTACATATTCTAACATATAGTTTTCAGTATCTCTAGAAAGTGGTCTCCTTTACATATAGGTGGCTGTCATTCAGCTGGAATCACTGCTAGAGCCACGTAGTTCTCTCTTTTTATTTGCTTTTAAGGAGGGCGGAAGTACAATTTCATGTTTCAGTGTATAGAATAACCTTTTTTTTTTTTTAGTGAAATGTATGCAATGTGTAACTTCTCAGAAAGGTGAGGAGGAATCATAGGATTTAAAGTGAGATCCCAGGCTTATCAAATAGAAAACCTTTACTATTTAAATACTACTATCAAGCAATCCTTGAAAATGTTATTGAACTAGCAGTAAACTTCTCTTTACCTTTGTCTTAATATTATTTGCCTGTCTATAGTATGAATTAAGGTATGAATTTTTATCAGAATAAACATCTCCAGTTTATATGAAAATAATCAAAAGCAACATGTCAAGATATTTTCAGATTGAGTGTAGGGGTGGAGTTGTGTGGAGTGGCTGGCTATCGGGCGACTCTGAATCTGATTTCCTCCCTGGTGAATTAAATGATAATATCTCAGCCAAATTTCCCACCTGTTCAAGTAGAAATGAGCACTGTTTAACTCATTAGAAAGGTTGCATTTTTGTCCTACTAATGACTCTAGAACTGTTAATTTGTGAATTGTAGATATATGGTAAAATTTAAATACTTGACATGCTTTAAAGAGTAATCCCCTTCACTGAATTGAAGTGACTTGTTTGAGTAAATAGCTTGTCGTCTGGATGGGATATATTAATTTTCATTCAATTGACAGTGCTTCAGCAGGCGTACTCAGCAGGTTTAGGGGTTGCAAATTATAATTAGCTCTATTATTCAGAGCCACTTAGACTATATATTATGTAGGACATTGCTTTTTCTTTCTGTTTTGCCCATGCTAGAGCTTTTTTTCACCCTCTCAGCTACCCTTTTAGATAGGTACCGTGGTTTAGGAGTAGGTATTGTTCGATTTACTGATGACCAGGTTTATCTTATCATAGGAGGTTAAAACTTAAAACAACTGTACATGGGGGTGGAACATTTGTTGAATCAGTGAATTTGAAGATGGGGAAAATTAGTGGGAAAATTCCTGTGGAAGGGGAGAGATGCCTTGAGGTATAATTTAAAGTAAAGAAGAGATGTGGAGCTCATTGGATTGCTTGTCCATTCATGGCATTTCTTAAAGGGTAATAAAAAACCATTAGAAGGCACTAAACATTAACTGGTACTAACTTTTTAAACTGCTTATGTTCTCAAAGTAGGTACTTTAGTTATCACCTTTAATAACATTGAGGAAAGTGTTGCAAGTAGAAACAAAAGGAAATTTGAGATTTTTCTGTAGGTTCTAGCTATGCCTGCTGGTCTGTCTCTTATTACCATGAATAATTTAAGAATGGGCCATGAAGAAGGTGTCTTTATCTCCCCCTGGCAGCACTGTAAAAATGGGCTATGAGCTCTCGGAGCATACTCTGAACAGTGCTGACACATAGTGGGGACTCACTGTTTTTCAAAGTCAGTTGACCTCGTCACTGTAGCCAGAGAAGGGTCATGATTCACTATGGTGGCGTTGGACAAACTCACAGAACTCGCCCGGCAGAGCCTCCCTAATACAACACCTCATCTTAAGTAAGAGTAGTTCAGGCATTTATGTTGTTCTATACACAAGTTACTGTGAATGATACCCAATGGAAGGGATATAGTTGGGACTTGTATTTGAAGTTTGATTTTATACGTTTTCCATGTTCGTCATCCTGAAGCCCTTTCTGCTTTGAGCCATTCATCTTTGAAGAATAATTCAAATCCTTTTTGTATCAGAAGGTCAAAAATAGTTTTAAAAGCTAATTGTGACTATATTCCCTAAAATTTCTTATTTAAAATATATATTTTCTTTTTAAGAACTTATTTTAAATTCCAGAGTGTGTGTTTTAATTCTCTTTAGTTGCACCTAGTAATTTAAAAAATAGAGTGTAAGGAAGGCAAAACTGTAATCTCATCCATTATCATGTCAATTTTTGTGTCAGTGAACTGTGATCTGATATCTTTAGAAGAGTATACAATACGTTGGGCCAGAAGTAGGGAAGGATTCACATGCCTTATTGATATCTTTGTTGAGGGGCTTTCTTAGTCTTTTATGTATTATTTAACAAAATTTCGCTTTTTTTTACACTATAGTTTAGCTTTGTTTCTTGATTATGACTACTTAGTTTAGTAATAGGATACTTCGGAAAGGTCATTTGTTCTTTTGGGCTATAGGATTGTCATTTTCTGGGTGTCTGTTTAGAATCCAGTTGGCTGGAGGAGTCAGTTTATTGCCTTATCAAAGTTTCTGGTTCATGTGAACAGTGGAACAAATATAGCTTAATATGTTTGAAATTTTAAATTTCATGTGAATAATAAAGATTTACATAGGCTGATTTTATAATCTAATGAAAAGATATACACATTTCTCAGAAATATTCTATTGAATACGTAATATTACTTAGAGAGCTCTCTCAGATTTAATGGTAGCTGTCAAAGAAATAAATTTGAGTGGGGGTGTTTATGTGTACGTGTACACTCATGCTTGGAAATATTGCTTTGAAGCAGTTATTCACTGGATGTGCCTATTGTAGAACAGCTTCTGAAAATTGGGCTGGAGTGGAGGGTTGGGTGTTAGGGCTGGTTCACAGCTATCTCCAGAGGCTGGTCAAACTGACTGCCATTTAGCAAATAATTGGAATGATGCTCCTGAGGGCTTCTGCATTCACATGCTTTTGTTAACTGTTTTATTACCAGTAAAGCAAAAGAAGTCAGCATGATCATATTTATGCACAAGGAAGAGTGAAAAACAGCTCTATTTATATATGTAGGGGCAAGAAGGTGGTGATCCAATCTGTGTGGTCAGTTAAACAAAACACGGTGTTATATTTGGGGACATCCAAAAGATATGACCTGAGACCTGGGACAATTTTGTACCAGCTCCAGGTGCTGCTAAATGAAGTTTCAGAACCTGGTTGATTCCTCCCAGACAGCCCGAGACCCTCTTGTTAGGCAGTCTTCACAGTAGGCTCCCAGAGGAATGGCTGATTGAAACAAGAGAATGGGTATTAATGAGAGTTGGGGACAGATGCCTGTAAGAGTAAGAGCTTTCTGGGAACAGAATTGACACAGACCAAAAACTGTCTCTACTGTTCAAGATTTGATCCTGTGTGCTTTGGTGCCCACTTATAATTCTGGGACATTGAGACCATTTAGAATGAGAGGGAAAGGACAGTATGGGAGAAAAGATCAGAAAGGAGGAAATCAGAGGGAATGGTAGAGCACAGAGATGATACATCTTGTCTTGTTACTACCTCAAAGGTATGTAATTTTGAAAAACTTCTTCAGAATTGAAAGAAATATAGTTAGTATCAAAAGAGTAAAAGCCCAGACATTTGAGTTCCAGTCTAGGTTTGAACTTCATGATATGCTATGAGAAGCATCAAAAGATCTAGTCTTATTGTGTCAAACACACACTCTGGAATTTAAAATAAGTTCTTGCTTCCCATTTTCCCTGGTCATCTACTATCTTATCTTTGCCTTTCTGCTAGAATCTCTAGTTCTATATAAAGATACCACGTTTTCAAATGGGTGTAGAATGGGGGAATATTAGGGCTGGAAAAAGTGAGGTGGTCCTGGATGAATTGCCACTTGAATAGACTGGAATTTCCTTATAAATTAATTCCAGGTTTATGTCGCTGGCTCTTGAAGTCCATCCAGCAAACATTTCTTTTCTTTTTGGCTATCTAAAATTCTGTGACATAGAGGGTGTCCTGAATCCATTGGTTTAAAAAGCTGCTTTCCGGTTACGACCTTTCATAGATCTGTTAGGGCACAGCCAGGTCTTGATGGTGTTGACCACACTCCTGAATGTCCAGTCTTCTTATTGGTGATCTCTAGACAGATGAAAAAACTGTTTAAAAAAGTCACGTTTAACTGAATAGAGGCAAGAGTTTGAAAGAAACATTTAAGTTCACAACCTTTGAAAATAGTTTGAAGGTTAGAGATGGAGGGGAATCATAGTGGCTTTGAATAGATCTGTACCAGTCTGTTATCCCGTACAAGGCTTTGCTCTTCTGTTTGTCCTCTGCTATGTTCCTGCTTGCCTTAATTTTCTTTGAAGCATCTAGGAGGTAGCTAAGCAGCCGTGTATGACCCTCAAGGCAGGCTTGGGGGCTCTGTAGGAGTGTAGAAAGAATCCCTAAACATCTGTAAGTGGTATTTAGAGCCCTGATTTATCCAATCAAATGTTCCAGAAGAAAATTACGTATGATGACTTAACAGCCTAAAACCAAAAGTGGTGGTGGGGGGACAGAGAAGCCTAACAATATCATATGGGTGCTGTCTTCTGCACACGCTGCAGCAGGTAGGGTCGAGGGAGAGGTTACAGATAATCTTACAGCTGAAAATTCTGGATATGGCTGACATGTATCACAATTTTAACCCTACCTAGCAATGTAGTATTTGGAGTGTTAATTTTATTTGGCTGCAATGTGTGTGAGACATCTTGTCTGAGAAATTTTAATTGTGCCATTGAGTAAAACTAAAACTATGAATAGTGATGCACTTAAATTACAGCATAAGAGCAAGGTTTAGTTTTATATGGTTTCTTGTTTAGAGTTATTAACTATATGGAGAAATAAATGTCTCTTAAATATTTTAAAACATTACAAAACCCACAATGTAAAGTTGCCATGAGGCAGCCAAAAATAATACATATGGCATTCAGGAGAGCAGTTGCTAATTGGCTGCTGCCTGAGAAAATGGTACACTTGGCGTCTACTTAACACTGTGGGTTTGGCAGAAAGCCAGATTTGGGGTCAGGTTGTTGTGAATGAAGCTGCATGTGGTTAGGGAGGAGTTAAAATGATTCATGTCTTAGAAGCTCTCACACTTGGAGCGGAGCGGCGCGCACGGCCCGAGCAGGGCCGTCTCGGTCGCCCTGGCTGCCTCCCAGCTCGCAGCGTGCGCGTCCTTACGGAAGGTCCTGTGCCGCTCATCTCAGCATAGCTTGTGTTCATGCGGGAGCAAAGCGTCATTTCTGAAACATTCTAGTAGCTGCTTTTAAGTATCTGCCTGAAATTTTCTTTTGTTGCAGAAGGAATCTGGAGAGGAGGTAGAAGTTGAGGAATTCTATGTGAAATACAAAAACTTGTAAGTAAATTGTGATTTTATTTTTAATAAGGGGATATGTTTTCAAAGTACTAAAGAAGCATTGTTTAAACATTGGGAAACTGTGTTGTGGTTGAGTTCGTGTCTTGGAGGCCATTTCCTACTAAACTTTTGTGTCTTTGATGTCTTATGTATTTAATTTTTCTGGAAAATGGGTAATTGGTATAAAAGTTGAGTAACTTATATAACCAAGAAGTTATTTTTAGAGGGGATAAAAACTTCTACAGCAATAAAAACAAAATGAATGAAGCAGTATTTTCCTGTCCTCTGAATGGATTCTGTTCTCTGGGGCTGCTCTCCCTCCCTTCACCTGTGCAGGGGTGCTGGGCACTGGGGAGGAGAGCTTTGCTGATGGATGAAGGCTCTGGAGAAATCATGACATCTCCCAGGTTCGAAGATGTAGTGAGCTGTGGTTTTTATCTCTTTTTGTTTGTTTCTAATATTTAGTGAATTTGAATTACATAACTTTAGAACTCCGTATTGAAAAACAGTGAGTTCTTGTAGATTCTGTTACAGATGTAGGTAGTATACCTGGTACAAGACACGCATTTTGATGTGCAAGGATAGTTTTTTTTTTTTTTAAGAATTCATAGTCGTTCTGCTGGACAAAAAAATTAATTGATAACATAAACATTAAATTTACTTTACCCCTTTTAAAACAAAGAACTGAAGCACCGTATTAATAGATTCTAGCACTTTTAAAGAGAGGCTTTTGTGAGTTGTTGTCAAAACAGTCTCAGAAAATGTACCCTACCCTAGAAAATGAAAGCATTAGGTGCCATGGTTTTCTGTTATTCTCCTCTGTTGCTTTAGCACTCTGTTGATAAACTGATGCGCTTTTGAAGAAGTGGTGAGCAGAACTACCTTTTACCAAGTAAAAAAGGTGAAGAAGTCTCTGTCAGTGTTATTGTGAGAGTTCAATGAAATATAGTCTGGGAATTTTAAAATGCTTAGAAAATGTTAGCTGTCATCATCCTTTGGTCCTCAGAGCATACTGAGTTTACACGTATGAAATTTATGCCTATGACATGATCTCCTGTGGTAAGGAGGAAGTAACTAAGTAAACCAGAGGGAAAGAGTTCCCTTATAGACTTACCAAGTCAAGAGCAAAGAAGTTTAAGTATCGATTGCCCAAAAATGGCACTGTAGGACAGGCATCCAGATTAGTGTGGGGCACTGGGGCCTGAGGTACCTCCCTAGTCTAGCCTGTTAATAATTCCGGAGAACGGCACAGTGTTCCTGACCAGGTACCATTGACAAGCCAGGAGAGACTTGTCCTCCTTGAAAGTCATTTGAGATTAGACAAAGGGAATTCTTAAAAAAAAAAAAATAGCTTTCCTGTCTGAAATTATTGATATATATATATATATGGGAAATTAAAATTTATATAAAACTAACAATTTTTATTAACCTTTTATTTTGACATGGCTTCAGATTTATAGGAAAATTGCAAAAATAGTACAAAGAATTCCTGTTTTTCTTTTTGTAGTTAATGCACATCTTCTGGAATGCTACTTTGAGGCTATTAAATAGGGTAATGGTTGCTAAGTGGTGATTTACTAATTCCATCATTTCTTTTAGATTTATTAGTTGGGTTTCTACTATAAGAAAGAGCTTTATCCTCTTGCTCATTTGCTAATTTATAGCTTTGTAGATTTGTGGATTCTTATTTTATTCAATGGGTTATAATTCTTTACTATCATAATATTATTTGCTCACATTATCAGAGATTTGACTGGTATAGGAGCCCCTTCAGGCTTGCTTCTCTGTCCGTTTGCCCTGTCCCTATCCTCCTTTGAGCACTCCCTTATTTTTTTGCACCAAAGGATCTTCCACGCTCAGAATCAAGTTGTAACTTCCCTGTTTCAGTCCAAGAATCAGTTATTTCTCCAAGTAGGCATGGTGGTGTTTAGTGAAGGGGGCATTTAGAAACCAAGATTTGGGCTTTGGGTGTGCTTATTGCTATAGAGGAGTCATTGCTTCTGATCTTTCTTGGTGGATAAGGCTAGGAGAATGTGCACACACACGTCACATACACATACACATCTGTCTATTATATATACACATCTTATCTGCCTACTTACCTACCTAGCAACACAAAAACAATGCCTTTATATTGATACTCCCAATACTATTCCAATACCACACAGTTCATTCTATCCTTTCCCTCTTTCGATTTTAGTAATTCTCTCCTTCACCCACGAGAATCCTGGCTCTTAGTATCTATATTTGCTTTTTTGTCAATCCTAGAATATATAGTAAGTGATTTCAGAATTACTAGCCTGTATTTCTGAGGGGGGAAAAAAGCCTATATTTGTTTAGAGTTGTCTTTTTTTTTTTTTTTTTGAGACAGAGTCTCACTCTGTTGCCCAGGCTAGAGTGAGTGCCATGGCGTCAGCTTAGCTCACAGCAACCTCAAACTCCTGAGTTCAAGCGATCCTGCTGCCTCAGCCTCCCGAGTAGCTGGGACTACAGGCATGTGCCACCATGCCCGGCTCATTTTTTCTATATATATTAGTTGGCCAATTAATTTTTTTCTATTTATAGTAGAGACGGGGTCTCGCTCTTGCTCAGGCTGGTTTTGAACTCCTGACCTTGAGCAATCCGCCCGCCTCGGCCTCCCAGAGTGCTAGGATTACAGGCGTGAGCCACCGCGCCCGGCCTTAGAGTTGTCTTTAGTTTGAAGGCATACACGTGAAATACTTGGTTCAAAATTTCCTTGGGTTGATTCTTCTCCCTCCCTCCCCCACCAGTGTGGTTTGTTATTTATTTGATACGCAGTTTGCATCATTAGTTTCTGCTTGTATTTATATTCCATTTTAGCCACCCCTTGTTGATTTGTATTTATTTTCTTTTTTCAAGTTTGTCAAATATTAACATGGTTTAAAAGTCAGAACTGTACACAAAAGAAATGTCATTCTCTCTTCCTTTCCACCCCATTTCTACTCATCTCCTCATGAATCTCAGGTTTATCCTTTCTGTAATTTTTGGCGTGAATATGCAGAGAGAGATATATAATTTCCCATTTTTTCTTACCAAAAAAATTACGTACTATCAGTACAGTACACCTTTGACCTTTGCTTTTTTTTTTCCACAATAGTATATTCTAGAAATTGCTCAATATCAGTTCATGGGGGTGGTCCTCGTTCTTTTTTACAGCTGTGTAGTACTCCATTGCATGGCAGTACCATAGCTATTTAACCAATATATCCTATATATGCAGACATGTAAGTGGCTTCTGAGAATTGCAAGCTGTAATTGTTAAATATATATTCTCATGCATGTGTGTGTATTTTCAAATTGTTGGAATCATAGCTTCAGGGTGAATTCCTAGAAGTGGGATTGCTAGATCAAAATGTCTAATTTGAGAGATTCTCTTCCTTAACGTTGTTATCAGTTTGCGTTATTGTCAACAATGCATGAGGACACCTATTTCCCCACAACCTTTCCAACATAGTCTTTTGTACCTTTTTAATTTTTATAAGAAATCATGTTCAGTGAAGTTTTAATTAACATTTTCTCTTGTGAATAAGAATACCTTTTTGTAAGTTTAATGGTCATTTTTATATCTTGTTTTGTCAATTGTCTATTTATATCTTTTGCTCATTTTTGTATCATGTTCCCCCTTAATTCTTAAGAGTTTTTATATATGAGATATATTAATTTTTTAGGTTATATGTCTTTTCTCAGTTTCAGTTATCTTTTGCTTTTATTTCTGGCATTTATTGCATTATAAATTAATTTTTTGTATAGTTGGACTTATCAATTTTTTTCTTTTAGTGCATGAAGCTTTTGAGTCATAGCTAGAATATATCCCTATATCGATATTAAAGAGGAATTTGTCTATGTTTTCCTCATGGTTTTATTTTCTCTGTTTAGGTACCTGATGCATTTGGTGTCCATCCTTGTGTATGGTGTAAGACCGTGGTCCCCAACCTCCTGGCCACAGACCAGTACCAGCCCGGGGCCTGTTAGTGACCAGGCCAGAGAGCTCCACTCCCCACCTCCCTGCCCCATGGTCCGTGGAAAAAATTTTCTCCCTTGAAGCTGGTCCCTGGTGCCAAAAAGGTTGGGGACCACTGGTGTAAGCCATGGTTCTAATTTTTTAAATTATTGTCATTCTAGCATCATTATTAAAAAGTCCATCTTTGTCCCAGTGATTTAAGATGCAACCTTTATCCTGTCCTAAAGTTATGCTTATTTGGATCTATATCTGTACTTTATTCCATTGGTCTTCTTGTCTATTCATGGGCCAGTACCACATTATTTACTTATAGAGGCTTTATAGTGTATTTTAATATCTGGTAGATCTAGTTTTCTCAAGTAGCTTTCCCTTTGTAATGTTTTCCTGGATATTCTTGCATGTTTATTTTCATATATAAAGTTTAGTATTGTGTAGCTTTCATAAAAATGCCTGTTTGTCTTTTTATTTACATTGTGTTAAGTGTGATTTGTGATTTCTGATGTTGACCTATGCAGTATAAAAACAAGAAGTCTTTCCAGTTGGTTCAGTTCTAGTTTTGTATCTTTAAGAGTATTATAAATATTTTTATATAAATGTTACACATTTCTTACTAAATTTATTACTAAGTATTTTATCTTTGTTGGTGTTACAAAAGTTGTTTTCTCTAACATCATATCTCCTAACTGGTTATTGTTTGTGTGAATGAACTGTTAATTTTATATTCTGCTATGTTACTGAATCATTTTATTGTCTTAATTGGTTTTCTAATTGCTTCTCTAGGGTTTCCAGGTACATAGTCATATAATCTGCAAATAGTGATAGTTGTACCTCTTAATTTTCCAAGTATTACACCCTTTATTGTTTTCAACTTGTCCAATGGCATTGACTAATACCCTGAATACAATATTGAACAATAGTGGTGATATTGCCTTGTTTCCAATTTTTTCAAAAAGTCTGTGATGTTTCTCTATTTAGTAAGACCCTGTCTTTCAGACTAAAATCTCTCTATATTATGTTAAGAAAATACCTATCAATTCCTATATTCCTAAGATTCAAAAACTTCATTTTTTTTCATTATGGATATTGAATTTTTTCAAAGTTTTTTCAGCATTGGTAGAGATTATTGTGTTATTTTTCTCCTTAGATATCTTGTATATTTTAATATATTAATATTGAACCAACCTTGCATTCCTGAATTAAATCAACTATGTAGTATGGAATTATGTTTGCTAATATTTTATGTAGAATTTTGCACTGATTTGAAGAAAGGGGTGTGGTCTTGAATTTCTTTCCTTTTTGTACTGTCTCTGTCAGGATTGGGTACAAATGTTACACTTGTTTCATAAACAGAAACTATGTTTTAAAAAGTGAAATTTTGTTTTTCAGAGTGATCACAAGCTGTATTATTTTTAAGGCCTAGTTCATATTATTTCTTATTAGCTTCATAATTTTCTTACAGTTTACTATATCATAACATTTTCCTTATATTTTAATGCTAGTCTATCAGTAAGATTTACCTTTTTCTTACCTTAATTATCTACTAAGCCATAGCAGTCTGCCTTTGACCTTTTTTTGCTTCCTTCCTCTTCTTCCTGACTAAGCCTCCAGAAAGGATTATTGTTGGGTTTTAGAAGGTAGAACCACTGACTGAAACTTTCAGCCCTGTTCACAGGTGGTAGAACAGGGCTGGACCCACTTGCTTAAGTGCCTGTGACGATCTCATAGCCACACTGGTGGTGCCTTGAAAGCATTTACACTGAATACCTATGTGCCTTTTTCTGTCAAATAATAAGGGGACTAGAGTAGGTTATTTTCATACTATTTGTTTCTAATTACAACAATATTGCATATTATTTATTGGAAATTTGAAAAATATAAATTGAAAGAAAATAAAATACCTTCAATCTTACCACCCATAAACCATTACAGGATGAATACCACTTATCCAAAATGCTTAGGACAAGAAGGATTTTGGATTTTTTAGGATTTTCCAATATTTGCATATTATACGTAGTGGTTGAGCACCCCAAATCCAAAAATCTGAAATCCAAAATGCTCCAATGAGCATTTCCTTTGAGTTTCATGTTGGCACTCAAAAAGTTTCAGGAATGTTCAGCCTTTAGCATTTTGATGCATTTTCATCTAGTCTCTTTTCTGTGTTGTGGGTATATCAGTTCATAGGCATATATAAGGCATATATATTTAAAATCCTTTTCTCTCTCACTCAGTCTATTATAGAAGGACTATATTAGTCCTTTGAAAATTGTTATTAGACATTGCATAGGTATCAATTATATGGTACAATTGGTACATGGTACAATATGGTACAATTATATGGTACAATTATATCATAAATGTTTCCTATATCATTGTTTTGAAACATTTTATAATTGCTACATAGTTTCTAAGAGAAGTAGTATATTGGTTCGGAAAGAGGTATATATTCCAACATCTCATTTCTTTTTACTGTTATTGCCAGAAAGAGAAATAAGAGACAGTCCAGGCTGTTTAGGGGGCTGGGAAAGGATGGTGGGACAAATGAATACTGAACTGAACTACCAAACAAAGGAATGCCAAAACTGTGTGCCTGTGAGTCTTGGAGAAGAAAAAGGAAGGGTCGAGTATATTTAAATTCAGGTTATGGAATGCACAGCATGTGCTCAGAGCAGAAGGTGGTGAGTTTGAAGGGGAGAGGACATGTGCAAGTATAGATGTTAGCAAGTGAAAAATGCACAAGGGACCAGAAGACATCATTTCAGCACTCCTGGGAAAACACAGACTGGAGAGCCGGAGCTGATTAGGAGGTAGAGGGGAGCATGGGCTAGTGTTCAGGGAGTGGATGGTGATTCTCTCCTCTCTGATTGTTCTAGAAGGATTAGGTTAGGTTTACCATTGGGGTCAGTATGATATAGATCTTTTATGAATCAAGGGTACCCTATACCTCTTATCTCTAAAGAAATTGCTCTTTTAAATTTGAATTCTTTTAACCCAATAAAAACCTTTGTTTCTCAATAATAAAAGGCTCAAAGCATAAATTCAGAATTAAGGCCCACCCTGTAGTGCTAACTGTTTTATACTGAAGTGTAATCCATTCACTTATGGAAACAGCTTGTTATTAGGCCATTTCTGTTTTGGGAGAACTGGAGGCTTAGGACAGAAGTCAAATTTTAGGCGCTATTATATGATTTTCTCTTCTTATTTTCAAACATTAGCGGATTATATTGAATGTTGCTCAGCAGCCTCTGTAAGTAAGCAGGCTATTTTGTTAATGATCTGTTTAGTTGATTTTTTTGAATCATAAAAGACATATAACAAAGGATGAATTATTTTCTACATGTTTCAAGAATATTATTTTATTCTTTCAGCTCTTATCTTCATTGTCAGTGGGCTTCTGTAGAAGATCTGGAAAAAGATAAGAGAATTCAGCAAAAGATTAAACGATTTAAGGCAAAGCAGGGCCAGAACAAATTCCTTTCAGAGGTATGAAACACCTGGTTAATTTTCTAAAGTATTTTTTAAAATGTTCTAAATTTTAGTTCAATAAATTAAGAAAAACTAGTTTGCCTCATTAGGTGCTGTTACTTGCATGGTGGTAACTGGTTATTGCTAAAAATGTATAAACAGGAAATTTCTCATTCTTCCTGTTGCTTAGTCTAGAAGATACTGCTCCTGTGATATCATGTGGAAATAGTGGTGATGATATGCTTAAAATCTTGTAATTAAAATACAGTTACTAGATGATGAAAAAGTAAGTTGATAAAAGTTATATTGAAATTTAGCATGTTAAAAAGCTCTATAGTAAATATTAGTTCTAAGATATAAAAGTTTAGCTTCTATTGGGGAAGGTATGTGGCCAGTGTATTCTGTTCAAGTCAATGCCTAAATCACAGAGTTCACTAAATTCATTTTCACAAATGCTGGGCTGTGGTATGGAAGCTGGTATAATATTTTGCCCGTGCCCCTTTATCCTAGGTTATCAGTTATAGCAAGACAGCGAAAATACCTAGAGCAGGGAAGAAAATCTGCATTTGTAAGAACTGCCAGATCGCCCCCCTAATCCCCCCATAGTCAATTACATTTTTTTAAATGCTTTCAGAAGCTGTTTACTGGAATCTCTGGACTTTTGATCACCAATTTGGTTTCACTTACAGCCTCAAATAGATAAAAGAAAAACCCTTATGTTGAAAGATAAGACTTGCTGATTTATTAGTTCCTCTTTTCATAAGAGTTAACAAAATGTAAACTGTAAAGAAGTATGAAATTTGATGCAAAATGATACCTGTTTAACAAACTACTTTGCACTGCTACCCCTTTTTGGAGATGAGAAGAGTGGGACAGATGAGCGTTTAGTACTTTCATGTCATAAAATCCTCATAATATCAGGTGACAAGCCTGTGTTCTCCTGGGATCTGATTTCCATGATCCCAGCAGGCAGATGGTAAGGTCTGTATTTGGTGGAGATCGTGTGGTGGTTCTTTGCCTAGCCCTAGACACATGTCTGTATCATCGCCTCTGTTGCTGTTAGTATTCATCTTTTTTGGCAGTGCAGCGGTTTGCACTGAGCAGAATGGAGTTACTTGAATGTGACTCAATTCTTACATATTGGAGAATATTAAGAAGATTCTTTCTTTGAAGGGGAGGTTTGGGGGGGGAAGTACTATCAGGCTCTAATTTTCATACTCTTCATAATGAAACCAAAGCTAAATTTTCATGACATTGGACTAGCTGAAATCATTAGCTTCTTTTTAAAAAGAGACACCACATGTTCTGCTGACCTTTTCTATGGGTCAGTGGGAGGGAAAAAGGGGAAAAACGCACAATGGTAGTTTTCCCCTTGTCCTTAAATCCTGGTCCTGTTTATTAAATTTATTTGGATTCTGTTTCCTGTAGTCACACTCTTCAGTGAATTGTGCCTGTCCCTAGTTACACAGCCTGTTGATCTCAGGTCTGTCTGAGTTGCCTGTACCAAGATTGAAATACATTGTCTAGCTGGTAACTTGGCAACTGGAAATGTTAAGTTCTGTCCTGAATGGGAATTATCAGAGAATGGGTAACAATCCCCTTCCTCCCTTTTTTACACACACACACACACACACACACACACACACACACACACACACACACACAGGCATGCACACACACACATACCCTTGTTTGTTTTATCCGATAAATGGTCTTGACTTCAGGTTTTCCATAGCTCTACTACTTCCATAGCTCTATTTTCTGTTATGGCTGCTTTTATATTCTTTGTTTTACCTTAGGCTGCCTTATAAGTCTGCTGCACTTGAAATCTCTATTTGAAAAGATCATTTAGACTGGAAATTTCATCACATGCATGATACTACAGATTACTCACTTACAATGTAGAAATATTTAGGAAAAGTTAAGGATTTCAATTTAGCATTGAATGTGAAATTGAATGTGAAAGCTTGTGTTTAAGAACAAGATGTCTTAAAGAGAGCTTTTGCCACCAAAACCTAGTTTGTGGAAAATTTTAGTGCTTATGCTGTATATGAATAACATGTATACATTGTTTACCTAAATCTAGAATCTTAACAAAGCCAGTGGGTTAATATATTAACACTTTATATATTAATTGAACATTTGAGTGGATTTTTTTTCCTTACTGATCACTTCCGTGTAAAAGCCTTAGGCAGTTGAAATACGTTTTTGTATTTCTGCTAGTTTCATAATTCAGAGTTCAAAGCCTCCCAACTGAGTGTTTTAAATAGGCACAGTAGCCAAAGAATGTTTGTTCTCCTTGAGCAGACTATGACTGAACTACTTTTCTTTTCAACCTGCAGTTCAGGTTTAAGAATGGTGTCTAAGCAACCTTTAGTATGCCTTTTGCAAAGTATTTTAACACAATTATATTAAGGTTATTAAGTATGAAATGTCCAGTTTCCTTAAGTACTAAGTTTGACAGTTGATGTCTCTGATATTCCACTTTGACACTTCTTGTTTTATGTTTATTGTGAAGGTACAATCTCAGTCTTGCAAATGCACATTTTGGCTTGTAATTATCTTTCAAATTTTTTTAGAGCAATTTTTGTGAAACTATGGATAAGTCAAAAATTCATCTTATTTTCGAATATGACTTCTGTTGTAGAATGAATGCAGCACAGACAATTCAAAATGTCAACTAAGTGTTTGGGAAGGATGTGGCTAATATAATGCACAGTACATCAATGCTTTGAGAAGTTCCATTCTGGTGATTTTAATCTTCTTTTCTTTTCTTTTCTTTTTTTCTTGAGACAGAGTCTCGCTTTGTTGCCCAGGCTAGAGTGAGTGCCATGGCATCAGCCTCGCTCACAGCAACCTCAAATTCCTGGGCTCAAGCAATCCTTCTGCCTCAGCCTCCCGGGTAGCTGGGACTACAGGCATGCGCCACCATGCCCGGCTAATTTTTCTATATATTTTTAGTTGGCCAATTAATTTCTTTCTATTTTTAGTAGAGATGGGGTCTCGCTCTTGCTCCAGCTAGTTTTGAACTCCTGACCTTGGGCGATCCACCCACCTCGGCCTCCCAGAGTGCTAGGATTACAGGCATTAGCCACCGTGCCCAGCCGATTTTAATCTTAAAGATGAGCCACATGAGCAACCTGAGACCAAGGTGGATAATGATGAGCTGAAAGCTGTAGTGGAAATGAATTCACCCATGTGTGAATTAGGAGCGAGGTTTGACATTACTATCCCAACAATATTGGACCATTTGAAACAAATTGGCAAAGTAAAGAAGCTGGATAGATGGGTTCTGCGTGAATTAAACCAGCGTCAGGAGAGAAATCCTCTCGAAGCTTGCCTTTCTCTGCCACCACGATAAAGGCGAACCATTTCTACACCGTATTCTCATGTGTGATGAAAATGGATTCTTTTTTGACAGTTGCAAGTGTTTGGCACAATGGCTGGATAAAGATGAAGTGCCAAAAGATAGTCTAAAACCGAACATTCATCAAAAAAAGCTAACGATGTCTGTCCGGTGATCCAGCACTGATACTATCTAGCACAGCTTCATGAAACCTGGTCAATGGATTACAGCAGATGTCAGCTGCAACCTGTTGGAGAAAATGATGAGGATTCTTGTGATTAAGCAGCCGAGATTGGTCAGTAGAGACAGGCCAGTCCTCTTGCAAGACAGCGGTAGACCACGTGTCTCACAAACAACGCTGCTTCAAACTACAGCAGCTGGGCTTGGAAACGCTCTGTCATCCACCGCGTTCACCAGACCTCACAACAACTGACTACCGCTTCTTCCGGGCTTTGGACCACTCCTTGCAAGGAAAAATATTCGCTTCTCAAGAAGCTGTGGAAAACACCTTTCGCCGTTTTCATCACCAGTCGCTCTCCAGGCTTCTTTGCTGCCGGCACAAACAAGCTACCATTAAAATGGCAAAACCGTGTTGATAGTTTAGGCACATGCTTTGATTAATTGTATTGCTTTTTGTTTGAGATACAATAAACTATCCTTTTGATTTGAAATCAGACATTTCATACTTAGTGACCTAGTATTACTGATAAATCTATAGGAGCATGTGATAATGTGTGTTTTGTTTTCTAACATCTGAAACTTATCTGACCTTATTTCTTTCAAGTATAGCTTAGTCTTTAACTTTCTTTTGAGCCATATTCTGTCATTTAATGAGACACGTTTACAGGCTAACAGTAGTACTTTGCTTTTGTAAAGATTGTTAATATATTGGTTCAGTAACCTGATTGTTTAGGCCTCATTTCTTTATTTTTAATACTTTTATAACCCAAACACTTATGTTCAGTACAGATAAATCATTAGAACACTTAGATTAATGAAGACTGTTATTCTAAATGTGGTACTAATATTGAGTGACAAAAACTACCAAACTCTGTTGTCATGTAAACTCTGTTCGCGCCAAAATATGAAATCTGGTTTTAGTGTTTTTAGCTTTTGAATAACATTCTATAAACAATGCTATAAAGCATCAGACAACTCCAGTTAGTTATTAGATTCCAGTAGCACTTACTGTGCATGACTCTGATTCTTTATTGCAAGCTGTAGTTTCAAGAATGCTAAATGCATTGCATGCCATAAGCCTTTTGGATTGCTCATTAGTGAATTGTAATTTCACACTTCATTTAAAATATTCTTAAACATTCTCTCACAGTAAAAGGTTTCACACAGTAATTAAAAGACCCCGTTAACAAAGTCTAGGAAATCTGATTTCCTCATGGGGAATGATTTTGCTAAATTGTAGCATTTCAATTAATATAATAGAATTTGCCAAATATAAATTTTATACTGCTATGACCCAAAATATTATCGCCTCGTGAAAAGTGAAATCGTGTTTCCTCTTAGGAAATAAACAAACATTTTAACCTTTTTTTTTTCCTTTGGTGCAGATTGAGGATGAGCTTTTTAATCCAGATTATGTGGAGGTTGACCGGATAATGGACTTTGCACGTAGCACAGATGACCGGGGAGAGGTAACAGGAAATCATTTGTATTACAAAGTGGTGGTTCAGGCAGTTCGTATTTCTCTTTGGAAAAGATGGTAGAGTCCTAGACCTGGTTGTAGCTTTGAGTTGTGACATACTTGCTCTAAATTTAACTGAAACTTACTAATTTATTATTAGTTTTATGACTCAGTAATAGCTTATATTATCATTTTCTACACTTTCTGTTTAGTCTGAGAGCTTTCTTTTTCTAAAAAATCAATTTTAAATACAAAACAAATACATTGACTTTGTGCACAATTCCAGAGTATGATGAATAAGAAATTCAGTACCATTTTGGTATAAATCTATCATAGAGCACAAAGTGTCTTTATATAATTGAGAGTACTCTTGTGACAGAATGGAGTTTAATGTTATTTAGCATTGGACATTGTTAGTGAAGTTGATGAACTTCATTTAATGTGGTACACAGAGGATAATAGAAAATATTTTTCTTTATGAAATCCCAGTCTCGGCACTCTATCTTGCTTTTGCAAAACCCTACGAGGTTGTAAAGGACATTTGATAGGGCAGTAAAAATAAAGACAAGTCTAGTGACTTCTGAGCATTGTCCCTTGGTTATGATATGCCCACCCACGATGAGTTCTCTCATTCCTAGCTTCTGCTTGTAAACTGAGTTTTTTGTATAAAGTGTTTGGGTCTTGCTTGTCTAGGGAGAGTCTGTAAAGAAAATACTCTAGACTCTATATCATGAAACTCCATGGTGTTTCAAAGACCATCTCCATAACATGAAATTTACTTTTCTAGTTTTGCTTAGTTGTACTTTAAAAATATTTATTTCATAGCATATTGTGTACAAATATTTTTAATACCACAACCAGGTCAGTGCCTGTTGGTCCTGAAATGAAGGTCGACAAACTCAAGTATTTTCTAGAGGAAAGAAAATCCTATTGATCTGCATTAGCCAAAATATTTTTGCCTTCCAATCTTCTAGAGCTCAAATACATTATTTTAATCTGATTGGATACAAATGGTATCACTCTGTTTAAGGAAAAGGCAGAGATCCTAATAAATTTAAATCTATTTCTCATTCTTTAAGAAACTAGCCAATTATGTCAACATCTAAATATGCTAAGATGATTTACCTTATAAGCCTAACTCAGATCCTTGATGAATGATTTGCACAGATTAATGTAAAGCTCAATTTCAGCTTTGCTATTTGCTAGTTATTTCTATATACTTCTGGCTTTTGAACATGGCTTACCAGTGATTTAGAGAAAAAGTTAATTTTTTTCTGATAATACCCAGTAATACTGTTTCCAGTTTAGACTTGAGACTCTTAACTAGGGACAATTAGTTAATGGTCATAGTTTTGAAATTTCTGTCAATTCAGTCTTACTGATGCTGGGGTGTAATGTCTGTTGGTAAATGGAGTAGAAAACATGTCTGTGCTTAATATATGTAAATACGTATTTGGTCAAATGAATCCAATTTTGATTTCTTTAAACCTCGCCCAGCCTGTGACTCACTATCTGGTGAAGTGGTGCTCGCTTCCTTACGAAGACAGCACCTGGGAGCTGAGGCAGGACATAGATCAAGCAAAGATCGAAGAGTTTGAGAAACTGATGTCCAGGGAGCCGGAAACAGGGCGTGTGGTAAGGATTGGCTCATGGTATATGATTTAATTTGAAAATAGCATAGTAGTGTGGTCTTTGAGAAGCCACTGACGAGATTTACTATATTTGAAACAGGAGCGACCTCCTGCTGATGATTGGAAGAAATCGGAGAGTTCCAGGGAGTATAAAAACAATAACAAACTCAGGGAATACCAGTTGGAGGGAGTAAACTGGCTACTTTTCAATTGGTACAACATGTATGTAGAACATGTTTTTCTTCACTTTTAAAAATGTCTGTAGCGCTGTTCTTTTGTAGTTACTTGAAGATATCATTCAAAAAGAACTTAATATTTTAACTCTCCAATAAGAATTTTCTAAAAGGCAACAAGCATTGGAAATATGCTTCATATGTATTCAACAAAGATTAATACAGAGATTAACAGAAGCATGTAGAAATAATTTTTATTTACTAGACAATTTTGTTTGAAAATGTATTTTTTTGAATAAAGCCATGTAGATATGCCTCTGTGAGGATAATAGTATATATTTTGTGAAAAGACAGCAATATCTAATATCTATACTCATTGAACTTTTCTTATTTCCTTCCCAAAGGCGAAACTGCATTTTAGCAGATGAAATGGGTTTGGGAAAAACTATCCAGTCCATTACATTTCTCTATGAGATATATTTGAAAGGAATACATGGCCCTTTTTTAGTAATTGCCCCATTGTCCACAATCCCCAACTGGGAAAGGGAATTCCGAACCTGGACGGAGTTGAACGTGGTTGTGTATCATGGGAGTCAAGCTAGTCGTCGGACCATTCAGTTGTATGAAATGTACTTCAAAGATCCCCAGGTAAAACTTCACAGGTCCTATTCCTTGTGCTTACTATGTGTATTTTAAGGCATTAAAAAGGTGACTTGGGAAGGTCTGAATTTTGCTAAACTGAGAGGTTTGCTTTAGATTTCTTATTCAATTTATGTTTGTGTTTTCTTTCTACATTTATGAAGGCAGCTCTTTATTTTTAAGGCTTTGATCATTCTGATTATTAGATTAGAAAGAACGAAATTTTTTACTTTGGATGACCACTGAAATCTATTTGATGTATTGATATGTTAATTAGTTTTATTTTGCAAGCCTAAGAGAGAACTAAACAAAAAATGGTCATATTAAATGTGAATAGAAGGAATATTTTATTACACTGTTACTAGAAGTGAAAAATATTAGGCATGTAAAAAGTCCTTGAAATATATGATACATTGAATGAAATCCATCCAAAGGGAAGAGTTTATACTTTGGCTGTCATTAATAGTGGTAATTGCTTTTCTTATTCTAGTTGCCTGTGTGCACTTAGTATATGATATTGACAGTGAAGTGCTATAAACAATGTGATATGGAAGAATAATATGTGCTAAAATAATTTTAAGCTATAGGTAGTAAGTGGAAGTCCTGTAATTGGGAATACGACAGAATTTTGGGTTTTATATATATGTACGTATGTTTGTTTTAAGTATAAAATCTATTCTACAATTAAATAATTAAAGGAGAAAAAATATTGAACTCTATATTTGTATCTATCTTTAGATTTGGGAAATTATTATAAGTTCCATGTGAATTGTTTTATTTTAGAATTTTATAAAAAGTGCTTTACTATAACACAGCTTAAATCGTCCAAAATAATGAACACAAGTTGTGTGTTACCTGAAATAAAGAGGTGTGGAAAGAGATAAATACATATGTTTTACTCTATTCCCTCATCCTTAAAGTTATTACTGCAATCACTAATGCATAATAATAATTCAGAGTTGCTCTTGTAGGGTCGAGTGATAAAGGGGTCCTATAAGTTTCATGCCATCATCACTACATTTGAGATGATTTTGACTGACTGTCCTGAGCTGCGGAATATTCCATGGCGCTGCGTGGTCATTGATGAAGCCCACAGGCTAAAGAATAGGAACTGCAAGCTGTTGGAGGGACTCAAGATGATGGACTTGGTCAGTGATCATATTGGTGATTGCATTGAACCTGAATAGAATTGTTACTGACTTGGTAATTCCACTGCTCTGAATTTGACTAATGCCTGTGAATGGCATTTGCAAAACTTGCCAAATATCGTGATATGTTCTCCTGAAATTTCAGTTATTCAGGAGTGCTCTTACCTTCTTGATTCTCACATTGTTTGCTGGTGTCTTTAAACAGTTGTATAATGGCAAAGTATAATCATGATATTTTCACTGAATTGAAGTTTCAAGTGTTTGCTTTACACTTTTGTTCATAAATACAGGTTGAGCATCCCAAATCCTGAAATCCCAAATCCCAAATGCTCCAGATTTTGAAACTTTCTGAGCACCGACATAATGCTCAAAGGAAATGCTCATTGGAGCATTTCAGATTTTGAATTTTCAGAGTTGGAATGTCCAACCAGTAAGTATAAATGCACATATTCCAAAATCCAAAAAAATCTGGAATCTGAAACACTTCTGATCACAAGCATTTCAGATAAGGGACACTAAACCTGTATAGCCACTTCATTAAGTGTTGGGCCAGGCTTTACATCAGTGATGATAATCCAGTTGTGTTTCAGGGCTGTTAGGTTTTGCCATATTGGGGGCCACGTGATTTGCAAGTGCGAGTTCTCAATAAGAGCTGGGTAGGACATCTGAAATTGGTTCAGTTTGAATAGACGCTTAAAAGTTTGGGGAATTACAAGACCTCAAATTCTGTCTGGAGTTTTATACTACACCTATCCCATATTCTACCAGATTCCCACGAGATGCTCAGGTCTTCGTGATTAAATTTTCTAGATTTTTTTTTACAGCAGGAGTATCATGGATTAGCACATTGTAGGAATATTAGAATTTGATTGATTTTTTTTTTTCCCCATCCCATTCTACAGTGTATATCATTTCCTAGTGGAAATTGCTACATGATCTCAGTCATCGTTGGGCTTCTTTACACTCTATAGTTAGGAAGGTGGTTATGATCAATTTTTAATGTACATTTTGAAAGCAAAATTCTTGTCTTTTAGCATGTCTGGGATGATTTGATGAGTTTCACAAAGGCACAAAAACATTTTTGAAATCCCTTAAATGATGATTTCTATAGAATAATCTTCTTAACTGAGAGCTTGAGATGGGAAGGAATATTCTATATATTCATGGCTATAAACTTTTAACTGATGACTGGGACTGGTACCACCAAAAAGAACACCTAAAAGTTTTCTGTTGCAGCTGGTTCTTTGAAATGGCTTCTTTTATTCTTAAATTAGGGGGATTGGATTAGCCAGCTATTCTTTTAATTAAAAACAAACCAAATCTAGTTTTGCTTACAGGAAAAACTCTGACTGAATTATTCTATTTAGGATGAGATTTCCCATTTTCGTCTTAATGAATTATTATTAAAGCTATCCTAAGACTTTTCTCAAAGCAGTTTCTCAAAGCAGTTTCTCAAAGCAGTTTGGTGTCCAAGGCACAAAACAAGAAAGAGCACTTGGAAACAGTGAATAGTTTTGAAAAGATAAGTAAGTAAGCATTTGATCTTCCCAAGTGATATTTTAGCATTAAAATGAAGTAAACCTGGTGGGGTGTAGTGGCCCACATCTGTAATCTTAGCACTCTGGGAGGCCCAGGTGGGAGGATTGCTTGAGCTCAGGAATTCAAGGCCAGCCTGAGCAAGATCGTGAGAGCTCTTCTCTACTAAAAATAGAAAAAATTAGCTGGGCATGGTGGCTTGTGCCTGTAGTCCCAGCTACTTGGGAAGTTGAGACAGGAGGATCACTTGAGGCCAGGTATTTGAGGTTGCAGTGAGCTATGATGACACCACTGCACTTTACCCCGGGCGATAGAGCGAGACTCTGTCTCAAAAAAAGATCATAAAATAACATAAAATAATAAAATAAACCTGTGTTTGCAAGTAAATGCTAATGCTCATGATCTGTCTGAATACATTTTCTGAGTAGGGGTCCACCTTAACAGTTTTCTGCTAAGATAGTTATATCACCATTTCCTGTAGGCTTAAACATCCATACAATTAAATTTATTTAAGTTGTGTTCTATTATTAGTTCATATCTTCCCAAATAGTAGATTCTTATTGTAAAACAATTCTTTATTGGTGAATACCAATTAATTCAACTCTAGCAACATCAAACAATCTAATTGTCATTAGGATACTTCAAAGAATTTTCTATTATTTACACTAACATTTCATTAATGAGTTAGAATCTACTGTCCAAATAATTTCCAGTTACATATTGCAGTGTTTCCTAAACTTTCTTCACATAATGGCAGATACAGAAAATGATAATATTTATATGCTACACTGGGGTATGCAGAGAAAGCTGCCCACTGCCACAGAGGATCTGTCTGGGGGAAGGCAAGGACTTAGCACACACTCATTCTTGCCTCACCAGCTGGCAAGCTCTGATTAGCAAATGAACAGAGTATTTGTTTTTCTGACGATCAAGAATCTTTATCTCAGAAGAGATATTTTCAAGATGGACTACGTTGTTATTCAGAGTATAATTGTATTTGTCCAGTTCAGAGCAGCTCTCTTGACTGGTTTTTAAATCCTTACTTCAAATAAGCATCATGAGAACTTGTATACTGGCCAGTTGTATCCTTCTTTCCTGGAATAATTTGCAGTCAAAAGAGCAAGTAGTAGTTACATCCTATTAGGGTTTAGCTCATAAAGGAACTATTACCTGCATTAGACTGAGTTCTGGTGAAAATGTGTTTCGTGAGGATTCTCTCCAAGTGCAGTCTCAGAAAAGGAAGACCAATGAGTGTCTTCACTCCCCAGATACAGGGGAAATGTTTGTGAAGATGATACCTTGAGGGCAACCATCATCTTCACAGTCCTCACACTCCTTCACCTTCACAGTCCCTCATCAAAAGGAGGGTATGCTGTGGAGGTCATAGTAGTTCTTCATTGATTCTGTCATCTCATCTTTCATTGTCAGGAGGCCCCACACAAATTAAAGATTCTGCTGAAATGAAATTAAATGGACAGCACTCCATCAGAGATAAAAAGCGTGGTAACGTTTTCAAGGCGAAAGTTTGTCCTCTGGCATAGTTGGCGGTGATAGGCTCCACAGCCTGAGTTTCTTACATGCTATTTTGTGATACTGTGTATATTAATTGTATATTTTTTAATAATTACTTTCTAATTGAAACCTAGTTTTATTCCACTGCTCATAAGCAACTTGTAAGACTTGTATGTGTTACAATCATCATTTGGTTGTAAACTGGCTGTTAAACAGTCGTTGAAAAGAAACAGCACAGAAAAGGAGTTCTTTCCTTTTCTTGAATACATTTATTTTGAAATGAATAAGCTAAAAAGGCTTCAATTTTTAAAGTGTTTGGTTAGGCATTCAGGACTTAATTTAACTCAGCAATAAAAAATATGGAAAAACTGGGAGACAATCAAGACGATATCAACACAATAGAAATGCTTTTCTGCCACGGTAACTCTTTTCTTGAATCTGTAATGGCACTTTAAAAAGTTCTTGGATAAAGTAATTCAGGACTTGGGTATGTAAGTGATTGTGGCCCATGTTATGCACCAGTATGGTTATACATTAGGAAATCTTGAATTGATTTGCAAACTCCTTACTCTTTATGAATTTAATGAGCCTGAAGATGATGGTGGTCAGTGTAACTTCCTCAATCAGAGACTTCTATTCAAAGGGGTGAAAAGGAAGAATAAAAGCACATTGAACTCCTTCACCTCACATTCAAATGGCTTCATTGACAGATAAGACTTGGTAGATATTAAGAAAATTAGCATGTTCTTACATCATTCATCTAGTATTTACTAAGCATATACTCTGCTTGGCAACCAAGTCTTGTCAGATTCAAAGTTAAGTCAGAACATTGCTTTTGAAACCACTAGAAGATATAATTACTTTCTGAAATAGTTTTATTAGCTGTGCTGTGTGCCAAATGGCCAAAGTAGAAAATACTAAGGCTCTTAAGATTAATAAACTCACTATTGTTAAGACTGATCATTGTAAACCATCACCTCCGTGTCACATCTATAGAAATAGAAGGACAAGGGTACAACTGCATGGGGAAAGCTGGGAATGAGCTCGTAAACAGGAAGAATTAATTAAAGAAATACCTAACTTGATTCAAAGAGACAGAGTTATAAATAGCATCTGATTAAAAAAAAGTGATTGTGGTATTTTAAAGCCAAGTTGACCTCTTTGCTGGTTGGAAATTTTTGTAGAACAAAATAGTTTTTCATACACTGTTGCATGTAGAAGAACTTCTTTTGTCTCTGAAGTGAGTCATGCAGGAAGCAGATGGAGTGATGAGAGCACTGTTGATAGAGAGAGCAGAAAGAAGCATGTGCACTTTATCTGAGTCTAGGGATTTTGAAAAAACTTGTGGGGAAAAAGCACTTGAGACTTAGGGGACTGAGAAAGCCATGGTACTAAAATATTGACCTAGTAACGCCAGGAAGAATCAAAATGGCAAGACACTTTTAAGGAGTCTGTAGAGTTCTGGAGAGGACCTTCCACATGCCTATTTATGTGAAGCAGAAACCATGTTCTTGTAGTTCCGTCTTCGTGTTTAATTTCTTGAAGCTCATGTCTTCGTGTTTAATTTCTATACTTCGCATAGGGTAAATGCTGAATTAACACTGATGAGTAGAAGTAGAAGGATGGATATCTGGTGAAAAGCTTTGGTTTTAAGAAACTGTTTTTGCTACAGTTTGATCAGCTGCTTTACTTGCACTACTGTAGGAACACAAAGTGCTGCTGACTGGGACCCCCCTGCAGAACACTGTGGAAGAACTCTTTAGCTTGCTTCATTTCCTGGAACCAAGTCGCTTCCCTTCAGAAACCACCTTTATGCAAGAATTTGGTGATCTAAAAACAGAAGAGCAGGTAATTACCATCTTTGTATTTTAGTTATAAAATTGAAGATTAACCCATGAAATGGAAAAGCATTAATATTTAAATTATTTTAAACTGTAAATTATATCATAATTTTTTCTCATCTAGTGAACAGAACTTTATACATCCATTCCTTGGACTTTTCAAATCATCATTATGAAGATTTTCTTGTTTGTTTATTTGTTTGCTCGTGCGAAGGACTGTTGAGATTTATAGAGAGGCTGCATACCTACTGATGTAATTTTCAGAGATTACTATGTTCTTTGGGTTGGTGGTTTTGCTGTGTATGTGTACTTTTGGGGATAGTGTCAGAAGCCACTGAGGTTTGTAGAGCTGTTTGCCTGCTGGAGTTTTGGAGTTTTGTCCTCTTATTTCTGAAGCACGTATACTTGGACACATTGCTTCTTCAAACCTACATATTTTCATTTTAAGTACGTGAGGCATAACTACCCCACAGTATTTCTGTGAGAAACAAATGACGTATTGCATTTGAAAAGTGGTTGGTTATTTTTTACCCTGTAGGAGTTACATGGGTATTAGTTGTTATGTTTTGTGTGCTGTATTTGAAATAAATATGGAGATAGGCTTGAAATCTTGGTCTTTGTGTAACCCCTCCCCCAACTTGCTATCTGAAACCACTTAGTTCAGAGTGAAGTCTGTTTTGCTTTTGTTTTCTAACAGAAAACTATATGGTGTAGTATATCCTACTGCCAATCAACAGAAAAGAGAACCAAGGAGAGAGATCTCCTGCCTGTTCAGGGACTAGGTAGCTCTAGGCTCACTTTCTCTCATTCTTTAGCTCTCCCTAGGAAGGAAAAGAACAGAAGCAGAGCACTCCCATGACATTGTCATAGCCCTCTTCTTCATCATCCCTGTGGCTTAAGAGAAAAAGAAAGGAAAGCTAAATGAATAATTTGGATTTTCTGTTGTTGTTGTGTGTTTTTTAAGCCTTCTGGCTGTTCCGGACTCCTGGATAGGTAAAATAGTCCATTTGACATAGAATCATCCAACCTTCAGGCACTTCTCTTAGAGAGCTGATGGATTGGCACCTTCATTCCTTTATTAGGCTTTGAAAAATGAAAATGGATAGTAAATGAATCAGATAATCTTGATTTTTCATGTTAGAAGATGTTTTAACATGCAAGCAAATCATGATACCAGTATTTACTTAAGGTCCTTTTTTAGGTACAAAAACTTCAGGCTATTCTAAAGCCAATGATGTTGAGACGTCTCAAAGAGGATGTAGAAAAGAACTTGGCCCCCAAAGAAGAAACTATTATTGAAGTTGAGCTAACAAACATTCAGAAGAAATATTACCGAGCCATCCTTGAGAAGAATTTTACATTTCTTTCCAAAGGTGGTGGACAAGCTAATGTACCCAACCTTTTAAACACTATGATGGAATTACGAAAGTGCTGCAATCATCCGTACCTTATCAATGGTAAGCCTGCCCTGCCTGCGCACTTACTTAAATGATGATTGAAGCACCAGAAATCCCTTTCAGCCCCCAGACAGAGGATTTCATGGTTTGTAGTCGTCACTACATCCTGTCCACTAGGTGTGGGTGTCACCAGCCTCCTGCCCTCTGTGACACCTCCGACTGTGGGTGCTGACGGTGAGTGACCATTGCCCCAGCGGTCCCCAGAGTGGGAGCTCACCTTGCCGTGTGCCTGTCTCCTTGTGCTTGAAGGGCGACATTGGTGTCCCATGGCTAGAAGTCATCGGAAGTGCTAATAGCTAAAGAGAAAGTAGCCCCTGATTGAGGTGTTCTTGAGGGCGTGTGCATGTGTGTGTGTTTAAATTGGAGTTAAAGACGAGCTTTGGTGTGGGCAGACAGCTGTCAGCTATCTCAAGCCTTTGATGGGAAATGTCCTCATATTCCTCTCAGTCCAGAGGCCTTTAGCGCCTCTATTTCCCGGAAATGAGGGATTATCTTAAATCTTTAATACTAGTTTTCCCCTGTTACTAATGGATAACTTATGGCCCTCCTATTTCCTTAGCTAAGTTCATTGTGTTATATAGCTCATCTGGGTTAAAGCCTCTATTACATACTTTCAAAAATCATTGAGTGGATAAATATTTCACACCTATATCTATAAGATAGTCTGGAGAATGCAAAGGTAAATAAGAAGCGAGCATGCCACTCTAGGGTCCTTCAGTTAGGTGAGGGATTGAGATTAGGAAAGCTTTAAAAAGGAGATGGCGTTTGAGATAAGCCTTCACTGGGTAGAAAGGATTTTTCCAGGCAGGGTTAGTAAAAGAAAGGACATTGAGGCCAGGCGCTGTGGCTCACGCCTGTAATCCTAGCTCTTGGGAGGCCGAGGCGGGCGGATTGCTCAAGGTCAGGAGTTCAAAACCAGCCTGAGCAAGAGCGAGACCCCGTCTCTACTATAAATAGAAAGAAATTAATTGGCCAACTGATATATATATATAAAAAATTAGCCGGGCATGGTGGCGCATGCCTGTAGTCCCAGCTACCCGGGAGGCTGAGGCAGAAGGATCACTGGAGCCCAGGAGTTTGAGGTTGCTGTGAGCTAGGCTGACGCCACGGCACTCACTCTAGCCTGGGCAACAAAGCAAGACTCTGTCTCAAAAAAAAAGAAAGGACATTGAGGCTGAAGTAAAAACATAAGCGAAGAGAGAGAGAGTCAGAAAAACAAAGGAGAACCTGCCCGAAGTATAAGGCACGCGTTAAGACACAGTGGGACAGTGTACCTTAGACATGCAGGGAAGGCCTTAAAAGCTGTTGCATGGAGCTGTAGGTGGCGGAGAACCACGACTAGCGTTTGAGCTGAACAATGATTAGAAATATGATTTAGGGATGGGTGGTGCGGTGGCTCCCTGCTGTAATCCTAGCACTTTGAGAGGCTGAGGCAGGAGGATGACTTGAGGCCAGGAGTTTGAGACCAGCCTGGGCAGCACAGCAAGACCCTACCTCTACACACAAAAATTTTTTAAGAAATTAGTTGGGTTTTGTGGCACGTGCCTGAAGTCCTAGCTACTCTGGAGGCTGAGGCAAGAGGATCGCTCAAGTCCAAGAGTTTGAGATTACAGTGAGCTGTGATTGTACCACTGCACTCCAGCCTGGGCAACAGACAAGACCTCATCTCTAAATAAATAAATATGCAAGTAAGAAAGAAAAAGTAAGAAATATGATGTAAGATGATCCATCAGGCAACGTTATATTTAAAAAATGGGAGGAAGGAAAGACAGACATGCACAAGAGGCAGCTAGGAGTCTATTGCTGTAGTCCAGGCAGGAGTTAATATGAACTAAAGGAAGGTGATGGCAGGCTAATTTGGCGGACTTGTGCACAATGACCATTGGCCGGCGGTGCAATTAGGTTCAGTTCCAGGGAAGAAGGAGCAGAACCTGCTTTGTCTCTATCACAGTCTGTGAGGTTCAAGGACAGCTAATTTTTAAAGAGTTCCTAATCTTTCCCCCTTCAACAATTTACACACCCATCAGCCACCTCAGAGCCGGAAGTCCTTTTTACTAAAAGATAGAGTAGTCCACACCTAGGAGACGGTCTCAGAATATGAGCACCAGAGGTGATGGTTTGTGGTGTGATGTCCGTGAATTTCTTTTTAAAACATTGTGTTTTTAGCTTTGTCTTATAAAGAGAGTATCACGTGCAATAATTATATGTTCAGTTCTGCTAACCTGCCAATCACAATGCGTTTGGGAGCTTTTAAAGGTGCTATGGTGAGTGTCAGCCAAGCCTGTTCCTGGAGTTGGAGAGAGAGAGTTGGGGCTTGGGGCAAGTGATGGCGTGAGGGAAGGACCCCTGTGTGCATGTACACACACACTTTTTTCATTTTATAGTTGGTGAAAAGAAAATAAACAATAGCCTCCAAGGGGAAAGAAAGGAAAAGGAGATACTCACAAAAGGGCTTGAATGCTGCCAGCAGGGTGTGTGTGAAAGGGGAGATCCCAGTGACGGTGGTTATGTAGCCACTCGTGTTCCATCACGTTTACCCTGTTTGGTTACATGTTAATTACATGCATTGAGCATTGGGTGTTTTCCCCCAAAACACAGCTGGTGAGGCCTCTTCCTTGGCCGATTGCTCTCCAGGGTCATCCCATATAGCTCATTTGTTAGTTGGGAGCCTCCCAGGTTTGGCATCTGTGGCAATGGTTCTAATTGGTCACACATTGAGGTTGGTCAGCTTTTCCGTTCTTATAACAATTTAAAAAGTATCTGTCAAGCAGGTGTCCTTTATGCCTTTGTTTTGGGAAATTGTAATGAAAAAATACATACACACAAACTAAGCATATAGCTGCCCAGATAACTTTTTGCAGACAGTGTGTTTCACAGAGGTTTGAGCCAGTACTGTTTATTTTCGTCAGAAACATTTATTGAACACTTAAAAGGGAATTCTTTAATTTTGGAGATTAAATTGAAATTTGTATTGGTTGTGACAGGGTAAAGTACTCCAAAATCAAACTAAACTTCAGTTCAACAAAGCACAACATTTTCATGGTTGTGAAAAATAGAAGCTACTATATGCATGAGTTGAGAGTAGTAGAAGCACAGCAGAAGAAAAAAAAATATTTAAGTGATGGTAGATCACAAACTGTTCATAAATGAAAACTATTTTTAATGTGACTTAATATTTTTACTTAAGTGCTTGGAACTGTGTTTGGCACACTGTAAGCCTCTGCTAGTTTTTCTTGCTGAAAGTTAAGCAAGTTAAAGTAACTGGGTGACATGAATGGGATTAGTGTTATTGCCCCAAGCTTTATTTAAATAGAATTTCCGAATTTTAGGTTCCATAATGTGAGGGCAAGAAGAATGTAACACGTGTCCAAGGTCCCCTGCTGGTCAGAGGTGACTTAAGAGTTGGTGGTTGGCGGTGGAGGCAGGGGTAGTGTAGGGAAGAGAGGGCAAAAAGAAAACAAGAGTGAGACTTACATGGTAGAATGACTTTCAGAGAGAAATTAGTAACTCTTTTTTTTCTGGTAATCTTCAAGAACAAAATATTTTCTTGTTCGTCAGTAGCTTATATAGCTAGATGACATTGCAGTTACTGCCCTGACAGTGACCATCTGTTGAAGTGAAAAAGACTTCAAGCTGGAAGTGAGTGCACACTTATTTCTAATGTTTTTGTTACACACACACTTTTAACTGTAGTGCCAGCCATGCTTTAATTAAAGGTAGAACCAACAAAGTATTTTGGTTTATCGTAACCCATTTCCTGTTAATTTTCTGATTGATGTTTACAAGTCTAATATCAAGGTAAATCTTTAATTGGTAATCTTGAGAATTTGGCTGTGACATCAGAAGGCAGACATTGCCCTCCTCCCCAACACCTTCCCTACCTTTTTTCCTTCAGTGTTGCCATAATAAAATGTTAAGAGAATCATATAGGAAATATGTTTGCTGATGTTATTTTTAAATGAAGTATTATTAATGTAAACTGGCTGCCACCTTAAGGACTTGAAACCATAACAAAGAGCTGGATTGATTAACTCAGCAGTAGTTTTTCGCAGGTAAGAAAGAGTGTATTTTTCTTTTTCACTATTCTTTATAAGATGAGAAATTATTAGAAGCATTGAAAAGGCAGAAAAGTTACTTTCCTCATCTATGAATAATTTTAAAATTTAGAAAAATTTAAATTTTTCTTGCTAATTTGACTGAATTTTTAATACTTAAATTTTTTATTAAAATTCAAACATGTCTGATATTTATTTCTTTTTTATTTATTTATTTATTTTTTCAGCATATTATGGGGATACAAATGTTAAGGTTACGTATATTGCCCTTGCCACGCCTCAAGTCAGAGCTTCAAGCGTATCCATTTGACATTTATTTTATCAAATGATTATTTCATTTTTGAAAAATATTCATTGCCCATTAACTTGTTTTAAACTATTAAAAATTTACTTTATTAAAATCGTACTTTATTTTATTATGGATTATAATCTTAACATGGACAAGAAATAATTACCCAAATATCATAAGAATAAAATCTGTCTATTTCTGGATTGCGAAGAGCTTATAAAGTACAACAAGAACGAACTTTAAAGAGACGTAATGCAATATATGGACTTAAATTTATTTCCCTTGTCTCTTGACGGCCTTCTTGTCCTTAATCTAGAACCTGGGTTTCTAACTTTCATGTTTTGAGAAGCGTTATTTAACTTCATTGAAGGACATTCTTGCTGATGCTCTTAAATAGCATTTTTTTCTTTAGCTTTTCCTAATAAAACTCTTGCTTTTTTTTTCATACTTAAAGAAAAATTCTGAATATTAGCTTTTTATTCATGAGGAAAAGGGAGTGAGGGTCTAGCAGTTCTAACAGAGACAGTATTTTCTGCTAGTCCCCCGTCATGAGAAACTAGTGTGCCTTGTGGAGGCCTTCGTGCTTGGGAAGACGCTAAGTGACTTTAATCTGCTCTCTGTATGGTCTTTGTTGATTAATAATTAACAAACTATATTTATGCCACATGACCATGTCACGAGGAAATTTCCACCAAGCACCCTTGAAATGGAAAAGGGATTGTGCTTTTGTTACATCTTGTGCTTCTTGCTGAAGTACTGTCCCAGTGGCTGTAGTGGCCTAACTACCCTTTACAAATGTATCCCTACCTTGTGTATAGTTAGCTCACACGTTTAAACCAATGGTAGGAAGAATAGTTTCAAATTTCTGGCACAGTTTAAGGCTGGGAAATAATCCCATTAGGATATGTGTGCGTTTGTATTTTCTGAAGAGTAGGTGAGCACATCCTCCGCCTTTAGGGCGAGGAGCTGAGCACAGCAGCTATGTCCTGATTAACCCCAGAGGCGGGAGGAGGCCAGACCAGGGCTGCGTAATTCCAGTTAAGCCGCCTAAGCAGTTGAAGGAAGCTTAGCCTGCTGCTTACTGCACACACGTGTGTCTGGGGCAGAGGAGGATGTGGGAGGGCTTCGTTCCTTAGGAAGTTGTTATTTTCTTGAGGCTTCTCTCTAATATACCCAAGTCTTTGAACAAGCTAGAATCCATGTAGGGCTGTGAGAAAAGGAGGGTTAAGCATAAGAGTCTTGTATCAGACACTTTAGAGGGTTTTCTTTTAAGCTTTAAACAGTTTGGATAATTGAAGATAGAATTTTTGTGTCTTAGGAAATTATCAGATGGGAATAAATGTGGAGAGAGATTTAGAGATTGCAGTAGAAGATGCGTGCATAGGTCCCACACAGATATCCCTAAAAATTATCTCGAAAGTGAATACCCCTTTTTGCAGTCATTTTGGCCATATTAATATGTATTTATAGCCCCAAACTGCTGCTCTTTACTGTAATGGTTAGGAATATATTCCTTTGTTTCAGAACAGATTTTGTTGTTTGTGTTTATATTCAGCTAATAAACAGTTCTTTGTTTCTTTAGCAATTTAGGTTCCAATTTTTTTTGTAGGTATCTGGCCCTTGGCTTGTTTCTGCCACTTCTGGCTTGACAGTCTGTTGTTGAAATTCAGTTTTTACAGACAGCAAACATTTGTTTGTTGAAAAATGTGCTTTTCCCCCCTAAATGTCTCAGTATGTTGTACTTAAAACATTGATCCCTTTTGTATGTCCATGGTTTTGTGTAGACCCAACTTCAAGTAAGTAGGTGGATTCTTGTTCATAAACAAGAGCGTGGTGTTCTGGTTCCTACAGTTTGCAGTGGGTTTTGAAAGCAAATTCATTGTTTTTAGTAATAAAAAAAACCTTTTACAGTGTTCACGTTATGCTGTCCAATCTCTGCAGGTGCTGAAGAGAAAATTTTGGAAGAGTTTAAAGAAACACACAATGCAGAGTCTCCAGATTTTCAGCTCCAGGCAATGATCCAGGCTGCTGGCAAGCTAGTGCTGATTGACAAGCTGCTGCCAAAACTGAAGGCTGGTGGCCACAGGGTGCTTATCTTTTCCCAGATGGTGCGCTGCTTGGACATACTGGAAGACTACCTCATTCAAAGACGGTGAGGGCCACCGTATCAGAATAATAAAAAGGAAATAAAAAATTACCCTTCACAGGGCTCCAAGTGGTTCACCTAGAAGTGACATTTATGATAAAGGGGATGGAATGAGGAAAATGTGTCACATGTCCTTTTAAAAATTGTAGATGTACATGACAATTATTTTATGTGACAACTACAAGAGGACAATACATACTTTTGTGGGCAGTTTTTTTCCCCCCTTGCTGTCATTTGACCAGGGGAGAATAGTTCTTCAAATTGAAATTGTTTGTTACGTTACCTTGAGAGGTGTCAGCTGTTTTCAGAGTTTAGCTTTTTCACTGGAGAGGAAGTAAAATAAAATGTAATCTTTGGTCATTCAACCAGTTATTTAAAAAATAAGAAACTCTATTTGCTCTGAAATTATTTCTGTTAAATCATATGATTCAGTTGATAAAAAAAAAAAAAAAAAAAAAGAACCAGTGTATTGTAGCTGTGTGTCAGGCCTCCTTGTTTGTGCTGGTACTTTCCAGGTACCCGTATGAGAGGATCGACGGCCGAGTGAGAGGCAACCTTCGCCAGGCGGCAATTGACAGGTTCTCCAAACCCGATTCCGATAGGTTTGTCTTCCTCCTCTGCACAAGGGCAGGAGGCTTAGGCATTAATCTCACTGCTGCTGATACCTGCATCATCTTTGATTCAGACTGGAATCCCCAAAATGACCTCCAGGTAAACACACAAGAAAATTTTCCTGATTTTGTTTTCTGAAGTCATTCTACTATGACAGGGAGTCCCTGGTCCAACCAGTAAATTAAAGTGTCGTCACTCAGGCAGTCTCTCACGACTGAGGGCAAAGCAGCCAACTAGTCATCAATGTATTAGTGTTGAAAGAAACTTCTTAGTATCTCAACTCTCTTCTAAACTGTACTGCTTATTTGTTAGAACACAATGGTCTTATAACTGGCAATTGAGTCTTTCTTTGGTAGCGGTCAGCTTGGGCTGCTGTAACAAAATACCACATACACTGGGTGGCTTAAACAACAAACATTTATATCTCACAGCTCTGGGGGTTGGAAGTCTGAGCTCAGGGTGCCAGCAGGGTTGGGTTCTTGGTGGGGGCCCTTTTCCTGATTTATAGACAACCCTCTCTCTCTCTCATTGTCCGTTCTTTTGCCTGCCTTGCTGTGACAGTGGGTCTGGTCATCATCCATGGTGTATGTACCATGCTCTATAAACCTATATCTTGCTCTTGCCCTATAATCTTCTCTTTCTCTCCTCAATAAACCTCATTTTCATGCTTGCCTAATAACTTTTGATGTGTCTAGTCATTCTTCTGCCATGAGTGCACCAAGAACCGACAGTTTCAGACTAAAACCTAACATATTTGTGCCATGACTCGGATATTTCTCTCTCGGCAAGACTTGCTCTGTGTCTCCCTGCCCTTTGCTCTCCCTTTTCCACCCTGGCCATTTCTGTGATTCGGATCTTTCTCTCTAGGCATGCCAGCTCACCCTTTTCCATGATAAGGCTCCTGCTTTGGGTCTTCCTACCCTTGTTTTCAGTTTTTCACTCTCGCCATTTCTCAGACTGCACGGTTGAGTTCTTATCTAAACTCCTCGGGTGTGTGACAAGGAGTTTGGGAAACGTGTCCCTCATGGTATGAGAGAAGTCTTTCATTTTGTTCCTCTTTAGGGAAGAGGGCTTTACACTATAAATTTTGTGTTTCTGGGCTTTGCATTGGTTTTGATAACGTACTTGTTGATGTGATGGGGTGCGTGCTGCTCCTTCCTGTGCTATGGGTAAACAATTTTTCCTCCCCTGGCTTGGTCTGCACTAAGCCGTCTAGTGCCCTGTTCCCTCGCTCAGAGTGAACTTGTACGCCCGGCAATAAGGAAGACGGGACTTAGTGCCATTTAAGACCTGAGCGTTCATGCAGCCCATGGACATGGCTGTCTACGCTGTAACTTTGCTACTACGGGCTCTGCATACTTTCCCTCCCAATTTTTTGGGAAAGAAAAGTCCTCTTCCTGTGTTAAGGCTAACAATATTTCCACCCCTGGTTTCATCAGCGTTTCCTGGTTCACTAGCTCAGAGTAAACTTGCACACCCGATAATAAGCAAAGTGGGACTCAGCAATAGTTTAGCCCATAGGTTTGCCTGTACGTGAAGAGACCTGGCTTACCTTGAGGCATCTCTTCTGCATCTGTCCCACATGGGACGCAGTTAAATACCTGCACCCCTGGTTTCTTCTTCATTTTACAATTGGCTTCTTTCACTCTGTCCCATGAAACACTTATTGTGCCTGGCCACCTAACACTGTTGCTTTTACAAACAAACTAAGTTTTACCAACAGATATCCTTGTTCTGGTGCTTAGCAATGAGGCTCCTAGGTTTTACAGACCCCACTGGGTATAGCCTCTCCCCTTTCTCTCTCCGCCCCCCCAAAAATATATATATAGGCAGCCCTCTTCTTGCTGTGGCCTCACGTAGCGTAACGACCGCGTGCTAGCCCTCTGGCCTCTTTCCCAACACTGATCCCATTTGTGAGTGCGCCATCCTTATGACCTCATCACCCTAAGGCCCCACCTCCAGATGCCATCACACTGGGATTAGGGTTTCAGCGTATGAATTTGAGGGGGGAAATACAAACATTCAGTTCTTTGCAATAGCATTCATTTTCTTTTTCTTCCAGGCTCAGGCTAGATGTCATAGAATAGGACAGAGCAAATCTGTGAAAATCTACAGGCTGATTACGAGAAATTCCTATGAAAGGGAAATGTTCGACAAGGCTAGTTTGAAGCTTGGTTTGGATAAAGCTGTGCTGCAGTCTATGAGTGGAAGAGAAAATGCTACCAATGGGGTAAACCATTTGTTTGCTTAAACCATTTGTTTATTCTGGCTCCTTCCTTTAGCTAATAGTAAGAAATTATTCGGTGTCTGATTAGTTTTCAACCTAAGTATTTTAAACATATTTTGTCACACTTTCCTTTACTATAATTCAGGTTTACTGTCTTGGAAAAAAATGAGGCTTTTGTTTAGTCTACAAACATTATAATTCTAAATTATTTTCAATATTTTATTTATTTATTTATTTATTTATTTATTTTTGAGACAGAGTCTCGCTTTGTTGCCCAGGCTAGAGTGAGTGCCATGGCATCAGCCTAGCTCACAGCAACCTCAAACTCCTGGACTCAAGCAATCCTGCTGCCTCAGCCTCCCGAGTAGCTGGGACTACAGGCATGCATCACCATGCCTGGCTAATTTTTTCTATATATACATATATATTAGTTGGCCAATTAATTTCTTTCTATTTATAGTAGAGACGGGGTCTCACTCTTGCTCAGGCTGGTTTCGAACTCCTGACCTGGAGCAATCTGCCCGCCTCGGCCTCACAGAGTGCTAGGATTACAGGCGTGAGCCACCGCGACCGGCCTTATTTTCAGTATTTTCAATATTTCTCTAAAACAGGTACAACAGCTTTCCAAGAAAGAAATTGAGGATCTTCTACGAAAAGGGGCCTATGGTGCACTCATGGATGAAGAAGACGAAGGGTCCAAATTCTGTGAAGAAGATATTGACCAGATTCTCCTTCGCCGAACCCACACTATTACTATTGAGTCTGAAGGGAAAGGTTCCACATTTGCTAAGGTGGGAAGAGGCCAGGTTTTCTATTGAGGCGTGATAAAGTTCACATAAAAATCACAAGATGTATATATAATGTGTGCTTTCCATGGGAATTAACAGATGAATTACTCCCTGTGGAACCCCTGGCACACAAAGAAATACTTTATATTTTGGGTTCTCTTGTGTGTATCTGGCACCAGTAGTTGTCTTCACCTTATTGTCCTACTATCTGCTTCTTGGCTTCTGAGGCTAATCCTTCACTGCTGTTCTTGGCTTCATCCTGTCCACTGCTTCTGAGGTCCTGCTCCATCATCATCTTCCTTCTTTCCCCAGGCACTGATTCCTAGGACAGCTTGTGAGAATGACTGATCGAGTCATCTGTCTTTAAAAAAATTCTCTCATTTGTTTACCCCTGTATCTACAATTCCAGACATAACTCTTCTTTTCATAGCTAAAATCCACACAAGCAAGTCTACTCCAGCTATCTCTATTGCCTTTCTTTCTACTTATCTTTCAGCTTCTAGCTTGTACACTTTCTCTGCCTCTATCAGAATTCTGGCCAAGGTCGCCACTGGGTACCCAACCATTCTACCTGAGAGTCCCTTTTGAGGCTTCACTTGCATTTTATTCCAGCCATCCACACCAAGGCCTACTTTATACTTTTATTTTTAACAGCTTTATTGAAATCTAATTTACGTACCATGAAATTCACCTGTTTTAAGTGTGCAATTCAATGCCTTTACCATATTATGTCCAACCATCAGCACAGTCTGGTGAGATCGGACACATTCAGGGGGGTATGGCCATAACAACCACAGTTGAGAACATTTCCATCACCCCAAAAGATCCCAGTGCTCAGTAGTGATTAGTCCCCACCTCTACCCTGGAATCCTTGAAAACCACTGACCTATTTTCTTTCTCTATAGATTTACTCTAGACAATTCATATAAATGGAATCGTGCAATATTTAATCTTTTATGTCTGACTTCATTCACTTAGTATAATGTTTTTGAGGTTCATCAATGTTGTAACACGTATCAGTAACTTGCTTTCCTTCTTGCTGTCAAACAATATTTCATTATACAAGTTTACCATGTTGACCAGTTGATATTGGAAATTTGGATTGTTTATCCATTCATTAGTTGATAATGAAATTTGGTTTGTTTCTGCTTTTTGGCTATTATGAATAATGTCGTTGTGAACATTGATGTATGAGTTTTTGTGTGAATGTATATTTTCATTTCTCTTGGGTATATGCCCAGAGTGGAATTTCTATATAGATGGTATGTTAACTCCATGTTTAACCCTTAGAGGAACTGCTAGACTGTTTTTGTAAAGTGACTGTGCCATTTTCCCTTCCCACCAACAGTGTATTAGAGTTTCATTTTCTCTATATCCTCGTCAACCCTTTTTATTATCTGACTTTTTGGTTAGCCATCCTAGTGGTTGTGAATTGGTATCCCACTCTGGTTTTCTGGGTTTTATTTGTATTTCCTTGATGATTTTGAACATCTTTTCATGTGCTTGTTGGCTAGATGTATAGCATTTCAGAAAAATGTCCATTCAAATCTTTTGTTCATTTTTTAAAATTATTTGTCTTTTTATTACTGAGTTTTAAGAGTTCCTTATATATTCTGGATAAAAGTTCTATATCAGATAATATCATTGCAGGTATTTTCTCCTAGTCTTCTTAATGTTGTATGATTGTAATGAAGCCCAGTTTACCAATTTTTTTCTTTCATTGCTTGTGCCTTTGGTGCATTGTCTACCCCACAGCCCCAAAGATTTACTCTTATGTTTTTTCTTTTAGTTTTCACTCTTACATTTAGGTTTATAATTTTGTTTGAGTTGATTTTTGTTGTGTGGCATGAGGTGAGGGTCCACCTCCTCCTTTTGCATGTGGATGTCCTGTCGTCCCAGCTGCTCCAGTCTGGAAAGGCTCTTCTCCCCCGGAGTCTGTGACTCAGTACCTTCTCCCTCACATCTTTCAGCCTCTTTTTAGGTTTTTTCCCTCAGTGCTCACAGGCACTGTAAATTCAGTATGTGCAAAAACCAAACCATCACCCGTCCCTCTGCCCCCCAACATGTACAACACATGTGTGCACACACACGGGCACACACGTTTGTCTACCTGAGTAACACCATTCAGATGCCAGAGTTGGATGTTGAGGTTTTTCTTGGCTTCCTCTTCCTCCTTCATGCTTCATGTGTACCCATATTCTAACTCCATTAATTTTACCTTTTAAAGAATATTTTTCTAGGCCATCTCCTTTTCTCCATTTTTACTCTTTGTCTCCATTTTATTATTTCTTCCCTAAACTATTACAGTGGCCTGTTCTACCCTCCATGCTCGAAAACACTGGTATGCCTCCTTTAACTCTGTGTGGCTCTGGATGTGATCATTCCCATCCTGGGGTGATTTCTATTTCCAAATAGCTCACGGCTCCCTCAGGGTAGAGTTCAGACTCTGTTAACATCTCATACAAGGCCCTCGACCTGGTTCTCCTTCCCTCACCAGCTTGGCCTGTGGCTGTTCTTCCCTGCATATTCTTATCCCTTTCCTCGCCTCTTTACCTTTGTACATTCTTTGCTGCGAACATTTCTACATCCTTTCCCGGTTTATGAGTGTTTTAAAATATGGTCCAGGCATTATCTTCTGGAAGAGCCTTTCTTCTCAGTTCCCTGCCTGGAGTGGGCTAGGGGCCCCTCCTCCATGTATCGCTGACACCTGTACTACGTACCTTTGTCACCTGTCATTTATCATGCTGCAGTGTAATCCTTTGTTTTCTGGTCTGTCTCCACCCCGGACAGTGAGCTTCCTGAGGGACAGCCTTTCATTCTGGTCTCAGCTACCATATGGCACAAGTGGAGGAACACAAACATATTTGAATGAATGAATAAAACAAAAAAATGGGTTTGTATACCGCCTCTGAGGAAAGCATCTCAAAGTAATGCATATTTTTTTCTCCTTTTAGGCCAGTTTTGTTGCATCTGGAAATAGGACAGATATTTCCTTGGATGATCCAAATTTCTGGCAAAAGTGGGCTAAAAAGGCTGAATTGGATATTGATGCCTTAAATGGGAGGGTAAGTGAGACATCCCATTCAGACACCTTTCTGGTCTAACCCAAGGGTCCCTTTTCCAGAAGTTTTGACTGTATCTCCTCTTTTGTTAGAACAACCTGGTTATTGACACTCCAAGAGTGAGAAAGCAGACCAGGCTCTATAGCGCAGTGAAGGAAGATGAGCTGATGGAGTTCTCAGACTTGGAAAGCGATTCTGAAGAAAAGCCTTGTGCAAAGCCCCGGCGCCTCCAGGATAAGTCACAGGGCTATGCAAGGAGCGAGTGTTTCAGGGTTGAGAAGAATCTGCTCGTCTATGGGTAAGTCAGACTCACTATGAAAAATGGAATTTTAAAATTTTAACAGTAGGTAGAATTCCTAGCTGGTATAGAAAAATTATATCTGTGATTTCCCTTTGCACAGTCAGATGAATGCCTTGGCAGTAATTCTATGGGCATTGGAGTCATTTGGTTACGGTGTTCCCAGTTAGTCAGATTCTTCTAAATTTGGAGAAATCACCTAAAGTTAAGGTGCTTGTTTGTACCTTAAGGAATTATGCCAGATACAGATTTACATGTTGATTATTAATAACTCAGAAGAAAGTCTCAAAATTACAAAATTTTTTCCCACTTTACCTTTTGCATAAAATTTTTGACTATAGTAATCTCTTAATAATTTTCTGTTAAAAAAATGGTCAAAGGCAATAATCTCACTTGTTAAACTTCCTTCCAACTCACCTGAAACATGAATGGTCATTGTAACTTTGTGAATGTGTTGTGTTCCTCCTGCTGGACCACAGGTTTCTGAAAGCCAGGGTCCATGTCTAATTCATCTCTGAGTAACTGTGGCACCCCACCCAGTACTTCGAATAGCAGAGTGCTCAGTAAATGCCTGAATCAGTAAGTAAGACTTCTGTAGCAGATTTAATGGGAGACAGGCAACTCTCATTAAATTAAACAACAACAAAAAAAAACTGCCACCAAAGCAATCTTTCTATAGATCTGATGGTGTCTGATGATTTTTTCCAATGGATTGCCATTAGTTTCAGAGTAGACACAAGCATATGTTGATGTAGCATCCAGAGCTCTTTTAGGCCCTGTTGTCTTCTTGGTTCTTTCCCATGGGCAGTCCAAGCGTCTGTTAGGACAGACAGCCTCACCTCCTTCAGTGTGCCATGCTCCGTCTCATCTCTGTCTTTGCACAAGCTCTTCCTACTACCTAGAGTGACCCCCCTCCCCCCACGCAGGTCCCAGCACACAAACTTTGCCTGCCTCCCTTCTGCTTTCTGTGGGCGTCCGATGCAGGCATCAGCTTGCACTCTGTACCTGAGCCTGGCTCGCATTTCTCACCACACTCAGCACGTTGTGTATGGTTTTTGAGTTGCCTGCTAGTTTCCCAGTTAGCAGTTCCTGGAGGACAGGGCTCTTTCTTTGTATCCTTAGTGCATAGTGCGGTGCGAGCAGACCCATAGTGAGCACTGAATAAATGCTTGTTTGTGGAATAAGTAACTTCAACAGAAACCCATACTATATCTCAGCAGCTCTGTTAGTGCTTTTAATTATCTGTGAAAGCTCAACATCCTCTCCTGTCTGTTCATACGTGGGGCAGAGATTCTCCCCACCTAAGTCCTTTGCTACTGGTACCTGCTACCATGTTTCAACCTAATGCATTAGAGTTGAGAGTTTTCTTGGTAGCTTTAGGAATGGAACATATAACCCCTGAAGCTAAGCAGTATGCTTAGGGCATTTTGTATTTCAGTCAAGCCCTTCCCTCCTCCCACAAGTGCTCACTATGTATTGAACACCTTCTTCGTGCTGGGCACTGTGCTAGGAAGCTCTCAGACATTAGGGGTACGGCTGTGAGCAAGACAGGCGTAGCTTAAGGTAGGCATGTGAACAAGCAGAGATGGTGTGAAGTGTGATGGTGCTGTGTCAGGGAGGAACTCTGCTGTAGAGCATAGAAGGAAGTCGCCTCACCTTTAAGACAGAGCTCAGGTGTTACCTCCCTACTTCTGGGGCTGGGAAGTATAAGAGGGAATTCCACAGAAGGTGATACGTCAGCCTGTGACTTGATGGATGTTGGGAATCGGCCAGGGTAAGAGCGAGTGTTGGGGGTAGGTAGGGAGGAGAAGAGAGTTCCCTGCAGAGAGAGCAGTGTGTCCAGAGGCCTAGAGGTGAGAGCCAGCCTTGCGCTTGGAGGAACTGAAGGGAGTTCATAGGAGCCAGAGAGGACCAGGGAATGGCAAGAGACCAGGCCGGGGTGAGAGGCAGGGCCTGAGAGAGGACATGTGCTGTTCTGTGCAGCCAAGGCTCATCCTCCTCATGGCACAGCTCTCGGTCATCAGTGGAGAGGCCGTCGGTATCATGAGCACTGCCCTGGTGGCTCAGTCTGCTGTCACCTGGGAGAAGATATGGCTCAGACAGCATATCTGCTGCCTCCTGCTCCCATGCCTCTTTGTGGTACGGTCTCACCCTGCAGCTCCCAGATGAAACAGTGCGACACTGTTTACCTTCAGATTATAACATGAAACAGGCAGTCAGGTTCAACGGCGTGTTGCCTGTTTAGTTCTGTCCATAGTCTTCTCTCCCACCCATTTCACATGAGGACCTGAGAGTTGGCTGAATATCTTTCCTCTGAGTGTTTTTGTACTTGGGGTTATCACTTCCTATTTCAAAAGAAGCCTCAAAGCTCTTCAGAGTCTTTTACCAGCTATCGTGGCATGCCTTACAGGTGGTCTGATGCAACCATACTCCTCAGCATTATGTCTTTGATTTTAGGATAGTCATACCTACCTTGAGTCACCTTTCATCTCAGATGGTTGGTATGTTTCATCGGAACATACTAGCCATGACAGAGTGAAAGAAAGTACACAGTTTCTGGGCCCTCCTGTCCTGAGAACTGCTGCCACAGCCTGCATCTGCCTGGGAAAGCCAGTGTCCACCATGTGGGTGTTATTTCAGTGTCGGTTCACCTGTTGCACTTAGGAGCAGTGAACTTACAGCCCACTCTATAAGTGACTGTCTTTAACTCTTGCACCCTGGATTGCTTTCGTATCACCTGATGTAAAATATTGCAAGTTTTGACCCAGGATTTCCCAACACTGGTACTTTAATAGTCAACTGACTATTAAAGTAGAGCCCCAAATCTAAATTCAGAGGCACCATCTGCAGGCTGAATATTTGTCTTTTGTAGTTGGGGGCGGTGGACAGACATTCTTTCCCATGGACGCTACAAACGCCAGCTCACCGAGCAAGATGTAGAAACCATCTGCAGAGCCATCCTAGTCTACTGTCTTAATCATTACAAAGGGGATGAGAATATCAAAAGCTTCATCTGGGATCTGATCACTCCCACAGCGGATGGCCAGACCCGAGCCTTGGTCAATCATTCCGGTAGGTGTGCTTCATGCTCTTTGCACTGTGGGGCCACAGAGAGCCACCAGAAACCTTTGTGACACACTGCTGATGTCTACATTTATAATTTGGAGTATAAAAGGCTTCTGTTATGATGATGATGGTGATTCTAGGTTTGTCAGCCCCAGTGCCGAGGGGAAGGAAGGGAAAGAAGGTGAAAGCCCAGAGCACACAGCCGGTGGTGCAGGATGCCGACTGGCTGGCCAGCTGCAACCCAGACACGCTGTTCCAGGAGGACAGCTACAAGAAGCACCTGAAGCATCACTGTAACAAGTACGTTTTTAGGGGATGGATGTGGAGATGGGATGGATTAGGGGATGAATTGATTGCCTTTTTGTTCCTTAAAAAAAAATGTACAGTCCGCTCTCTATATCTGTAGATGCAGAACCTCTGGTACAGGAGGCCAACTAAGGAATTTGAGCATCTGCAAATTTTGGTGTCCAAGAGGGTGGGGGTCTTGGAACCAGTTTCCTGCAGATAGAGAAAGACAGTTGTATTATTAAGACTGTTAAACTGTGTAGTTACTGTCTTTGTACAGCCTTCCCATTTTTCTTGAGAAATTATGCCCAGTCACGGGAGAGCATACCTTTAGGTGACTGATTATTTTTTAATGTGGTAAAAGATAGTATATTGATATGCTTGATATTTATCATTTTAACCATTTGTGAGTGAACAATTAATTTATTGGCATTAATTAGACTCATAATGCTGTTGTCTCATTACTATCTGAACCCAAAACTTTTCCATATCCCCAGTGCAAACTCTGTACCCATTAAACAGTAATTTGCCAGTTCTACCCCTGCCCACCTGGCCCCTGGTAACACCATTCTACTTTCTATAAGTTTGTCTATCCAAGGTATCTCATAAGTAGAATCATACATTATTCATCCCTCTGTATCTGGCTCATTTCACATAGCATAATGTTTTCAGGGTTCATTTGTGGTGTAGCATGTATCAGGGTTCTGTTCCTTTTAATGGCTGGAATAGTATTATATTATGTGTATATGTCATATTTTGTTTGTCCATTCATCTGTTGATGGACACTTAGGTTATTTCCACCTTTGGCCATTGTGTATGATACTGCTGTGAGCGTTGTAGATGACCAATTTTTAACTAATATGTGTTTGAGAATATGGTTGGCTTTATATGATCCCGACTTCAGCTGACTGCTTTCAGTTGGAAGAACTGTAGAATTTATGTATTATTTTTTTGCCTAATAATATTTCGGTTGATGAGTCCATTTTTCCTACTTATGAGCTTAGAATCATATTCCTTACTTTTATTTCTAGTAACTGATTATAGATCATTGAAGAATGTTGAGTCTAAATTTATTTCATTGCTTAGAGCTCTGTTAGCTGTCTACATAGCGAGGTAGCTTCTGCATATGTTGATTGTTTCCTTATTCTCAGTATGCATTTTTGAGTGTCAGTGGTGTAAACAACAATGCTACTGAATAGCTCTACCACTTCCTAGCTTTGTGTGACCTAGGGCAAGTTACTCAACCTCTTTAGGACTCACTTTTCTTGTGAGTCAGAGCTCAGCAGCAAGATCTCAATTGGATGAAGCAGGATATGAGTAAATATGTATTTCTCTTTTTAAAAGCAGGTGCAACAGAAGTCTGAGCATATAATGCTGGCAGCATGCCAGACGCTTTGTATGGACTATCTGTATCCATGTAGTCTGAGTTGGCTACGATGAGTAGGACTGTTTTAGCCCCATTTCAGTGACAAGGAAACTGAGACTCAAGTTGAGTAACTTACTTCAGGTCCCTCAGCCAGTTTAGGGGCAGAGCCAGGTTTGAACCCTCAACCATCATGTTCCCCTGCCCACCTCACCTTGAAAGTCTACCTCTTCCTCAGGGTTGCTGAGAGGCTCCAGGGAGTCTTCAAATCTATTACCTCAAGCCATTTTCATGCCTCAGAAACTGGCTGTTACTGCTGTGGCATAATTGTTCTCCCTAAAATCCTACCCCACTTACAGCTGTTAGAAAACTCCTGTGTCCCTGTGGTTTATGGCAACTTTGGGTCAATAGCCTTGTGGGTTCTGGATTCAAACAAAGTGAAGCGGGTTAGCGGGAGAGGAATGGCTCTGTCCTGGATGCTGATGAGATATGGTGGTTGGTTTTAATTGACTACTCTACTGTCAGTAACAGGCTTTCCACAGGGTACCCTTCTCTATTAGGATGTGAGAAGTAACTGGTATTCTTCGTATCCTTCCACCCCGTCTCAGAAGAAGACTCTTTGTGCCTTACAGCTCATCCCTAAGACAAATAAGTGCTCCAATTGTCCTTTCCTAGTAGATCACGTCCTGAGACTCACCGGGATCTAAAGTGAGGAAGTGTTGATGCCTGTTAAGATGCAAAATGAGGCCGGGTGCGGTGGCTCATGCCTGTAATCCTAGCACTCTGGGAGGCCGAGGCGGGCGGATTGCTCGAGGTCAGGAGTTGGAAACCAGCCTGAGCAAGAGCGAGACCCCGTCTCTATTATAAATAGAAAGAAATTAGTTGGCCAACTAATATATATAGAAAAATTTAGCCGGGCATGGTGGCGCATGCCTGTAGTCCCAGCTACTCGGGAGGCAGAGGCAGAAGGATTGCTTGAGCCCAGGAGTTTGAGGTTGCTGTGAGCTAGGCTGATGCCATGGCACTCACTCTAGTCTGGGCAACAAAGTGAGAGTCTGTCTCAAAAAAAAAAAGATGCAAAATGAGACCCACATTGAAGGACGTCCTAGAAAGTAACTGGCCCCTTCTACCACAAGTTTCAAGGTCATGAGGGACAAAGACAGAGACTCTCTCAGGTTAAAGGAGACAAAGGAGACAGGACAGTCTAATGCCATGTGTGGCCAGCAGTTGTGTCTGTCTAACTTACAGAGTGTGAACTCTTTGGCATCAGAGGCCATGTCCTGCTCAACTCTTTATCCTTTATCCTTTAGCCAGCATTGTGTATTCCACACGGGCACTTGGCTTGTCAGTTGCATTGGCTTGAATTTTTCCCTCTAGAAGAAAGGTGACATTCACAGATAGTTCATAAAGCTCCACATAATGAAGTTCCTCCTGAAGCAGAAATCTTTGACTTTTACCAAAAAGGAGAGAAACCATTAGGCTTCCTGCCACTCTATCAAATTTTGCTGTGAATAATAAAGAATCCAGCCAAAGGCAGAGGATGTTTTCTTTGGACCTACCCTTTCCAAGCAGCCTCTGTAAGTAGGTGGTGGCCTTCAGATTCTTGTGCTTGCCATGGAGACCCAGACTGTCTCTTCCTCTTTGCATTTCAGCATGGCACAGAGTTTCTCATGAGTTAACATGAGAAAAAAATCTTTAAAAAAAAAAAAATAGAAATGAATTATCCAAAATAGTTGCCTACCTTGGAGTCTCTTCAGATCTTTACAACCTCACACTTAGCCCATGCAGAGCCCATGGTGGCCATGAGTAGACGTGCAGTGAGGAGGAAGGCCTGTCAGGGAGCGTCCATTGATGTGTGATTGAAAGTAGTCTGTTTTGGTGAAGCTGCCCCTAGGTGTCATTTTAAAGTTTTAGAAGACAAGTTGCCATGCCCTGAGAGACAGTGTGATATGGGGTCAAAGACCTAGTCCTGATTGTCCCTGTGCAGGGTAACTTTGTGGCCTTGGATGAGGCACTTATCTTCTGTTACCATCAGCATTCACTCTTGTAAAATGGAAGATTTAACTTGCCCCCTTCATCACAGGCTTATTGTGAGGATCAGACGGGCTAGTATCAGTAAATGTAATTCGCTGGCTGTGAGGTGTTATGCAAGTGCATGATGGGATTATTACTGAGTTGAATGCTCATGGCCAAGAAGGAAGTCCTCACGAGGTGTCAGTCCCGAATGCACACCAGAGCCGTCCAGCAGGGGCTGCTACATTCAGAGTAGACATAGGCCTTACCAGGTGGACTTTCCTGAGAGAATTGTGTTTTAGCCATTGAGGAAATCCAAGCAGGGTGAAAAATCTGGTTCCTAGAATTCCAAGGGTTTTTAAAAATGGATTTCTTAAAAATGACAAGAACGTCAATGAATTGGACACATTTTAATTTCTTGACGTTTTATTATTATTTTTTTAAGCTACAACTTAGGTTCCTAAGTAATATAAACTACAAGGAATAAAATATATAGTATCTCTTAAGGGAGAAGAGCAGGGACCCACCTCCACCCCACGCCGTCGCCATCTTCCTTTCTCGGAAGCAAAGTTGTATAATCTGAAAAACCTGACATTCCATATTGAGGGTTTATTGTAAGGTAGTAAAACCAGATTTTATATCTCGTTTATTCCTACAACTTCTGATGTGTTTCCAAAAATGGTATTAAGGCAGCAGCTGAGGAAATTTTATGAGATAATGAAGCAGAACAGTTACTGAAAGCCATCTGCTCAGTTGTTTACAAACTTGCTCCAATACTTCAGAGGCAATGGTAGGGTACGTGTCTAAACTTCACAAGCTGCACTAGGTAGAACTAAATGAAGTGCGCCTGGGCTGGGCTGAGCTTGGGCCCTCTCTGTGCAGTGTGAGCGGTTGCCAGGCAGGCCTGTTGGAAGCCAGCAGAAAGCACCACACAGAGGTGATTATGTGCCACCATCTGTCACGCTTCAAGCCTACCATACAGCATGGCTAATCAGCCTTGGCAGGATGATGGATGAACAGCAGCAGCTGCCAAAAGCCACTGTTGGCAAACAGTCTTGAAGTTAAGAACTTTTTCCCCCCTCTGTCTTCCTCTCCAGGGTCCTGCTGCGTGTCCGCATGCTGTACTACCTGAGACAAGAAGTGATAGGAGACCAGGCAGATAAGATCTTAGAGGGTGCTGACTCAAGGTTAGTGTGAGCGCACATTTGTTCTTTACCTTGGTGAGATAATCTGAGGAGTCGGAAAACATCATGGATTGTGTTTCAAAACCCTCATAAACCATTAGTAGCTCATCTCCTTTTTCGTATCTTGAATGCAGTGTTTGTCCTTTGAGCTTGGGGATGTAATGAGAATCAGGAAAAGGCTGTTTGTATTTATGTTTGTACTATAAAAAGATGTGAACTAAATTACTGGTGTTCTGAGATGCCCTTTAAAACGGGATCCCATGTGATAAAGTTCATTTCTGGCCATGGCAGAGGGCGACTGACTTACGCCCTTTCTTTTAACCTTTGTTGGTGCCCCCCACCACACCCAGGTGTTCACTGTGGAAGAGAGGGCATGCGAGCGTGTGTATTGTATTCCTTACTTGGAATTATTTTTCAATGCTAGTATTTCTTGTAAATATTGTCTTTCTAGTGAAGCTGATGTGTGGATCCCTGAACCCTTCCATGCGGAAGTTCCTACAGATTGGTGGGATAAGGAAGCAGATAAATCCCTCTTAATTGGAGTGTTCAAACATGGTAAGTGACATTTCTGTTTGAATACATCTTGACTGTATGGCTTGGTCTTTATTTAGAACTCTTTGCATACTCTTTTCCAAAGTCATAATATTAATGAGGACAGTTCCAAAGGACTCTTGGCGTGTACCATTTTTCTGTACTAAAAATCTAATATGAACTGTAAATATCAGATGCTGTTTTTGAATGTTTGTTGAGTATTTGAGAAGAAAACATTTCTTTCTTGGCTGTAAATAAAACCCAAACCATATTTGTTTTAATAATAGCCAAGTTTTACTATAGCTCTCCCTAAACTTTGCTTCCAGCACGGTTTCCCTTGCTAACTCTGCCAACCAGTGTCATAGTGGACGGTGGGCTTAACCTCTGCTATTAATCTGTGCAAGTGCCTCCTGGGCTTTGTTCCAAGCAATATTTCACAAATGTCAGTGCTGAGAACTTGCGGCTCCCCTGAGTGGGATGCAGCCTTGTTAACTTTGAAAGGCTGGGGATGCAGAACTGGCATGATATATACAGTGAGCGATTCCTGATTATAATCCCAATTCTCTGGAGGTCGCAGAGGTATTCTCAGCAGCCCAGCCTGACTAAAGGGGAGAATGATGGCTTATAAAACCTTTCATGATTACAGTTTGGCTTGCGGCTCTACAGCAGTTAGGAGCGGTGTGTTGTAGTACACATCCTAATTGAATTGTGCTGTTCTGCCTGTGTACTGCAGCCACGTTTTGTGAGCTCAGCCTCAAAATCATTTTCCCGCAGTGCACTGTTGGGATCTGCCATTTTCCATCTAGTCAACTTGGGCAGTCAAAAAGCAAATTGCAGTTTGAAAACCATAGAGGGAACAGTGTCATTTTACTGACATGCATCATCCTAAACCTAATAAGACAGGTTCGCTGGCCTTACTTATATGGGGTTTTTTCAGCCAGCCTTGCGAGTTCCTGCAGGACTGAAGCTATTCACAAGGAGGGTGGGGGTGGACCCAAAATCCCCCTGCAGAGGACATAAAGGAACATTACGGAGCCTTTTAAATGTTAAGCAAAATTAGATCTTGGGGAAAATAGGGTCAGAAATCCTCCCAGGCATCTTGCAGTTACTCTGAACCTGTTTTTCTGTTAGCATTTATGGTAATTCTGATACTATCCCTGTCGTATAACTCGGTCCCTAATACTCACCCTAGAAGGATAGAATGCTCCACTAAAACAAGATCCATTTAAACTCAGCATAGATGATCATCTTGACTGAGAAACAGACTTGTTGTGTTGTGGTGGTGCTGTGATTTTTGATAGTGACGGGGCCTTTCTTTGTTTCTCCGTGTGTCTTCTGTCCAGGCTACGAGAAGTACAATTCTATGCGAGCTGACCCGGCACTGTGCTTCCTGGAACGAGTTGGTATGCCCGATGCCAAGGCCATCGCTGCCGAGCAAAGAGGAACAGACATGCTAGCAGATGGTGGAGACGGGTAAGAAGGACATTTTAAAATTTGAATAAACTTTATGTCACTATCACATCTACTGGTAGATTCAGTTCTTACCCTGCACTACACACGGTATCACATCTGGTTTGAACTTAGTTGATGTTTACTAATATATTTTATTTGTATGTCATAACAACTGTTTAAACAAGATATGTTATCTAGATAATCTGAAATTTCTCGTTTCAAATGTCGTTGCCCCTGACCCCCTCCACCACCCCTGTGTGGCTACAAGTTTTAAATACTGATAGAGCCGCTTTTAATACCAAGCCCAGAATTAAAAGAAGCATTGGGCCAATCACTACTCTTCCCCACCGCCCCCCCCCCTTGATTTAAATAAACGTTGTTGTTGTTTTACACAGGGGAGAGTTTGATAGAGAAGATGAAGACCCAGAATATAAACCAACCAGAACGCCGTTCAAAGATGAAATAGATGTAAGAACTTGAGTATATTGGCTTTTATAGTGTCATTAAAATATTACATGCCCATATAAGACTTGTTAAACTTTATAGATAATGGCCTTTTCTCTAAAAGATAAAGCAAAATGAAACCCCAAATTAAAATAATTCTGTTTCTTGCTTTGCTTTCAAGGAATTTGCAAATTCTCCTCCAGAGGATAAGGAAGAATCCATGGAAATGCATACCACAGGTGAGGCCCCGGGAAGGCCGTGGAGCAGAGCAGACGTGTGCTGGGCAGTCGTCGGTCACGTGGTGGGGACGTCCGCCACTCCGCCACTGTGGTGTCTTAAAACGTTAATTCTTCTACACTGACCTGGCTCTGTTGTGAATAATTGTGATTCTTGTTTATGGTTGTGTTTTCATTACATTGAATTTCTTTGATAGAAGAACTATTTTTTAGACTGAGTTAATTGATCTATTTATATTTTACACTAATTAGTAAAAAAAAAAATTCAATCTTCTTTAAAACACAGCTCTTAGGAGTGGGGCTTTTGCTAAGTATATATCTGAAATGTTGCCAGCTTATTTAGGATATTGACCTTTTGCCTAAGGTAAAATCATTAGGCAGCAATTATGCAATTTTTTTATGTTCAAGATGATTATTTTACATACATTACAGGAGAGCATTATAATGTAGTTCATGCTATATAAAGTATGTTTCTTTATGTAGGACCGATAAATAAACCTGTTTCTCCCCCCTCTAAGGAGTCAGAAAGGAATAGTTTTTAAGTTCCAAACTAATATTATTCCTTTATTTATATTTTTAAAATGAGGGCACTGAGCTGCCCTTTCCCACACTGTCATTTGAATGTTAATGAGTCATCCTGTTTTGTTGGAAAATCCTGTGTATCGCAAGATTGCAGCTACACATTTCAAAAATGTCTTTCCACTTCCCCAGGCAAGCACAGTGAGAGTAATGCTGAGTTAGGCCAACTTTACTGGCCTAACACTTCAGCCCTGACTACACGTCTGCGCCGGCTCATTACTGCCTATCAGCGCAGCTATAAAAGGCAACAGATGAGGCAAGAGGCCCTAATGAAGACTGACCGGCGCAGACGGCGGCCTCGGGAGGAAGTGAGAGCACTAGAAGCAGAAAGGGAAGCTATTATATCTGAGAAACGGCAAAAGTGAGTTTCTTGAGGGTTTCACTCAACTCCCGGTGCATTCCCCTCTTCTCTGCCCTTCTAGGCCCGGAGAGACTGGAATCACATCACAAATAGTGACCACCAAAGACAGCCTCACTACATCAGAGCACTCTGTCTCCCCAACCCCAAAATAAGTACCATGGGCAATGGTCTAGAGGGAAGAGGAAAAACCCCATAAACTTGCGGCCTTTTCCTCGAGTATGATGCAAGCTATTATCATCTTTCTAACAGGTGGACGAGAAGAGAAGAGGCTGATTTCTACCGCGTGGTATCCACTTTTGGGGTTATTTTTGACCCCATGAAACAGCAGTTTGACTGGAACCAATTTCGAGCTTTTGCCAGACTCGATAAAAAGTCCGACGAGAGTTTGGAGAAATACTTCAGTTGTTTTGTGGCCATGTGTAGACGAGTGTGTCGAATGCCCACCAAGCCAGATGACGGTAGGTACATTTAGTGACAAAGTTCTCTACCAAAAGGACAATACGGTGAAAAATAAGAAAGTGCACATTTTAAAGTGTATGAGTTTTTCCCAAACAAACACAAGTGCTTTTGTGCTGCAGAACCGCCCGACCTGTCCTCCATGATCGAGCCGATCACCGAGGAGCGCGCGTCCAGGACCCTGTACCGCATAGAGCTGCTGCGGAAGATCCGCGAGCAGGTGCTTCATCACCCGCAGCTGGGGGAGAGGCTGAAGCTCTGCCAGCCGAGCTTGGACCTGCCGGAGTGGTGGGAGTGCGGGAGGCATGACCGAGACTTGCTGGTTGGTGCTGCTAAACATGGGGTCAGCCGGACGGACTACCACATCCTCAACGACCCCGAGTTGTCCTTCCTGGATGCACATAAGAACTTTGCTCAGAATAGAGGAGCAGGCAGTATGTCTTCCTTGAACCCACTGGCAGTCGGGTTTGGCCAGGCTCCTCCCATCCTCCCATCCACTCACGTGCCAGATGAAAAGGCAGTGGAACAAGCCGAAGGCAAAGCAGAGGAGTCTGAAAACTCGGCTGCCAAGGAGAAATCTGAGGTCAAGGAAGAGGAAGAGGAGCTAGACCGTGGGGGGCCGGAGAGCAAGCAGGAGGGTGAGGCCGAGGCCAGCTCCGTAAAAAACGAACTGAAAGGTGTGGAGGTCAGCGCAGACCCTGGGTCCAAGTCTATCTCGGAGAAAGGTTCCGAAGAGGATGAGGAAGAAAAGCTGGAGGATGATGATAAGTCTGAAGAGTCTTCCCAGCCCGAAGGTAAGGCCTAGCCGTTGGGCCTCTACCCTGATTCACAGCTGCTTACTGTGAGATGCATTGTTTTCAAGTGCTTTTCTCTTTCTTAAGAGTAATTGGCGTACATTTCCTTCTGTGCAGGGATGGTTTCAGGTTATACTTAGGTGTGCGTTTTGCCCTGGCACCTTACAGCATGCAAACACGCTATATCAAACAGTGTAAACTCTAAGAAGAGTTGTACACGCACATTAACAACTTCTGGTTTAAGCATGGAGGTTAGCTTTTATAGTTGCGGTGCAATAAGAATTCCATGTGATTTTAATTTGGGACGAATAGATGTGAAGAAAGAGGGTGATTCATTGAGTAAATGTTATTAATTATTTAAAACAAATGGTGCTTTATTTTGTTTTAATTTATAACTAAAAGGAGGAATAGAATCTGAAAATAACCAGTTTTCTTTCTAAGTCACAGGCTGCTGTCGCTGGCACAAAGTAAAAATAAAGCGTCACATTGTACTGTCCTGCTGTAGCTGAAACTTTCTACTTTAGCCAGAACATTAGCTCTTTTTCCCAGGTGGAAGAATATAGGCTCTTGGGTCAGAGGCTTGATTGGCTTTTTAGGCTCCTGTAAGACTTATTCACACAGTGCTAGATGGCTCATGATGTAACCTCTCTAAGCTTCTACTTCTTCATGTATAAAATGGTGTGTTAAAGAGTTGTTGCAAGCTTTAGATGACAGATCTGTAAGATGCCCAGTACTATTCTAGCTACATAGTAGTAGGTGCTCAGTAAGATGGAGCTGATTAGTATTCAAATTTTTAACCGTGTCCTTTCTAAACTTTGGTTTCAGAGATATTCCAGTTGTGAGTAATGCACATTAACTCATTTCTCAGCAGGAGCTATCTCTAGAGGGAAGAATTTTGATGAAGAAAGCAATGCTTCTATGAGCACTGCTAGGGACGAAACCCGAGATGGATTCTACATAGAGGATGCAGATCCTTCAGTAGCTCAGCTCCTCCAGGAGAGAACGTTTGCCTTCTCATTTTGGCCTAAGGTTGGCAGATTTTTGTTACTGTTTTGTTATTTTGTTTTGTTGGAGTAGGGTGGAGGAAATCTTTCTAGCTTGATTTTTCAAATAATTTTAAGGTAAACTCTTACACAGTGTATGAAGATTGTAGATTTTTCTTATGTTTTTAAAGAATGATTTGGAAAGCCCAAAGAAAAAAAATTGTAGAATACATCTGTAATAGGTTATGAAACATTACATGAAAGAAAAATAATAAGAAATAGAGCTGTTTATATGGGTGGGTCTTTGGCTTCTTACGGCTATTTTGTTTAGTCACTCAGGTCGGGTATAATTGTCATTTGAGTGGATTCATCCTTTGGCAAAATAAAATGTTTGGATTTTTAAAACTGTTGTTTTAAATATTTTTACTTGAAGCAAAGCTTTCAGATTTATGACAACTTCACATATTTGGAAATCTACCATCTCCTTAACTCAGGAGAGGGTGGGCTATTGACCCATTTGCTATTGACCTATTTGCCCCAATACATTATGAGATAATTCCAAATGTAGTTATCTGTAACCAAAAGCAGAATGGAAATTACTTTTATTGGCTAAATAGCACAATTTTATAATAAATCCCTATGTAATTTGGGTCTGTTTTTCAGGGTGGGGAAATAATCATCCTAATCACCAAAACAGAGCTGTCTGGTTCAAAACAAACAACACAAAACACGGTTTCAGTTGACTCATCTCCAGGCCGGTCTTTCACAGTGTTAGTCCTGTTCAAGAAACAAGGCGAAAGTTTTAACTGAAGAATGCACTACCAAAGACGTCTTTTTCTATGTGTATATCCCTGTAGTTCCCCCATTATGCTGATCTGTCTTACTGACTATATAGGAAGGAGTCTCCCAGATCAGTCAAAGGTCATAGTAGCAGGCACTTTTAATCTATGGAAGCTCAGTCTAAAGCTGTAATTAGAATTTTTTAATGTACACGCTTCAGTGAAATTTGAAGTGATAATAGGTGGGGAATGCAAATTGACATTCATTAGGTGTTCCTAGGTTGGTGCCCGTTTCATAATGCTGAACTTTATTAATAGTGACGCTAATGATGTCCCACTTCCTGGGACACACTGCAGCCCAGCCTGTGGATCTGCAGGGCCAGGGTTTCCATTGCCGCCCACTGACGTTCACAACGGCTCTCTGCGGAGCTTGAACAAGAGTTGCTTTTTAAATATGAGCATATTTTGAGGGCGGTGGTTATTTAACACGTTTTTCTGTTTCGCGTAGTTCATTGTTCCATAATTGAAGAATAGTAAGTTTTTTGTATTGGAGCCACCTACAACCTTCTGTTAGAACAACGCCGATATGGGGAATTTTGTTTATTTACTTTCTTGTTTGGCGTTTTCCTTGTGTTCTTTTACTCTTTGCCCTTCAGTTGACTTTTAGGCATTTTATGCCCCTTTGCATCTTGATGGATATATTTATCTAGCAGTTTTAACCAGGTTTTTGTTACAATTTCTTGCGACTTTTCCTCTCCCTCCAGGACAGAGTAATGATAAACCGATTAGACAACATCTGTGAAGCAGTGTTGAAAGGCAAATGGCCAGTAAATAGGCGCCAGATGTTTGATTTCCAGGGCCTCATCCCTGGTTACACGCCCGCCGCCGTGGACAGCCCCTTGCAGAAGAGGAGCTTTGCTGAGCTCTCCATGGTCGGCCAAGCCAGCATTAGTGGGAGTGAGGACATCACTACTTCTCCTCAGTTGTCAAAGGTAAGTCAGAGCTGTTCGTTCTTGCAGCTCAACGGGAAGCTCTCTCAATCTTACCTTGGTTCAGGAGCTTGTGTCACTGGTCCCATTAGAGATGAGATGGCTGCTGTTTGCTGAGCTCCATGCACCAGTCAGGAATGTTTCCTTCCTTAAGCCTCTTGTTCCTTATTTCTAAAAGACAGCCCACATAGCAGGTACAGTTTTGGCTCATTGCGACTCTGTTTTTTTGGAATTTTTCAATAGGAAGATGCCCTCAACCTCTCTGTCCCTCGCCAACGGAGAAGGAGGAGGAGGAAAATTGAAATTGAGGCCGAAAGAGCTGCCAAGAGGCGAAATCTCATGGAGATGGTTGCCCAGCTTCGAGAGTCTCAGGTGGTCTCAGAAAATGGACAAGAAAAAGTTGTAGACTTATCAAAGGCCTCGAGAGAGGCAACAAGTTCTACCTCAAATTTTTCATCTCTTACTTCAAAGTTTATCTTGCCTAACGTCTCAACCCCAGTGTCTGATGCCTTTAAGACTCAAATGGAACTGCTCCAAGCAGGCCTTTCGCGCACACCCACGAGGCATCTGCTTAACGGCTCCCTAGTGGATGGGGAGCCTCCCATGAAGAGGAGGCGGGGAAGGAGGAAAAACGTGGAGGGCCTTGATCTGCTTTTCATGAGCCACAAACAGACGTCATTGAGTGCAGTAAGTTGGGGGCTCCCTTCCACTGCCTGTGTTGACAGCCAGGGGCCCCATGCTGCTCTCCGTGCTGGGCCGTGTTCCTCTCGGCAACGTGGTATGGAAGCTGGTTTCTTCCACCAAAGAAGTAGCATTACAATAAACACAGTCATAGTTGTGAGCTGGAAAATTGTGTTGATCTCTGATAAAGATCACTCGGCCTGAACCAAGTGTAGCTTGAGGATTTACTCTTCCCAAATTCTGCTGTATCAGTTACTCTTGGAAGAATAGCCAAAAGCAAACACATGTTCTTTTGAGCCTAGGATTGTTATCTCTGAATTCTTGGGGTGGAAAAAACTTCTGCTCTTAAAATTAGTGGTATGTTTTGGGGACCTGTGTTTATTAGATTAGTACAAATGTTTGGTATCAGACCTAAGATTTGTGTCCATATGCACAGCTAGTTGACCACAAGTTCTGCCTCCATAACCAGATGTTTTAAAAATCTGAGCTCCATCTTTGCTAGTTTAGATTTGAATGAAACTCATCCTAATGGATGTGCTAATGGATTTTTACTTTTTCCTTTTCAATTCGAAGGAAATGAATGCAGTATAATAAAAATGATTCTCTTTCCCAATCTGCTTCAGTCACACCACCCAAAAATGTGGTGCCTGACTCACCAATGGCAAGGGCTTTACCCCAAAGAACATAAGTACAAGTGCTCTGTTTTTAAAGGGTTCATTAGCACTAGATATCCCGACCCCTGGCCCTGGAGCCTCTCGTCTGTGCTGTGAGGAGCCAGCACTGCAGGAAGCTTCCTGGCACTGGGCCACCGTGGGCCCCCTGTGGGCAGCAGGGCACGGTTTGGGAAATACTGAAATTCAACATTGAGGGAAGACAATTGTTTGTTTCAATATGTTTTTCCTTATTCCATCCCTCTTATTATTTGCCCATTTTCTATTTCTTAAACCCAGAGGAAGCTTAATGACTTAAGCTTTATTGAGTTGAGTTAAAGTTCGGAAATGACAAAAATGTTCACTGAAATTTGCCCTCTGGTGGGGTCTGGTTAAAGCAGAAGCGTCCAGGTGATTAAGAGTAAATTTCCAAAGTTGATTATCAATGCATCAGTCCTGATAATGGCCCTATTTGTTGTTGACCATATGACTGTTTTTAGAATCCTGAAGAAATACACTTTTTAGTGGACAAGCTGTGACTTATGTGTGTTCTGTAAGCTCAGATGCTGCTTCCAGAGATGTGGCCCTCAGTTAGTTGTACTGCCAGTGATTGGCCTTCCTGCTCAAAACTGTCGGATAGATTTTGTTGACTGAAAAATCCTTTCTTCATAAACTTTAACAAATTGGGGAATTTCTACAGCTGACACTTCTTTTTATTTACTGTCATGTTTATTTGGATCGTGACACACGTCTGTGGGCCAGCTGTTAGGAATTAATAGTGCAACCCTGATGCTGTTTTCCTATTGCAAGTATACGTCCTGCAATAGACTCGAGTCTGACTTCACCCATTTCACTGTTTTAAGCTGTTGAGAATTTATCGATACTCTTGTTTTTCTAAAAGCTCAGGCCTGGGAGAACTCATAATAGATGTTAGAAAATGTATTTTTAAGCCTTTTCTTTTTTAATCGTCAAAGTTTGAAATTTGGGGATTCACCATTTGGTGCTGTGGAGGGTGATGTGCGTGTGCATGAATTACGAGCGAGGAAGACGCCGACTGACCTGTAAATAAGCTGGGTAGTGAAGCGGTGTGAAAGGTAGGAGTGTTACCTGCATGGAACAGGACAGGCCCTAAAACCTTGAGTTACATAAGCACTCTAACTGGGGACACTTCTATGCTGCCATGAAAAGTGAGGGTGTGTTCATCAGCATCGTGGAAACTGGCCCTGCTCCCTGTGCCAGGCACCGAGATTCAAAGAATAAAGGACTGACAGGCGCTTGCACTGGGGAACTCAGTCAGGGTTCAGGGTGGGGTGACAGATAAATAATAATGTATCATAGTTGTGCCTCGTGTGCCGTGACTGAGGCGTACCTGGGGTACTCTGTGAGCCCAGAGGAAGACAGGGAGTGGAGGGGGGAAGATGTGGGGAGAAGCAGATGAGGAAGTTCCCCAGAGATGGCCATACTTCCATAAAGTTTTGAAGTTCATGTAGGAGTTGATCGTTTGAAAAGGGTGGATGGGGAGCATGTGTAGGACCAAGGCAGAAAAAGCCTCTCGTGTTTGGTGAACTGGAAGTCACTGGCCGGGGAGTTTGTTGAGCAGAGGGGAGTTTCAGCAGAGGGGAGCATGGAGAATGAGGCAAGCTGCAAGTCATCGGGGCCTTGATGTCCCTGCTTTAAAGAACTTGGATTTCATCCTGAAAGTAATAGGGACCCTATTACTGAACTAGTTTAAATAAAGGAGCGATGTGACATAACTGTTTGAATTGGGAAGAGCTGGTTTTAGAAAACTCACTCCAGCATGAATTGAAGAGTGTGGGGCTAGAGTTAAGAAGGCCACTGAGGAAGATTACAGTAACCCAGTGGGAAGTGACGAAGGCCTGGGCCCTGGTGCAACTGGGGGGATGGGAGAAATGGGTGTCTGGGATTGAAACAACAGAGTGTATGGGCCAGCACCAGGATGAAGGCATAGATCAGACTTAAGTTTGGGTGGTTCTTTCCGGTGTTGCCACACATACCTAACACAAAGTGTCACACTACCAACAAAATTATATTGTGCACAGAGTGCCAATAAGTTACTTATAAATGGGCTTTTGGAACATTCCTTTAGTACAGATTATCTTCAGTGATGTTACCCAGGGATCCTCAAGAGAGATCACGAGGCGACCTTTTGTGCATATCCAGCTCACACCGCACTCACTACCTGTGTTGCAGTCCTAGTGGCTTGGTGGGGATTTCAAAGCATGGAGCCTTGATGGACTGTGAATTTTCTACTTAATTACTAATTCTGCAGTATAAAGAATGATGTAAAAGTTTGCTCTTCTAGTTTAATAGCTGTCCCCGAACTGACATTGTTTAGAGTAACTTTTTTCTTCCCTTTTTGATCAAAGATCCATTATGCTAGGATAGCACTTTCTTGGAATAGGACATTGTTGGAATCTCTCTCTTGATGTAAGAATTCAGACCATTGTCAACTTTCTGCAGGAGGATGCTGAGGTGACCAAAGCTTTTGAAGAAGATATAGAGACCCCACCGACAAGAAACATTCCTTCTCCTGGACAGCTGGACCCAGACATGCGGATCCCTGTTATAAATCTCGAAGATGGAACTAGGCTGGTGGGGGAAGATGCTCCTAAAAATAAAGATTTAGTTGAATGGCTGAAGCTGCATCCTACTTACACTGTTGACATGCCAAGTTATGTACCAGTAAGTATTCAGAGTTCAGAGTTGGGAGGAGTCTTGCTCTTCATTCCTACACAGTGTAGAAATCCCTGACAGCTAGTCCCTCTGCCTTTTGCTTAATTGTCTCCTGGTCTCAAGGTTTCCTGGATGTTTGTTGTTGGGTCTTCTATATTAGAGAAACCTCGCTTCAGGTCTGTCCTACTGGAGGAAGCCTTACAGTTATTTGAAGATGTCTGTTACATGTTGCCTTACTTGTCCCTTCTCCCACCAAACAGATGTGATTCTTCAGTTATTCTTTGCACAGCATGGTTTCCAGGTCTTCTCAGTATTGGGTGGCACTCTTAGATGTCACCAGACAAGGCCCAGCCAGCCCAGTGTAGCCATTACTTCCATAGATGTGACCAGTTAATGCAGCCCAAGATTTTATTAGTTACTTTTTAAGCAACTTGTGCCCTATATCAAACATTAGACAATTCATGTCTCCAGATGGTTTGCCACACAAACTATTTGCTAGCTGGCAATGCAAATCTTTTACTTCCTATATTTATGTGGTTGATTTTTTAAAAACATAAATGTAGGGTTTTACATTTTATTTTGTCAAGTCCAGCCTAGTGTTCTTGCCACTCAGAATGTGCGCCCTTCCCCCACCTACCCCCTTAAGATCCTTTCATCCCTTTGTTGGTTCTCATCACAGACAATCTTTTATGTCATCAAACGGGATGTCATCTCTGTGGTCATTCAAGCCACTGACTAGAAATTAGTAAAGGTACTACAGAAAATTTCCCTTAAAAATACCATGACTTCAACATTTGAGGAAAAATGTTAAGTGAGGTTTTTGATAGATAAAAGGGAAAGGAGAATTCTCAGCTTATGTGATTATTTTGTTCCTTAATGGACAGGGGTACAAAGTGGGGAGGGAGGTTCTGTCAAAGAAAAGTATGGTTTCTAACAATTAAAATGATTCTTGAAACTTCCATAACAATTGAAAATGACCTGACAGTTCTCTCTGGCGCTTATTTAGGAAAGAGTAAGTACTAAATACAGTTTTACTAAATACATGTTTTCTTTTGCAGAAGAATGCAGATGTGCTGTTTTCCTCATTTCAGAAACCGAAACAGAAACGACATAGATGTCGAAACCCTAATAAATTAGATATAAACACTTTGACAGGAGAAGAAAGGGTGCCTGTTGTCAATAAACGAAATGGGAAGAAGGTAAATGTTGGGAAAAGGAGTTGATCTCTATGTGATTTATTACCCCAGAAAGAAGTGTTTTATCCTGCCATCTTTCATAAGTAAAAGAATCTTGTTTCTTTCAGAATTTTCTGTGTGAATAGATGGGGGAGAGGGAAATGAGGGGAGGGGAAGGGAAGACTGTGTTTTTTTAATCACTTGTCAAATGCCACTACCCAGATGGGTGGAGCGATGGCCCCTCCGATGAAGGATCTCCCCAGGTGGCTGGAAGAAAATCCTGAATTTGCAGTCGCTCCAGACTGGACTGATATAGTTAAGCAGTCTGTAAGTATAAGCTGCATTTCTGTCAAGAAATGTAACTATACAAAACTTTTTCTGAGTTTCTAAAATTTTTCTTTTGGCCATTAGTTATTCGGTTGTAACTTATTCTTAGCATTAAAGAATTGACATAATATATCATTTTCATACATCATTAATACATCATCATTTCTTACATCAATACATCATTAATCCAAAGTGAATTAATTTGTCAGCTCCAATTTAAAAGGATTTTGTAGAAATGTTACATTCACAGTCTTTGGAGGTAGACTTACTCCAGTGGGGGAGCACCCCTAGTAAGCCTATTTAGGTGTCCATGTGTGGAATAGAATTTATGGTGGTTGAGATCATTAAGATTAACTGATATATATATATTTTTTATTTCTGATATGTATATTTTTATATATGTATCTTTTTTTTTTTTTTTTTTAAAGACAGGGCCTTGCCCTGTTGCCCGGGCTATGGTGCAGTGGTGTCATCACAGCTCACTGCAAACTTAAATCCTGGGCTCAACAGATTTCCCGCCTCAGTCTCCCAGGTAGCTAGGACTACGGTCTATACCATTATAGCTGGCTAATTTTTGTAGGGACAGGGTCTCGCTGTGTTGCTCAGGCTGCTCTCGAACTCCCGGCCTCAAGTGATCCTCCTGCCTCAGCCTCCCAAAGTACTAGGATTACAGGCGTGAGTCATTGCGCCCAGCCTATTTCCAATTTTAAAATAAACAAATAATACAATTCTGCCTAAAATATTTTTATTAGTTTTTTTTTTAAAAAATGAGTTAATGATATGCCATTTCTTTTTTGTTCCTTTAATTACACAGTAAAATCAACTTTTCTTTTGGTGTACAGTTCTATTAATTTTAATACACCTGTGGTTTCTTGAACTGCCACCATAGTCAGAGTAGAGTTCCCTCAACTCCCAAATTCCTTCGTGCTGGCCTTCCACCCCAGCCCTAGTCCCTGACTACCATCAACCTGTTTTCCACCCCTAGAGTCTTGCTTTTTGAGAATGTCATAACAGAAGCATAAAGTATGTAACTTTCTCTCATCATATTGCAATTCATCCAAGTAGTTGTATCAGCGGTTTCTATTGCTGAGTGGATGTGCCCTTGCGTGTTTACCCATCACGCATTGCAGGACATCTGGGTTGTTTTCAGATTTTTGAAATTACGAATAGAGCTGCTGTAAACAATTATGTACAGGTTTTGGTATGAACGGAAGTTTTCATTTTTCTAGGGTAGGTACTAAATATAATTTTAGTTCATTAAATTTTTTATATTTTCAACTTTTCCATATATTTGAAATTTGCAAACTAACACATTATAGAATGTATAAAACATCTGTATTTAGTATATATAACTGCGTATTTTTTGTTATTATATTCTTTTATAATTTTTCTCCCATACGAAATCTTTTTTAATTGACAAATCGTATATATTCAAGGTGTACAATGTGCTGATTTGATATAGTTACACATCATGCGCTTTCCGATGTGTTATTTCCTGAGCTAGCTGTGGATGCGGCTAACTTGACATTTACCTCACTGATAGAGGAGCCCTTAGCCGTTTTCCTACAATTCAGCATAATTCAGGAAGCTAACATAGTAAAAACAGAACCTTTGCTTTCATAGTTTATTGTTGAGCTTTTTAGACTGGAAATAACTTCCTACATAGTTCCATCTAGAGCGTCAGTTTTCAGTTCCTCACAAAGGCCCGCGCTGAGGTTACGTTTTCGGCAGCAGCCTTGACAGCCACTGTTCGCCTCCCCTTTCCTCCAGGGCTTCGTTCCCGAGTCCATGTTTGACCGTCTTCTCACGGGCCCCGTGGTGCGGGGAGAAGGGGCGAGCAGACGGGGACGGAGGCCCAAGAGCGAGATCGCCAGGGCAGCCGCCGCCGCCGCCGCCGCGGTCGCCTCCACGTCGGGGATCAACCCTCTGTTGGTGAACAGCCTGTTCGCTGGAATGGACCTGACCAGCCTTCAGAATCTCCAGAACCTCCAGTCTCTCCAGCTGGCAGGCCTCATGGGCTTCCCTCCAGGACTGGCAACGGCCGCCGCCGCCGGGGGCGACGCTAAGAACCCTGCTGCTGTGCTGCCCCTGATGCTGCCGGGCATGGCGGGCCTGCCCAACGTGTTCGGCCTGGGCGGGCTGCTGAACAACCCTCTGTCGGCTGCTGCTGGAAACACCACTACTGCTTCCAGTCAAGGAGACCCGGAAGACAGCACTTCAAAAGTAGAGGAGAAAGGAAACGAGAAGGAAGACGAGAACAAAGACTCTGAGAAAAGCACAGATGCTGTTTCGGCTGCTGACTCTGCAAACGGATCTGTTGGTGCTGCTACTGCCCCGGCCGGACTGCCCTCGAACCCGCTCACCTTCAACCCTTTCCTCCTGTCCACCGTGGCCCCGGGCCTCTTCTACCCATCCATGTTTCTACCTCCAGGGCTGGGGGGGTTGACGCTGCCTGGGTTCCCAGCATTGGCGGGACTTCAGAATGCCGTGGGCTCCGGTGAAGAAAAGGCTGCTGACAAGGCCGAGGGTGGCCCCTTTAAAGACAGAGAGACCCTGGAAGGCAGCGATGCCGAGGAGAGCCTGGACAAGACTGCAGAGTCCTCCCTTTTAGAAGACGAAATAGCACAGGGTGAAGAGCTAGACTCGCTCGATGGGGGGGATGAAATAGAAAACAATGAAAATGATGAATAACCAGTTCCAGTTCAAGTGTTTAAAACTTTTGACAAGTGGTAGTCCTACTGTTTACACTCACAGTTAATGTTCATACCTAGTTTTATAAGCTGTTCTGTAACATAGTGTAGCAAAAAAAAAAAAAAAAAAAAAGTCCAAGTCATGTTATACAGGTGTGTCAAAAGGTATCTTGGTCATTAAGTATTGTGCAGTGCATTATTTATTATCCCTAGGAGAGATGAAATTTGAGAGGTGATCATGTCTTTTTAAGGAAACTTACATAATGCTCTGCTTTTCTTTTTTTCTTTTGGTACCATTGGTATTATAATAAAGAGCAATTTGTAACTGAGTGGCACTAATGGAAGGAAGTGCTGCTCAAAGGAAGTATGAAGTTATATATTTAATTTTTTAATTTTAATTTTTAATTTTTTTTGCTGTGAAGGTCAAGATGAAATTTACCATACATATCATACTTGCTCATTCGTTTCCCTTTTTGACTGTACGGGGGTTCCCACACATGCGCATACACACACATCATACACTCTGACAATCTCCACGCTAGTGTGAACGTCTCTGTCCTGAGGCGCAGCAATAATAAGGCAGCTGTTGAATGTGATGAAGGGTCCCTTTGGAAAATTAACCTACTGGGAGGGTTCTTGCCAGACAGAACTACAGCTCCATTGTCTCGTGGTCTTGTAATGCACTGGTATAAACAAAATAAATAGATGAATAAATAAAGAGTGAGAGAAGAGAGAATCAGGTACCTTTTTTAAATTAAAGGACTTTGTTACTTTAGCCACAAAGCTAAAACAGCATTACCTCAGCTCTAAACTAGCCTTGAAGTTTACAGACATGACTTTGTAAATGTATTGTTTTTCTTTGTTGTGATGTCCTTTTATTTTTTTCTTTGAAAACTGCTATCATGTAAGATAAAATGTAAATTGCTGCCAACTGTAGTAATGATGCTTTTAATAAAAGTGACCCATGATATGCAGAGATGTAATTATAGAATGTAGTGCATAGGGAAAGTGGTGGTTCACTCTATTTTTTGTATTCGCAATAGATGCAAATACAGCACTCTGGCTTTTGTACATTTTCTTGATATATCCTCTTACACAAGATTAGCTTTTAGCAATACACTTAACTGTCTTCAAGACTAGACAGGAAGAAAAACCTTGAATTACCTTCACATAATTCCACTCCAGATATCTCAACAGAAACGCACACAAAACCCTCCTATTACTCCCTCAAAAGGGCATCTGAGACCGAGAATACTTAGAAATGTGTGCAGCGCAGAATGTGTGCAGCGCGTGATAATGTGGCGCCCTGAAGAACAAAAGGGCAAAAGAAAAATGAGGCTTTAATAGGCACGATATCTAGGTCATTTATCCTTGGTTAATGGGTAGAAAAACACAATGCCGTAGTGTCAGCAAGGGACACAAAGGCACTCTGGTGTCCTGCAGCCCAGCGCTGGATGCCAGAAACCAGTGTGTGGAAAAACCCATGTGGAATTAAAACAGACCCACTTAAGCACGCACGCGCGCACGTACGCACACACGGTCTCAGGGGTTACTGATTTGTGGACCTCTTTATGACCTTTGATATTTGAAGTAAAATATAATTTGAGATCTGCTGTTTTCACTGTTTTATGTCACCTGAACAAACGCAAAGCCATATTTGCATCCAGTTGAGGAGGAGGAAGAGATGCGGACCAGGTGGTTCTGTGTGTGTTGCCTCTCCCCCAGGATGGCCACGCACGCACCCCACCCCCACCCCCACCCAGCGTGCTGCAAGACAGACAGTCACAGTTCCTTCCAGACAATGAGATTTCGTTAATTCGTATCCCACGGTGAAACATACCCATTATGAGTCTGGAAAAAGGAACGGCTTGAAACCACCTTAGAGAGCCAGTGATTGCTTTTACTCATCAGCGCTGCTGTTGCCTCCTGAAAGTTAATGGGTGGTGTGCATTGGAGGAAGGTGTCTTTAAGAGAGTGTCTTCTGAAATGGAATTTTTCAAACATGGAAGGGAAGCCTAGATCTGCACAAAGTACAGGGAATTTGAATACTGAAATTACTGAAAGACTTTTTAGACCTAAAATAACTAAAAGAGTTTAGTTAGGGAGACTTTGTTTAATAAAATGAGTCATATAAAGGTCTTTTTCTAAAGTTCTTTATAGTATCAGAAGTTTTCTTATGAGCCTCTGTAAAGGGAGAATGCAACGGGAATCTGTCCCTGTTAGAAGAAGTTGCTGAGGGCAATGATGGTCTTCAAAGGCTAACTACAGTCAGCGGCTGCCATGGGCATGTTATCCGGGGTTCATCTGTTAACATGGCTTTAAAGTCATTCAGATTTTCCTATTGGAAAATGTACGCTGTCTTCCAATGGAATTCGTGGTAATCTTGAATCTACATAAGTGACAAATATTTTCAATTCAGGATGTTGCTGATTGGTGTGGACAAAGCGCCCAGGTGCTCAGCGCTCTTCCTGGCATCGCTGCCCCGTCCACCCTTCTGCGGAAGTGCCTTTCTTCCCCGGGGAGGTTGAGGCAGGCCGTTGCGTATCTGGCCAGCAGTAAGTACAGGAGCAGGATTTGAACCCAGGCTGGCTTCAGAGCGTATATAAGCTCTCCTGAAATACTGCACTCTTAGGACTTTGAAAGAAAATTATTACACAGGGGTGATTTGAAGCGTTTGGTGTTTCTATATTTTTACATTTCCCCCCCTCAACCCCTTCTTAACAGATCTTAAGTTTGAGCCTGGGCATTAAGAGGAAAAGCCTGCCGACTTAGAGCGTGGAACAATATGAGCTCCAGCTAAAGAAACCTGAGTCCCAGTTACCTCATTTAAATTTGGATTTATTTTGCCCCACAAGTTTTGTTTTGTTTGTTTTTCTTCTTTAAAGAAATTCAGTCTTTCATAAGATGAACTTCGCCTTGCTGTGGTAGTGGAGTTTACAATCTAGTGGGAAGAGTTGGATGATAGATCACAACTAAGATATTTGCACAGCAAGGAAGACTATTAAATAAGGTGATAGGGCGGTCAGGACAGAGATCTCTCTGGAGGGGACAGCTCTGGTTGGAGAATGTTCTAGGCAAAATGAACAGCAAATGCAGAGACCTTCAGTTGGAAATGAGCTTGAGACTAGGAGGAGTGGGGGGCCTTTCTGCCCAAAGGAGTTGGGAGGCAGGGCCTAGATTATGTAGGGCCCTGATGGTCCTGGTTGAGGGTTTGTATTTGATTATAAGTTCTATAGAAAGTTGGAAGGCCGGGCGCGGTGGTTCACACCTGTAATCCTAGCACTCTGGGAGGTCGAGGCGGGTGGATTGCTTGAGGTCAGGAGTTCAAAACCAGCCTGAGCTAGAGCGAGACCCCGTCTATACTATAAATAGAAAGAAATTAATTGGCCAACTAATATATACAGAAAAAATTAGCCGGGCATGGTGGCGCATGCCTGTAATCCCAGCTACTCGGGAGGCTGAGGCAGCAGGATTGCTTGAGCCCAGGAGTTTGAGGTTGCTGTGAGCTAGGCTGACGCCACGGCACTCACTCTAGCCTGGGCAACAAAGCGAGACTCTGTCTCAAAAAAAAAAAAAAAGAAAGTTCTTGGAAGATAATATTCATGTTTTTAAAAGATCATTATAGCTGCAATACAAAAAAAAAAAAAACTTGTAAAGGGGAGTCAGGAATTCCAGCTGGGAGACTGCTATATAGCAGGTCAAAGTAGTGGGTGGTAATGAAGAAGGAAAGCAGTGGATGGATTTGGGGTATATTTTAAAGAGGTAGAGCTTCCAATTTAAATTAACTCTTCAGTGAATAATTTGAATTAACTCTTCAGAACTACAACTGAAATATGCCCAAAAGTAAAACCAGATAAAGAATGTTCACCATTCTTTTTTTTATTTTTTTAAGTAAGATTAGTGACATATGAAAAAGGTACTGGGAACAGAAATTTTTCTTTTGTGTACTGCTAAAAAATTTGCTTTTTAGTTCAATGAAAATTGTTAATTTTCTTTGGGAAGAGTTTTGAGAAATTATTTGACAGGAGAAGGAGGTGAGAATGCATGAGCATTGTTGAAGCGATGTGTGTGCGGTGAACATCTCTTGTGTCTTGAAGAGCCATCAATAAATTTAAATTAGGAAGCAAAACAATGTAAATGACTTCTACTAACAAGCACTTAAAAGTTAGAATAGATCTTATTCACTCCACATGGCTCTCTAATGAGCAATTTTATGTATTAAGCACAGGTAAAATTTACCACAGTTTTATAGACACAGTAAACTACATTTGGCAAAATAGATGAATAAATTAGCTTCTGGAGTATTTTGTCTAATGGAAGCATTTTATTGAATTATTTGGTTGGGGAGTCATCAATTTGGGGTTTTCTGGAAACGCTTAGGATGGTCATTTTCAAAGCATTTTGGACTACTGAAGTCATTTTATATGGTGCAACATAGACCCATGATCCTAATGGCTCTCTTGGTCTCTAAGTCTTACTTTGGATCTGCCAATGTGGAGTTGGATTTTAATTTGGATCTTCTTAATTGAATATTTACCATGTAATTTAAATTGAAGACTAGGACAGTGACAAAATTTCAAATATTTTTAAATCTATCTTCGGAACTACTTAACAATTTGTTTAGCTCCTACAGACATTGAAATTCTCTTGAACGAAGATGGCAGGATTCCACATCCAGACGTTTACAGGCACGTTATTTCTGTGTATGGGGCCTTCCCACAGTACACTCCTCTCTCTGCCTGCCTTTCTGACAAGGGCTTCCCTGGGCTCCCAGATAAGTCTGTCATGGTAGATTTTGAGTTGTAGCTAAAGGACAGCATAGCAGATTTCTAATGTATAATAAATAGAAGACTACATCAAAATATTGTTCAGAAATCACTTGATGTTGTAGGTAACTTCCTCCATTGTCCCCTCCCCACCTCTGCATTTGGATCACCTGAAAGCTCGATTTCAAAATTACAAATGAGAGAAACCTGACTCTTTTCTGTGACAGGAGCCAGGTACTGCAGTGGCTCTGCAACTCAAAACCATCTCATAATTGTCAGCCTCAGTTCACGAGACCTGCACTTGGATGTAGGCTGGATGGCTGAAACCTAAGAAGGCTGAAAACTTAATAGTTTTGGGGAATACACGTGACAGTTTAGAATAGAAAACTCATCCTATCCGACATGTTTCACCATGTTTCCTTAGGAGTCAGGAAGCTCGATGTTTCAGAATTCAGCATTTTTGTTTGTTAATAAGCACCTGTGAGTTAATCCAAACCACACCCAGTGAGTTAGGCCAGTGTTGCCGCCACCTTTTACCTGGGGAGGCGGGTGTTTGCCCAAGGCTGAGTGGTGAGACAGGTGTGGCAGCTGCCACTGCAAGTCAGACTTCCCCAGTGGAAACAGTGGCGAGCTGTGGACCATCGGTCCCAAGTACAAATCTGCCAGTAACGTTAATTCAGGTCTATGATCTTGAACAAAAAAACAAAACCTAAAATAGACGAGGTGCGGTGGCTCACGCCTGTAATCCTAGCACTCTGGGAGGCTGAGGTAATCAGATAGATCGCTCAAGGTCAGGAGTTCAAAACCAGCCTGAGCAAGAGTGAGACCCTGTCTCTACTATAAATAGAAAGAAATTAATTGGCCAACTAAAATATATATAGAGAAAAATTAGCCATGCATGGTGGTACATGCCTGTAGTCCCAGCTTCTCGGGAGGCTGAGGCAGGAGGATTACTTGAGCCCAGGAGTTTGAGGTTGATGTGAGCTAGGCTGACGCCACCAGCCACGGCACTCTACTCAGGCAACAAGAGTGAGATTCTGTCTCAAAAAACAAAACACCTAAAATAGAGCAAGCTACAAATTCTTTTTTTTCTTTTTCTTTTTTTTTTTTTCCTGAGACAGAATCTCACTGTGTCACCCCAGCTAGCATGCAGAGGCATCATCATAGCTCGCAGCAACCTCAAACTCCTCGGTTCAAGTGATCCCCTTCCCTCAGCCTCCTGAGCAGCTGGGAGTAAAGGCTGCACCACCACACCCAGTTAATGTTTCTGTTTTTTGTAGAGGCAGGGTCTCGCTCTTGGTTGGGCTACAAGCTCTTTTATTTATTTATTTATTTTTTTGAGACAGAGTTTCACTTTGTTGCCCAGGCTAGAGTGAGTGCCGTGGCGTCAGCCTGGCTCACAGCAACCTCAATCTCCGGGGCTCAGCAATCCTACTGCCTCAGCCTCCCAAGTAGCTGGGACTACAGGCATGCACCACCATGCCCGGCTAATTTTTTGTATATATATTTTTAGTTGGTCAATTAATTTATTTCTATTTTTGGTAGAGACGGGGTCTCGCTCAGGCTGGTTTCGAACTCCTGACCTTGAGCAATCCGCCTGCCTCGGCCTCCCAAAGTGCTAGGATTACAGGCGTGAGCCACCACGCCCAGCCTTAAAAACAAATGGTGGTAACAAATCAAGGTTCCAGAATCTCATGCTGCAAGACAAAAGTGACTAGTCAAGGATGCCAGAAAGATGTTCATGGTTTTTTAAATGCATATTAGCAATTACAAGTGTGCTTTATATCCATGCCGATTCTATGCTAAGTCCTATGTTTGCAACTGACAATGTAAATATTGTTGCACATTATTGAAACACACTCTCTAGGATTTTATTGCCCTTTTTTCCATAGCTACTTTGTATCTGAATGGCCCCAAAGGCAGCCCCGGCTTATGGAAGTCGAGATGACCCAGTCTGGAACCTGTGGTTCCTGCAAGGATGGAAATAGCCCCAGCAGAACGTGCTGTCTACCCACAGGGCTTTCCTGGGCTACTGTGGCGCTCGTGGCAATTTGCATATCTGTAGCTACAGAGCTAATGTTCTTCTCTAGGCTCAGGGGCCCCTGCAAGGCAGCTCCATGGTCCTTTCCATCTTATTGTAAGAGTCGGTGGAAAATGAGAGGCGGCCATTGTGTCCGACCCACAGGCATTGTTCTTCCCCCAGGAGGCTGGCCTGTTTCTCAGCTCCGCGTTTCTGTTCCTTCAGCCAAACTTAGCTCCTGAGGAGCAGCTGGACTGACCCAGAACACTCTGAAGTTTACATAAAACCATTTAAAAACCTCCCTCTCCCTCTTACTCTCCAAAACATAAAGTTATAAACAATTCCACCCCTATTCCTTTTCTTTAGAGCCCCACTTGGTGTAGACCCTGTGTGTTCTGAAAGATAAAACAGTAATACAGTCATGGCAACTCTATGCCAAGGTGCTTGGTGCGGCCCACTTTGGGAAAAGAATTCATTCCATGGCCACAGAACACATGGCAGCAGCAGGGGGAATAAAATTAAAGCCGGAAATGTTCCTTTGCATTTCAACCGAAAACTCTTATTGTTGAGGACTGTGCAGGTATCGATTGTTTAATACCATTAAAATCTTCCTATTGGATATAGTTACTGCAAAGACACAAATACTGTTTATGGTGTCAGGAAAACAAAAGCTTTTGTATTTATGTTGGTTTTTTCTGTGGTTTGGGGGCAAGTCAAATAAACAAAACAGTGGCCTTCCAAGGTCCAAAGAGACTAGGAGAGCAGGGTGTAAAATACAAGGAGAAAAGCAACTTTGAGAATCATTTGTTGTTTGTTCTTGTAGCTCAAATGACTAAATGGCCAAAAACCCATCTCCAGCTGACATGCTTTGGTATGTCTGGACTTATCAGAAAGCTTACTCAAGGTAGTTTACAACTTTGTTTCGTAGCATGGCACAACATTAAAGCGTAAAGGAGAAGGGTCCATGGATGACAGGGTGGATTGCAATGCCCTGCTAATGGACACGTGCCTGCAGATTAAATACATGCTGATGTACCACATTTATTCCCATGGGTGGTACAGGGCGTGGTAACTCTCCCTGCCCTCAAGCAGACTGTGAAATCACCAGAACTAACTGTGCAAGTAGCTGTTAGGGTACAAGTGATCCGAGCTGGCGGATGGTCAGTTGTGGCTAGATGTGTTGAATAGAGAAGGTACTGGGCCCAGAGATCCTGGGAGGGGGCATGTGACTTGGTCGGTTGTCTTCAGCACCCTGTAATTCTAGCCTCCTACAGTTGACCACCTCATCCAGAGCAGGGACAGCTTAAACTGGTCTTGTTTTGCTTTAAGGACAGACCATCTAGGCTTCTGAATTATTGCAAAAAAACCCCCAAATGTTTGAGATCTTCAGTTAAATGACCCACATGTCAATCTCTCCTGCGTTAACACAATCATATGCCACACCTCTTAAAGGTGCCACCAACGGTGACTTAAAAATGACAGCAGCAGGGACCCGAGAATGGCATTCTGCCACCAGTGTGCACAAGCTGACTTTCTTCTGAACTTGGACTCTCGATGGTTCAGTGACGCAAGGTTAGCACACAGCTTAGTTGGATCTTGCAGGCAGGTCTTGGGATGCTAAACCACATAATGTGGTCTTTCTGCCACTTTATGACACCAGCCAGGTAACTCCCACCACACAGGGTGGCAGCGCTGGAGGGCAGGAGCCAGTTTGTCTCTGAGCCTCCCCTTCCTCACATGTAAATTTGGAATAACAACAGTAATGATGATGATGATAATGCCTGCCTTGTAGTGTTGTGTGAGGATTAGAAATAGTGAGTATGCAAAGTCCTTAGCACCTGGCACTGAATTGGTACTTAGTAAATGATAACTTTAAAACTGTCACGATCATCTGATTTATTCCAAAGGCAGCCTCAGAGCTGAGCCCGAGGCCAGGGCGTGGAGGCCTGCCAGGACCGTCTCTTAGGAGGGAGGCTGGCGGTGCCTGACCCGAAACACGGGCTGCTCTCAGCTGAGCAGGGCAATGCAGTCTTGAGCCTGGAGTGGTGGGCAGTGGGGGTGAGGCTTCTAGAACACTAGTTCTCAACACTAGTGAGCAATACGGCTAGCACTGGGCCTCGTACACGTCCAGATTTGGACAGAAATTGTTTCTAAAGCTTCATAGAATATAACACACTCTTACTCCCTCTAATACACTCTAATATTTTTTGGTGTGTTCTATTTCATTAGAATAAACAAATAAATGATCATCCCCCTCTAAACTGATTGCATGACCCAGTAGTGCTCGGTGGCTGGCACTTTGAAAAATCCTTTTGAAACAAGGGTTCTTACCCCAGATCCATGGACGGGCTTTGTGGGAGGGGGCAAGGGCAGCCCAGCCCCTGTGAACGAGGATGTATAATTATGGGTGTGTGTCGTTTTCTGGAGAAAGGGTCTCTAAATTCCCTCTGGTCCTGGAAGCATCTGTGACCCCCTCTATGAGAGGGTGGGGAGAAAGCACTTGGAAAAGTCGCTTGAGTGGACTGGGGTGGCTTTAACTGCCACTTCAGAGATGGAGGACCAATGAAGACCAGACCCCAAGGAAGAAAAGCCGCAGGTAACCTGAGCGTCCCTCCCCAGGTGTCTCCTGTACAGAGGCCTCTTCTCTCCACTGTGTGACGGCCCCCTCCGTGCAGGCCTGCCCTGAGGCTGAGCTAATGCCCACAGGACTCCTGGCACACTGGCACAAAGCAAGCACGCTCACAATGCCAACCGTTGTGTGCCCGTCCCTGCCGAGGACGGTACCACTGAGAATGCTGTCCCCATTGTATCTGTCCAGTGCTCGTGTGAGTGTGTGTTTGTTTTTAATGGGACGAGTTTTTTCCCCTCATTCCTTAGCACAGAGGCCGATAGAAATTCAGGGCAATCTAATCTAGCTCCACGTCCCTCCCCTCGGTCCTCACACAAAGCTAGAAGACAGAGGTGAGTCCTTGTCTCCCTGTCTGGTTTCTGGAAGATGGCCCCGGGCCCTGAACTGTGTCCCTGCCAAGCTAATGCAGCTCCCTGGACGCCCAGGGTGTGCCTGCCCCTGTCAGGTGGCAGGCGGTGCCCGCAGCCACCACGCCCGCCCCAGCACACTCGCCCGCACTCCTGTTCCTACTCGCCCTTCCATGTAAAGCCCAAACCAAAGCAAAACGGGCCGGGACAGCTGTCCTCAGCTTTCCCTCCTCACCCGGAGGAAGTGGAGCAACAATGAAAAAGGTCTTGTGTGTAAATTGCCCCCCTTTGGAGGAGTCTGGATTCCTGCCTTCTTATTTCCTGCCCAACATGGTTTTTTCTGCCGTGCTGTTCTGTCGCAAATGCCAGGGCCACCTCGGTAGTGACCCCTCTGGGCGCTGTGTTGGTCACAGGGCACTGTGGGATGGGCTGCAGGAGGGGGAGGGTGCCACGTGGCCTCTGCCTCTTCCCCAAAGCAGTTTAAAAGGGCGGGCCGAGAAGGGTTTGGCTGGGTGTATCAGCTCACAGCTGGTAAAGGATGACAATGTATACACCTACAGGGACTGGGCCTGTTTGTTTCTAATCGGGTGTTTTTATGTGTAGGTTTTCCACCAGTAAAAAGGCATGATGTGTGTTATGGGCTGGATCGTGTCCTTCTGAAGCCAGCAGGCTGAAGCCCTAACCCACAGCCCCGCAGAGTGCGATTGTGTTTGGAGACAGGGCCTTGAAAGAGGTGATTAAGGTAAAATGAGGTCATACCGGTGGGCCCTCATCCAGTCTGACTGGTGTCCTTATAGGACGCACACACACAGACCCAGGGAAGACTTCTCTAGGGCGCAAGGAGACAGTGGGTCTACAAGCCGAGGAGAGAGGCCTCAGAGAAACAGCCCTGCCGACACCTTCATCTCAGACTGCCACAACTGTGAGAAAATACATTTCTGCTGCTTCAACCGCCCAGTCTGTGGTACTTTGTCATGACAGCCCTTGCAGACCAATAAACCGTGTCTTTTATGAATTCACATAGCAACAGTTTACAAGTCTGGCCAAGAACATGAGAAAGGGAAAAAGTAAGAAACCACCATGTGAAGTAAAAAGCAGTATAATATTGTCACTGGGAAGATGGACTCAGGCTGAAGTGGGCCCGGTTGAATCTAAATTGTGCGCCCCGTGTCGAGGCAAGCCCCTTCCCCTCTCAGATGAAAAGTAGGAATGCTGAGGATGAGCGTGCGGGGTGGTGATGCTAGAGCCCTGCGTCGATGATTCAGCCAGTTCACAGAGTCCGGCATTTGGCTCTGTACCGCCCCAGGTACGAAGCACAAACCCGGGACATGGCTCCAAACGTGGGACCTCCTCCTTGCAGACATGTGACTTGATTGAAAGTCACCACCCAGGGGCTGCTGCATTTGCACAGTGAGGGTCTCAGTGGCACTTGCGTGGACCCGTTCAGCGCTAACATTTTATTCTAATACATGTTGATGTGATGAACCATTCTCTGCAGGGAGTAGGGCAACAACATCTTGGGTTGTGAATATCACAACATTGTGGGGGGTTTCTCCACTCTATGTGTTCATGGTCAACAAACCCAAGTAAATGGGGAGGACTTTAGGGAATGTCTTTCCAAATGATTTCCTTAAAAAATGCTGTCCCTGCCAAGCGAATGCAGGCTCCCGATGCCCAAGGCGCTGTCCCTGTACTCAAAGATTTGTACCCTTGGATTCTGTAGGCAGTAACATGAAAAGGAAAAAAAAAAGAAAGAAAGAAAACTTCTACTTTTAAGTAGTGCAAAGTGACTGCAGTAAATCTGATTAGGTACCATCATGTTTGACTTTAAGAAAATGGCTAAGCTATGGGCAAGGTAATTCAAGAAGATATAAATGGCTGCATTATAATAAGCAGACACCTATTTTAAGCATGATCTATGTTTTTGAGAAAATTCATTACAATAAGTCTTACAATACCAACCTCTTCAATGAATTTTTCATGTCTGCATACCAAGATATATATAAAACGATCGTAATCATATACCTTTGGGGCAATGCTGAGCGCCAGCTGTTTCAGGGATGATTTATAGGTTGCCACGCTCAAGGTTAATAATCAGGAGAAACAGGTTACAGTATGCAATGTATTTATGTCAGGTTAGAAGTTCAGTTAGTGGAGATAGCATGTTATAAGGAAGCACACACTTTTAATTATTTTCTAACCGCCCCCCCCCCATTTCTCTGCAATAAACTAAAAATAAATGATGTACATAGGGAAACCTCTCTGCTAAGCATATCTTCTGGTAACTGTTGGCTTTATTTAAAGGGAAACCACAGCTAGGAATTATTAGCCCTACATATGAAAACACAGCTTGACGGTACTTAAACATCTGTGCAATGGGCCTGCGCAGAGGGTGTGATGGAGCTTTATAAACATTGAGGTAATTATGCCCTTATTGAATTGCAGCATTTTGCTGCTGGCAGGAGCTCTAACAGAATGTTCAAAGAATGTGGCACATCCAAGCCACAAGTCTACCTCCAGAAGGACTAAAATGAAACTTTCCTATCTTTGGAGACAAAATTATTATATTGGTTTCATAAAAATCTCAGAAATGTTCTTTTAAGTTGAGACAAAATTGAGCTTGTTTGACCTAGGAAACTTTTTTTTATATAATAAAAAGAAATTTGTTTTTCTGCAGAGGGTTTAGTGCATCGTGCTCCTTGCTCATCACTGTTGGTCTATACCAACAATGTCTTGCTCCTGTTTCATTTCCTTCCTTTTTCTTTTACCCCAGGCCTAGTTCCTCAGCCTCCACCCCCATCCCAGCCAAAAGCCAGCTTTCTAGTGTGTTTATTACATAGATATGTGTTTATTTTTCCTTGTATTTTTTCAAAATGTTATTTGTGTGCATATATACATTTATGTAAATGGTATTTTGTTATGTATCTTATTCTACTTTTTTAACTTTCATGAGTTTCTCTTATTTGTAACAGCTTTATTGAAGTCTAATTAGCATAGATTAGACTGACAGGTTTAGATAAGTTTTGACACCTATGAAGCCATCACCACCACCAAGAGGATGAACGTCTCCATCTCCCCCAAGAGTTTCCTCACATTTCTCATTACTCCCCTGCACACCCTCCCCAGCCCCTCATACCCAGGCAAACACCAACCTGCTTTCCGTCACTATAGATTAGTTTGCATTTTCTCAGATTTGATGTAAATGGAATTATATGGTATATGTTCTCTTTTTGTCTGACTTCTTTCACAAAGCATCATTGTTTTTGAGATGCGTCCATGTTGCATGATGTATCAATAGTTCACTTCTTTTTGTGGTTGAAGAGTATTCCGTTGTATGGATACACCATCAATGGACATCTGGGTGATGTCTAGTTTCTGCCTATTACAAATAAAGCTATGAACATCCGTGTACAAATTTTTTAATAGACATATGCTTTTGTTTCCTTTAGATAAATGCATGGGAGTGGAATGTCTGGATTATATGGTAGATGTATGTTTAACTTTTTAAGAAACTGCCAGATTTTTCTTCCAAAGGAGTTGTATCATCATACTCTCCTACCAGAAGTTTTGAATGTTCCAGTTCCTTCACATACAACACTTGGTATGGTCAGTCCTTTTCATTTTAGACATTCTAAGGGGCACATAGTGGCATTTTATTATGGTTTTTAATTTCTACTTCCCAAATGACTAATGAAGTTGAGGATCTTCTCTTGTGTTTGCTGGCCATCTGTATATCTTCTGTGGTGATGAGTCTGTTCAAAATCTTCTGACCATTTCTAGGGGAGAATGTTTATGTTCTTATTAAGTTTTAAGAGTTATTTTTATAACTGGACACAAGTACTTTATCAGATATGTACTATAATTTGCAAATATTTTCTCCTATGTCTATGGTTTCTTTTTCTACTCTTTTAACAGTGTTTTTTGAAGATCAGAAAATTTGAGTTTTGATGAAGTACAATTTATCAACTTGTTCTATTCTATGAATCATACTTTGGGGACCGTATCTGGGCTCTAGATTCTGTTCCATTGTTCTGTATGTCTATGTTGATGCCAATAACACACTGTGTTGATTACTGTGTGTCTTGAAGTCAGGTTATTAAACTTTATTCTTCTTTTTCAAAGTTGTTTTAGCTATTGTAGTTCCTTCGTATTTCCATAGACATTTTAGAATCAACTTGTCAATTTTTCTACAAAAAATCCTACTGAGAATTTGATTGAGATTGTGTTAAATCTATATATCAATTTGGGCAGAATGACACCTTAACAATAGTGAGTCTTTGAACCCATGCACGTGACTTTTTCTAAAAACTTTTTTCTCATAACATTGAAATGTTTAAGATTAATTTATGTTGCCATGTGTATATTTACCACATTGTTTCTAACTCTTGCATAAGCTCAGTGTGTAACAGTTTTCTATTGTTAGCATAACAAATTATCATAAATTTAATGGCTTCAAACAACACAAATGTATTATCTTACAGTTCTGGAGGTCAGAAGTCTGGAATCAGTTTTGCTGTGCTAAAGTCAAGGTATCGGCAAGACAGGTTCCTTCTGGAAATTCTGAGAGAAGAAACTGTTTCCTTGCCTTTTTCAGTTTCTAGTGGCAGCTCCTACGATTTGGCTGGGGCCCCTTCCTCCATCTCCAGAGCCTGCAGCTCCCGTCTCTCCTGCCATTATCACATCGCCTTCTCTTCTGGCTCCCCCTGGGACCTCTTAGCAGGACTGGTGTGATTACACAGGGCCCACCTGGACCACACGCAGGATCATCTCCCCATCTGGAGACCCTGAGCTTTATCACACCTGCAGAGTCCCTTTTGCTGCATGAGGTAACATTTACATGCTCCAGGGATTATGATGGGGCATGTTGGGGCCATCTCTCAGCCTGCCGCACAGCGCATGCGTCCACTGCATTTAGGCACCCACTTTCCCTGCGGTGGACAGCAGGTTGACCCTCTCCCCACCACAACAAAGAGTGCTGCAAAGACCATCCTCTTTTCTTGTCTTCTTATGAACTTGTATGCAAACTTCCTTAGCATGTGTGCCCAGGAATGACGTTGCTTTGCAGTGTCCCCAGTGTGTGCAGGTAGCGATAGTTGGTGAGAGGTGGCCGGTTGCTTTCCAGAAGGGCTCTCTACCTCCGCCAGCCGTGCACGTGCGTTCCTGTCCCCACTTCCTCAGCAGCACTCGCGATGATTTATCTTTTAAATTGTTGCCAGATGTGAAGTTATGTCCTGTAGTTCTGTTTTGCATTTCTCTAATTACCAGTGAGTTTGCATATCTCTTCATGTTTGTTAGCACTTTTGGTTTCATCTTTGCAAACTGCCTGTTCAACTCCTCCACTCATTTTTCTACTGTGGCTATCTTTTTCTGGCTGATTTGATTTGATTTAGAAAGTCTCCAACCCTCTGTCAGAAAGTTCTTATCTTAGGTTTTCTTGACTTTAGAGTTTTACCTTTCACATTTTGGTTTTTATCTACCCGATGTCACCTTTGTACGTGCTGCTACGTAAGAATGCAATGTTATTTTTTGCCTTAGTTTCCCATTGTCAGCTGCTAAAAATTCTGTCTTATTCCTCTTGGTTGCAGTGCCATCATTATCATATATTAAGTTCCTGTGTGCGTGTTTGTGTGTGTGTAATATGCCACTAGTTCTTTGTTCTCGCATCAACATCACACCTTTTAAAAAATGTTATTATTAATACTAAGGCTTCGTGGTATGCTTTATTTTCTAGTGTGAGAAATCCTCTCTACTATTTCTGTGATGGATTTAGGTATTTTATTCTTCCATATACATGGTAATGTAAGTTTGGGTCCTTAAAAATTTGATTTCTAATCATGATTATGATTGCACTGAAATCTTGGATTTAGAAACATTGACATCCTTATACTATTAAGTCATCCATCCAAGAGAATGGAATGTCTCTCCACTTTTTCAGATCATCTTCTATGTTCTTAATAAAATTTCATTATCTCCAGAGAAGATTTCAGGATTCTTGGTCAATTCATAGATTTTCTTGCCATTAGGCATGAAGGCTCTCATTTTTAAATTTCTTATTGGGTATTCGCTGGCATAAAAAAAACTGCCATTAATTTTAGTAGGTTGATCACACTGACAACCTTGCTAAACCCTTGATTAATTCTAATGATTTGTTCTTGATCCATTTTAAATAATAATAATATATATATATATATATTTTCTTTGAAACAGAGTCTTGCTCTGTCACCATGGGTAGAGTGCAGTGGTGTTATCACAGCTCACTACAACCTCAAACTCCAGAGCTCAAATGATTCTCCTGCCTCAGCCTCCTGAGTAGCTGGAACTACAGCTGTGCTCCACCACATCCGGCTCTTTTTTTCTATTTTTGGTAGAGACAGGATCTTACTCTTGCTCATGCTAGTCTCAAACTCCTGGCCTCAAGCAATTCTCTCTCCTCGGCTACCCAGAGTGCTAGGATTACACCACACCCAGCCCTGATCCTTTTTAAAAATCTAGGTAGTCATGTTTTCTGCAAACAATGCCAGTTTTAATAGAAAATATTTTATTCCATAATCCTGTGAAAGCTTCATTACCTAGATTAGAGAGATTCTCATTCAAGACATCTCTACTTTCTTGTTAAGTATAATAACATTTGAAATGTACTTAATGATCACTCTCTTGCTGTCATTTCATTATACCTGTGCGAGAGACAAGAACAGGAAAGTTGTAATTTGCAAGGAAGTCATTACTATAAATTATTAAATCTATACTCCCTGCTGGGCCTTTCTCTTTAGAATGATTTGTTTAGTTTCGTCAACACTTTAAAATCTAGCTAAAGGGATAAATTTAGTTAGAGGATTAAAATCAAGAAAACTTTAATCAGAATTAAAGATAAAACATGTAAAGTAATGCATTATATCCCAAGTAACTGTCCCTCTTTCGACACGCTGAGGATGACTAGATCTTTCCCTTTCTCCCCAAGTTATTTTTTTTACTATCACCAGTAAATTACACAGATCCAGCCTATTCTATGAAGGTTGGGTCATTTTTTCCAAATCAATTTCACATCCTGTTTTTTAAAGGGAACAGATAACTTGGAACATTGTTTGAGCTCACACATCTAGGAAGTGTGTGGTCTCATACTTTCTACTTATATGGTTGCTCTAAAATTGGTCTAAGCATTTGCTGTGTCTTAACTCATTTGAAAGGCCTGGTCCTTTGGACTGAAATATTTGGGGGGAAATGTCATTTGGCCTGGTGCCAGGAAAAATAGGGAACTGAATACATTTTTATTTTATCTTTCACCTATCAGTTTCCCCATCCCAGGACATGCCCTGGAGATGTGCGTGTCCAGGAGAAGGACCTCCTGGTAGCTCTTCTTGTCATGCATGGACATGTTGGAGCTAGGAAAAACCTGAAGGAATCCAGCCCTCTCAAGTTACGATGAGGAAACAAACACAGCAGGTGACAGGTGGCTACTAACACTCAGGTGTGCTAACTCTCACCCTAGTTCTTCCACCAGCACAAAATGTCCTTCTTCCCACCTTCAACCTAGGAAATGCAGTTTGAGTACCCATCAAGCACAAGGCTGACATGGACAGGAAAAGAAAGGGGCAAATACATCCTCGATAATAGCTAGCACTGTACAATGTTAGGTGTTTTTGTCGTAAGGCTCATGTCAGTTCAGAAAAACATGTATACTGATGACTAACACCACCAATGCCTGCTGTATTCATTTATGTGGATTATCTCATTTAATCCCCACAAAAGCCTACGATATGGATGTTATTATCATCATTCTTATTTTATAGATGGGAAAACAGGCTTGGAAATGTCGAGTAACTTGCCTAAGATGCTACAACTAGACAGTAGAAGAGCAAGGACTCAAATCGAGAACTCTCTGATACATAAATCCGAGTCCTTAACCATGACCCTACACGTGGGCAATTTTCTTACCTCCATTTTACGGCTACAGACTTGAGGCACAGCCCAGTGTGCCAAGTTCTTAGGCACAAGTTGTAGCAACCAACTCTGGCTCATTTCAGCAGGAAGAGAAAACTTAGCAAAACTCACCAGCTCCAGGTTGGGAGAACATTGCAGTCCTATGAGGCTCCCCTGGGGAACCTGAGGTCCCAGTCATGTTCCTCTCCATCCACTGTGGACAGCAACTCCGTCTCCTCTTCATTAGCAGTTACTTCAGTCAAAATCCACACCTCCTGCACCCAGACACGTACAGACATTGTTGTGGGTTTTTTTGGCCTCTTTGACCAGTGGCGGAAAGGCCATGAAATGCCCAGGTATGTCCCAGCTTTTAACACAGTGGAACCATTGCTGCCTGCCTGCCTGGGGCATTCTTCCCTTGTTCATCAAGGCCTCTAAACAAAACCCACAGCTGTGGGGTCAAAAAAGTAAATGTCTGTAAGTGGTCATGAAGTTGGACCATCCCCATGGCCACCCCTGTTCACGTGAAAAAGCACCACGCACGGATTGCTGGTTCTGCACATTATTCTATAAGCCCAGGGCCACTAGGTTGAGTGGCATGAACTTGCCCTTTTTGTAGGTAAAAAGTGGTGGAATGGTGGCAATGTCATTAGTGCAATTTAAGAACAAAGGTTTTCCCCCCATTCTTCCTGTGGCTAGAACTGAGTCTTCATGTGGTCACGCTGCTCCAAGAATCAGCCGTGAGGGTGACTGATTCTGAGAAATGGGTTGCGTGGCAAGATCTGTGACTCCCATGGAATTCAGCGCATTGTCTGTCTTCTTTCACTCAAAAATAAATGTTGTAGTGAGAAACAATTTTATGTGAGTGTGACATGCCATTATGATTAATAAGGCATTCATGGACACCATGTGGGCCAGGAAGGGAAATGCTAGGAAGGAAAGCAAATGCAATCCAAACCCATAATAAGTGTTTATTCCAATGAGGAAGAATTGCTCCCTCTTTGATTATGGAAATGATCCAATGTAATCAACCAGCTACCAAAAGGCAGGCTGCTCCTCTTGGATATGGTGCCACATTGACATTCAGGGTTTGTCACTGAAGCAGGCAAGTTGGATATGGAGCCAGGTGAAGGCTATGTTTCTATTTTTTTTAGAGAGAGAGTCTTGCTCTGTTGCCTGGGCTAGAGTGCCGTGGCGTCAGCCTAGCTCACAGCAACCTCAGATTTCTGGCCTGAAGCAATACTTCTGCCTCAGCCTCCTGAGTAGCTGGAACTACAGGCAGGCGCCACCATTCCCAGTTAATTTTTTCTATATATTTTTAGTTGTCTAGCTAATTTCTTTCAATTTTTAGTAGAGACAGAGTCTCACTCTCACTCTCATTCAGGCTGGTCTTGAACTCCTGACCTTGAGTGATCCTCCCGCCTTGGCCTCCCAGAGTGTTAGGATTGCAGGCGTGAGCCACCACGCCCAGCCAATGTTTCTTTTTTAGAGATAGAGTCTCGGCTCTGCTGCCCAGGCTGGAGTGCAGTGGCATGATCATAGCTCACTGCAACCTCAAACTCAGGGGTTCAAGCGATCTTCCAACCTCAGCCTCCTGAGTTGCTAGGGCTACAGGTGGTGGGTGACATCACTTCTGCTAATTTTTAAATTTTTTGTAGAGATTGGGTCTGACTCTTGCCCAGGCTGGTCTCAAATTCCTGGCCTCAAGCAATCCTCCCGCCCCAGCCTCCAAAGGGCTGGGATTACAGGCATGAGCCATGGTGCCGGCCTTGCCATGTTTTTGAGCCCTCTCATAGCTTCCCTTCCTCCCTCCATGACCACTTCACGAACCTTCTGGGCAAGTACTGGGTTGCTGGGGACAGTGGCTGCCTGATGTCCTAAGAGTGGATGATCATATCCACCTCATTAAAGAGAAGCCTCCTCCTCCACCACGAGGGACTTTTGTGAGCATTTTCATGGTACTCTTGGTGCCTGTTCTCAGAGGTCAATCCCTATGCTTTCCTTAATCTGGCCCCTCACTCATAAACCTTGCTGTTCACTGACTCCCTACCAGACAGCCAAACAATTAACCGCTGACCATACAGCCTGTCCTCGGCTCCTTTCTCCTTCTCAGGAAAATGGACAATGAAAAGAACCAATTACAGTTATGCCGGGAAATGTGCTGTCTTTACCATCATCCTCCAAGGCCACCCTTGGGTTGGGTGTCACTCTTCACCAGTCTGTTTCCCGCTGGCACCTACATACCGTGCATAGTCTTATATGCACCAGTCATTTTCCTCCCATTTTCAGTCAGCTGATCAGGAGACTCCCCCTGAGGCCTGGATGTGGGTTGAGGGAGGGTCACAATGTCGCAGGAGGCTGCAGACCGGGAGTGGGAACCATCTGCCCGCACAATTTGCTTATTCCCTCGGGATCTGTCCAGCCTGAAGGATGGGTGCTTCTGGGAACGCCTGGATTTATGGCTGGGAGGACGAGATAAAACCCACTTCATGATGCACGGTTCAGGTTCGCCTGGTTTTCTATGATTACACTTTCAACATCCATCGGAATCCAGCAGCAATCCTTTCTCAAAAGAAAAGTGATTCTTGCCAAGAGGTTGCGGCTTTGCACCTAAAACTAGAGGCCCGGGAGAGGCCGCATGTAGTCGCCTCACCTGCTGCACACACTTCGGGCCCCGCCGGCCCCGCCATCACGAGGCTGAAGTGGAAACCTTGCTCCCGCTGTTGTTCCTGCTGCGGACTCTCCCAGGCGGAGGCAAGCGGGCCTCTGCTTAAAGCTGGCAGCCTCCCGGGGCACCTGGCACACCGGGAGCAGCCCTGCCTAAGGTGGCACATGTTGCCCGCTAACTCCAAAGAGATTCACAGGGCATCGTGGTCCTTTCTTAAGGGCTGCAAGGTGCAGGAATTAGCTCTTTGCTTCCAAGAAGATGCGTCTTCAGCACCCTACGGGCCTCCCAGAAACTTTGCTGGGGTGGCCTTTATTTTCATGAGACATCTCTGACACCTTTGGCTGACAATATCTTACCGAGACATGTGCGGCACCTGCTAGTTGCTGCCCCCGAGCCCTAGTGTGACGCCGATCTTCAGGCAGCAGGCCGGCCTGCGGCCTCCTGGGGAAGAGCGACGCTGACGGCCTCTGGCGCAGAGCCCGGGAGCAAGGGGGTGACGTGGTGCCAGCGCTCAGTCAGGAAAGTCAAACTACTTCTACTACTACTGTAGTAGTAGAACAACTACTACTACTAAAACTACTATACGTTTTCTACTTATGAGGAAGGAGAAAAACAGCATTTTTGAGCTTGGTACCTGCACAAAAGGTACTAGAGGCTGAGTAGTACTCTTTTTGGCTTATTTCAGCGGGGGGGGGGGCACATCTGGAACAGCGGTGGCAGTGAGGGCAGCCACTTTATCTACCCTGAGAAATCCCCTGTCTCCAAAAGCCCTTTGTCCCCTGTGTCGCCCTGAGCTCGGGCGCCTGTAGCCACTGCGGTTCCCGTCCCTTCACCAATAAGCATCTTGGAGGCAGCAAAAGCTGGCTGACTTACTTCTGGCACAGCCTCCACGTCGCTCAAGCCTTTAGTGAAAGAACTTCTCTCTGCAGCTCCCTGGGGACAGAACGTCACTTTTGACTTCCTGTTTGCTGGGAAGCGTGTGCCTGGGGACTTGCCTTCCGTTCTCCACCATGGTCGCTTTGACTCCGCCCCTCAGGGTGAGCCAAGCCAGGATGCTACTGACTGCGGAGGTGACACATGTAGTAACTAAGGAAAGGGTTCAGGATGCCACTGACTCTCAAGGGAGATGACTTTGGTCAAAACCCCATTCCTTACGTCACTCCCCACGTCGCTCCCTCTCTGATTAGAGGATGGTGTTCCAGGTACAGACAAAACACTGGCCCTCACCGTACCCATGTATTTCTCAACACTTTGGTGAAGGGACCGTTTCCTTGGGGCCCTTTTTGGAGGTAAGGTCTGAGGGACTGTGTTTCACTACTTCATTCGTGATCAGTCTGCACCCAACATTCCTCCCTCTCCAACCCCTAAGTCTTTGGATTCCTTCAAATACATTTTTTTCAACCAATGTCTGGCAGCTCAATCTCATTCACTGGGGGACTGTCACTGAGTACAGATTCCACTCAACTAAACAAATAAACAACTGAAACTGCTCCCACCTGCCTGGGCTAGTGCAAGGAATCCAGACTCCCTGAAAAATACACCTAGATCAATTCAATTCAGTCTGATCTATAATTGCATTCTTCCCACCTTGGTGTGGCTCTTCAGAAGTCAGCCCCACATGCATTTGTCAGATTTATGCTAAAATAATTTACTTATTTGGTGTGCAAGTCTTTTTGGCTCAGATTTAGTATTATATTTGACCTTCCAGAACATTCTGGGACCTGGCTCTAGTTCCAGAGCTAATGAAAAATGTCTAAAAGGGTTGTGAGTGTGGGTTGTGGAGACAATTCTTGCTCAGATGAAGTGGTTGGGGAGGTTCTTGCATAAGCTGGCAGTGGCCTTGTCGGAGAGGGGAGGATGGACTTCCTCGGGCCACCAGGAAGATGCAGGAGGAGCCATGATCCTAGCACTCAGAGTCCACTGGATTCCCCCAGGTCTCCATTCCAACTCACAGGCTATTACTAGTTCCTAATCAATGCCCTACATTTTGCATAAAAGATCTAGCAAGGCTGTGAATTCATTGGTCTACAGGATCAACTTTGAGTTTAGCTTTTGTCTTCCTTAGGCTACAAGAATAAGAGTTTAGGCAGGCATGGTGGCTCACTCCTGTAATCCTAGCACTATGGGAGGCCAAAGCGGGAAGATCCTTGAGCTCAAGAGTTTGAGGTTGCAATGAGCTATGATGATGCCACTGCACTCTAACTGGGGCGACAGAGCAAGACTCTGTCTCGAAAGAAAGAAAAAGAAAGAAAGGAAAGAAAGAAAGAAAGAAAGAAGGAAGGAAGGAAGGAAGGAAGGAAGGAAGGAAGGAAGGAAGGAAGGAAGGAAGGAAGGAAGGAAGGAGAAAGAAAGAAAGAAAGAAAGAAAGAAAGAAAGAAAGAAAGAAAGAAAGAAAGAAAGAAAGAAAGAAAGAGAAAGAAAAGAAAGAAAGAAATAAAGAAGAAAAAACTAAGAGTTCACTTTAATAGTTCAAAGTTTAGTGAATTGACATATTTGAGCTTTCTTTAAGTTGTCCCCCTCTGTAGAGGCACCCACCCCCCTTAAATGGTGAATTGCTCACAGCCTTCATATTGGTGGCAGGGGCCCTGGGTCCCCAGAAGCCTGCTGTAATGAGCCAGCACTTTATTTGGAGGACGGCAGGCCAAGATGAACCATTTTGTCATGTGCCACCTGACAGAGTCACATCCTTACCTGCATTTTGTTTTCTGCTGTCTGCCCTAGCCAGGCCCGATAACCAATCCCAGATCTCCCTCATTACTGGAAGGTCTGTTTCCTATAACCACCTCTGGTTCTAATTTCTGCATCTGTGAGCGTTCTTAGTTATAAGCAGCAGGAACTTATTGTGGTTGATTTAAGCAGAAAAGAAACTCAATAAAAATGATAGCAATTTCTAGGAAGGTGAGACAAGAAGGAATAACTCCCCTAAATTATGTCCCAGAATTTATCCAATGAGGGCCACATGGTTGCTGCTTCCCACGCCAGACACCGTTGGCCCCAGTCGTGAGAGACAAGGACCAGCACTGTTGAATCTCTTCTCCTGGGCTTTTGACTTGCTAAAGCTGTCACTGTACCAGGGAGAATTTTGTGTGGTCCCCACCTCCTTGTTCCATACTCTTCTGATTCCTCTGAGCCACCCGAGAGGCCAGGAAGGGAACCTGGCATTTTTAGCTCTTGTAGTGGGAACTGGGCTCTGCTTCTCAAAAAGCTTGTATGGTGGGGGATTCCCTAAAAGTAGGAAGGGGACAATCCAAAAGCTTGACAAATGTCCACGACACCAAGGTCACACCATACACCAGCAATGCAAGAAGTTCCCATTGAGTACCTATTGTGTGGCTTGGGGATAGACAGGTGGATAAAATAAAGTCCTAAAATGACAGAGTCTTGTGGGAGAACCTCTAAATAATTATGAAATAATGCGAAGTATGCTGTAGTAGCAGTATTTTATAAAGGCTAGAAGAGCACAGAGAAGGAGACCATTAATTTTGACTGGGATAACCGTGGTAGACAATGGAAAAAATGATACTTGTGTTGAACATTTAAGGCTAAGTAAGGGCTCATTAAAGAACAGTGAGGGTGCGGGAGGGGGCAGAGGGACAGAATTCCAGACTGTGAACATTTATTATCAATGACATAGTCAGAGAACTTCAAGTAGAGCAAAGTTAGTAGGAGAGATCTAGCTGAAAACGGGATGATGGAAATGGATTTCGAGGCCTTGAAAGCTAGGCTGGATAGTTATCCTCTAAGGGGAAGCAGTAAAGACATTTAAGCAAGCAAGAAAAAATATGAAATTTCTGTTTTAGAAAGAGAACTTTGGAAGATGGTTTTGTGGGGCAGAAGTTTGTAACCAGAAGATGTTAAGCAAGTTGTTGCCAATGGCGAGAAGTTACTAAGGGACAGAAGAAAGACAAAGGTCATGAGAATAGATGGGATTGACCTGAGCGTGTTTTGGAGGCACAACTGATCAATACTGGTGAGGACACGGATATGAGGAATAATGGAAAGGGAAAGATTGAATGTAACCCTCATGTTTCTGTTTGAGTCGCTGAGCTGGGAAGCCTTTGAGAGAGAAATATCGGAGGAAGAACAAGTATGTTTGCTTTTGGATGTTCTGAGTTTAGGGTGTTTGCAAGACGCGTGGGTTGGAAGGGTGGGTCTACAGACTAGGAATATGGGTTTGGGACTCCTAGGCTTGTGAGTGGCGGCTGCTGGCCCAAGAGCCAATGAGGTCGGCTGGGGAAAGCAGGCAGGACCACTGAGAGGAGCACTGGTCATGGAACTCTCGGGAACAGCAACTCTGTTTATAAATGGGATGGGACTAGAGGAGTGGGTGGAAAGGAAAGAGGAAAAGTAGGAAAGAACAGTTGTTAGAAATAAAAGAAAAGTGTCGGGAAGGAGGAGGAGCTAAGAGAGTGATGTGCACAGAAAGGTCAAGCCCGGTGAGGACTGGAGTAAGCCACTGTGCTCCACGCTCAATGGAAACCCAGCGGCAGCAGCCAGACCCCAGTGAGTCTGGGGAGACAGGGGAGTGAGAAGGGGGGCGGGGAATGCACTGTTTCACAAACAACAGCCGAGCAGGACTCAGACACGATCAGACTCCAACTCCAGACCTGCCCTCTGATCTGGGGTTCCCCAAACAGCATTGCTGGGCACACTGTCCCTCCTGGCCAGTATTTGCACATGGAAAAAATGGGTCCTGCCTGGAATAAGGTTTGCACTCTAAGTTAAAGAATGTTGAATGAGCTTGTTTTCTGTTGGCTGCCTGAGGAAATTTAAAACTCTTTAATGTGCACTGAAAATTTCCAAAAGCTGGACATGATATGAATGTTCTAGAATCTATTGGCTTCTTGATAGTGAACCCATTTCTTGAGATAGGTATTTCAAAAGACACATATAGATGGAGAACTTAGCCCTATTTCACCCACTGTACCCAGTCACTTCTATAGAAGGGTTAAGAATGCAGTGTAGACTGGGCTTCTCAAAAGGATGGGGCTTGAATCTGACTTCTGAGTGCCTCAGAGACTTTCAGCATCTGCTGACTGGCTGTATTTTGATCATTCAGAAATGTCTCCCCCTATTTTTTCATATTTTAATATTTCTGAAATTAAGGTAGGCCTTGGAATTGATAAATATATTTAATATAGTGTTTTCTTCTTAATGTCCCATAGCTGTTATTAAACCAATATTGTAGAATAATACCATACAAATTGCTGCAGGCAATTTTAGTACCTACAGGTGATAAAATTAGTGAGAGAAAGTTTCAAGAGAAACAGAATGTTTACATAATCTCAAAGTATCTCATTTGGTTTCCCCATTTATTTTTATTACAAAAGGAAAAGTAATAATGTTACTATGGAGAAACTGGCTGACTCCACCTAACCAAGGGATCAAGGTTAACATCACCAGGCACAAGGCATTGGCATCTTGTACCTCAAAGTAGGATGCAATAAGAAGTCACATCCCCTCTGTCTCCTCCCTGAGATTATGATAATGCGTAATCTCAGTCTAATCATGAGAAAACATCAGGTAAAGCCAAATTGAGGACATTCTACAAAATACCTGAGCAGGACTCTTCAAAAGTGCCGAGGTCATGAAAGACAAGAAAAGACTGAGGAGCTGTCATGGACTGGAGGAAACTGAGGAGACATGGTACCTAAATGCAAGGTGGCACCCTGGATTGGATCCTGGAACAGAAAAAGGGTACAATGAAAAACACAAAAAACAGGCGAAATTCAAATAAAAGTCTGCATGCAATTTAATTAATAGAATTATACTAATATCAATTTCTTAGTTTTATGTTAATAATTGTACTGTGGTTCTGGAAGGGCTAATGTAAGGGAGGCGGTATGAGGAGTATACAGGAATGCTCTGTGTTGTTTTGGCAACTCATCTGTACATCTAGAATTATTTCAAAATAAAAAGTTAAAGACAAAAATCAAACAAAAAATATCATGGCCTCTTACCAAAGGTGCCTTTGAACAGAGTTAAAATGCCATAGTCTCTCCTCTCCAGCTGCTGATTCCATGGGCTGTCACATGGGGGGTACTGGAATGTCCCTGGCTGGTCCCTGGATGGTACCAGTGGGTAGGGAAGGTATTTGTAAGTCGGCTTTTGGAATGCCTAAAATTCTGCCAAAAAATGACTACCTGCTTATGGAACTAGCTTTGGAGAGCATGATTTATCAATCTGGGATTAGAACGAAGAATATCCCCTGGGAAAGAAGCCAGTCTTGGGCATGTGAGCTAATCTCTTATTTAGAAACGGTTTTCGTTCTAATCATGGTGCTGTCCAATAGAAATTTCCTCGATGATGGACATGATTTTTATCTGTGCTGTCCTCTACAGTTGCCACCAGCATAAGTGGCCTTAGAGTGCTTGAGACATCGCAAGTGTGGTGGCAGAACAAGGCTAAATGTAAACAGCCACATGTGACTAGCGGCCACCTGTGAACAGGGCAGCTCGAGGAACCAACTTCCACCCTTGTTTCCTGTTGACCACACTATGGCTCAGTTTTGAAGGTGAGTGTGTATGTGATCAGCCACCCAAACCCCAAAGACATGTTGAGATAAGAAATAGCCAAATGAATAGTTTTTCCATTATACCTAGAATCGTGGAATTTTATAGCTGAAAGAGACCTTAGAGCTTGTCTATTTCAATCCACTCATTTTACTGCTGAGAAAGTTGGAGGTCAAGGGGACTATGGGATTTTTCCAGGGTCAAGGATGAGGTTGGGGCAGAGGCAGAACTAGGGCTCCCCAGCCCCATTCCAGGCATGATGGCTCCTGGCCTGACACACTCAGAACCAGGGTCACATTTGCAACCCCACTCACGCTAAACCTGCACCCCACTTCCCTCCTCCCTAGCCCACTGTTCAGTCTTATCAGAATATCCCAAATGTGATGTTTCTAGAACAATTCTTTTTTAATGAAAAGTGGCAAAACTGCTTTCTTTCAGCCACATGGGCTGTCTTCTGGCCCCAAGGGAGGGGAAGAACTGAAATAATAAATTCTCTAGAGGATACGGAATCAAGGACGCCAGAGAGCTTTCTCATAAATTGCCTCTCCATTACAACTTGAGTATATTCACAATGGAGAAAGCTAAATAAGATGAGGGAGAGGCTAATTCATTTTATAAACATCACTTTAAATCTCTTTGTGTACCTGAGCCATGAAATTAATTATGACTGTGATGAAATGGGGGGGAAAACAGGTGTTTAAAACTGTAATGAATATTACCAGAGCCTACCTACTTTCTTAACTGGTTTACTTTCCACAAGATGAATAGATGACTTCATGAATCTAAATCTCCATATGCAAAGCCAGATGATGGCAAAGCCACAATTAATCGGGTATTTAGCAGAAAATATATTCAGCAGAACATATATGTGATATTGTTATCAAAGGATGTCTCTTTATTCTTCTAAAACAGGAGTAAGTCCCCTAGTCGAGCCAACGTTGGGAAAATTCATCCCCGAATAGAAATATGAAACTACAAGTTTGTGTGTGATGGAGTCTGCTAAGAAGGACTCCTTAGCACTGCTAAGATGTTTTCCTTCTGAAGGTGGGGCTGTTGAAAAGGCCCATTTATTGCAATCTCTCTCTTGGAATGTTAAGACCAAAGCTTCCACCTGACTATCAAACGAGGGTGTTCCAAGAAGCCTCACGTTTCATGCTAATTCATTTGAATAACAGCCCACTTTGATGAAGATTAAAATTCACTTATTGACATCGAATACTGCTTTCTTCTTTTGCTCAAGGTCTTTCCTAAGTGGGACCCTAAAGCCGTCGTAACAGACAAATCTGGTTTGTGAATTAATTTCTGCTGACTGTAAATACATACACAATCAAATTGACGTCCTAAGCATTCCATATAGCCTCGGGAAGCCCACGGGAGAGTGGTGCTAATCAATAATCCATACACACACGTTATCACAGGCGCTGCATAAATAATTACGATGCATAAATAATTACAGAATATCACAGCAACCACTAATATTTACTGAAGATTTCCACGTGCCAGGCACTCTTCATCCACTATCTCTTATGATCCTCATGACCAGTCTCTGAGAGAGGTAGAATTATTATCACCCTCAGTGGCAGGATGGGGAAATTGAGGCAAAGAGAAGTGAAGCAACTTGCTTCAGGGCATACAACTACCACATGACAGAGTCGGGATTCGATCTACATTTATCTGACTCGGACCCTGGACTCTTAAGTGTTATATTCATCTGCTATCCTTTGGAGTGAGAAGGAGTAGAGACCCAGAACACAGAATAGATAATAGGATCCCACACCTTCTGGCAGATTATTTCTGGCCTGTCAAGAATGTCCCTTGGGTCAACTCATTGCCCCAGCCCCTTACTCCTCCCAGGTGGCAGGTGTGGCTCTGGTCAGCTGGAATCTTTGCCTTTGATGACTTCCACTGCTTTTACTCCCCTCTGGGTACCTGTGGTCTCAGTTTCTGTAGGTCATCCTGTGTCTCCTCAAATCATATCTAGTCTTCATGCAGCCTGGGTTCAGTGCAAAGTGGGTGCTAACTGAATCCCGTTTCTTCCTCTAAGGTGAATCTTCAGTTCCCCGAGGACACGGTACCTTTACTCACGTGTGTCCTGACAGTGGGAGTGCTAGCTACACTGCTCCCCGGCAGGGCTCTCACATCAATGCTCACTTAATAAGGTCGCAGGTGTCAGGAAGGAAATGGCACTTGTGTGTGCTGGCTTTGTCATTGACCATTATGATTTTCTTGGGAAAGCCAAACCTTTGCGTTGCTAAACTCTTACGCTTTGGAGTATCCCAGGACTGTCTTAGAATTACAAAGTGTACTTTCTGAAAATGCTTCTTTTAGCTTTTCCAACCATGGGGGGGGAGTTGCAGGGGGGGGGAGGTAATGCGAATGTCAGGGTGCTTCCAGATATATTTACCTGGCAGTTGATACTTGGGTGCTACTCAAGGAGCTGCACTCTTGAAAGGCCGAGATGGGAGTCAGAAGTCAGTCATTCTCTCGCGGGTCTTAGTTTCCAAGTGCCGTCCATGGTGCCAGTGAGTGACTTTAGCATTTAAAGAAATAGATCCTCTACAAGCCCTCACAATGGAAACCAACAACCTCGGCTGGTGCTTTGCGCAAGAAGCAGGGATCTGCCTGGCAGCGAGAAGGATCTGGATGTATTGGACTTTGGAGAAACCCCCTCTCCAATGTGACAGCCTCCTAAAGGGCCTTTCAAGGGTAACTTTGAATATTTGTGACTTTGCCCTGACAATCTGAGATGTGACTCCATTCAAGGATAATGAGGTGTATCATGTCCTCATAATAATAACTATCACTTGCTAAGCGTAAGTTATATTCCAAGCTTCTTTCTGTGAGCAAGCATTGTTTTAGGTTTTTGCATATATATGTACACCAGAAATAATGATGGCTAATGCCTTCCAAATTGTCTACCCAGTTATGTTGCTGTCCTTATTAGGTAGTGCCCAACAAAGCCCATTCTGCCAGCGACTGTGTGTGCAGGTGCCTCCTGTGTCACAGCGGTCTAGAGGCGGCCTTGCTTTTGTGAGTCAGGCCTTCTTTCTCTGCCTCCCAGCTCTGCTTTCTCTGGGTGGACCTCACTTGTGGGCCTACTTCCTCCATACGGCAGCTCCTGGCAAGTTTAGCTTCCCAACTCCAGCGAAAGGGACCTTTGGCTGCTCTGCTCAGAGTGTCACAATCAGAGCTCCACAGCCTAAGGAGTACACATTTTTCCAGAAGCGCCAGCCCATTATTTCCATCTGTGCTTATACAAACCTACACCACTTGCTAAAAGAAAGACCCCTGTAGAGTAGAGCAATGTGATTTTTTAAACTCTAGGTGATACCACAGGTGGGTGTATGGCTGGATGGAAACTCTAGAAACCAACAATGTCAGTGACTAAAGGAAAATGGGTTTGATAAGAAAAGGTGAGAAGGGTTAAGAAAGGCTAGAAGGTGACCACAAGCTGTTTTTAGGAAGACAGAGGTTCAAAAAGACATTGGTTAGCTATTCCACATGGACCAGGAGTGCCCAGGGTGGCAGATGCATTTCAATGGTAGCAAGAAACAACCTCATTAAACCACAGATGGGAGTCCTGAGAAGCTTCTAAGAGCTTGTTCTTACAGGGCCATGGTGTAGATGCCCAACTACTTCAATATAGTCAGGGGGACTAAAACGTAGGAGCTTTGTAATTTGAGTTCTGAAATGTAATAGAAATGGGACACCCAACACGCCTTTAATTTCATTTTAATAAACGAGGCTTTGTTTAATAAGGAAGCCACCATTCTGTTTTCCTCCCCACTGTGACTATTAGTGGGCAGAACTATGGTGAAGTCAGCACAAAATTTTAGAAGGCCTTTGGCTGAGTGCAGTGGCTCACACCTGCAATCCTAGCACTTTGGGAGGCTGAGGGGGGAAGATCATTTGAGGCCAGGAGTTCAAGACCAGCCTGAGCAAGAGTGAGACCCCATCTCTACAAAAATATACAAAAATTAGCCAGGCATGGTGGCATATACCTGTTGCCCCAGCTGCTCAGGAGGCTGAGGCAGGAGGATCTCTTGAGCCCAGGAATCTGAGGCTGCAGTGAGCTATGGTGACACCACTGTACTCCAGCCTGGGAGACAAAAAAAAAAAAAAAATCCTGTGGACACCTCTCCTGGCTGGATTTGTCCCCAGGGCTGCCAGGTGGCCCCCTCTGCTCTGATTTCCATGTTGGCAATGTGTCTCCCATAGTGCAAGCACTCTCCAGACATCTCATGTTCATCTGTCTTATTAATAATTGGCTGCAACCTTTCCAATTTTCTCCTCTAATAGGCTTGCAGAGTTTTGTTACTCATCACATTAGGAGCTCAATTCTTCTAGATTTTTATATTACCCCTCTAATGCCTTCAGGTAAATTGAAGGCTCACCTGAGTAACTTGATGCAGATGAGGAAGGCTTTGAGGCACGCACCAGCCCAGACAGGACCAGGATATTCTCTGAGAACGTGGGTTAATTGTCTCTAGGCTGCTTGACATAGTCGTATCATAAGTGGCTTTCCTTCTAGGAATGAAAAAAAAAGTCCTGCAAACAACTGTCTCCCCCAGAAAACAGTGGGAGCAGTCATTACTCACTCTTTCACTGTCTCAGTGGCACCATAGCCATTCATTCACGCATTCATTCTTCCCCATCCTAAGAGGCCTCACTTTCCAACCTGAGCACCCCTCATAATGATAAGTGTGACGTTTCCTTTAATTTTCCTGGAAAGTATTCCAGGCTCCCTGTCCTTCTAGAAAAAGTTATGCCCATTCAGGAAAATTCTTCCTCAAACTTGTATTCCTGGAGGAAAAAATCCTTAGAGACCTTGACTTAGGGGTGTCTGTTTTTAAGCCTGTATTGAAAAATAACTGCTTTTTAATTGATAGTTATGAATCGTAGTGAAAAAAGTTAGATGTTGGTGTTGGAACATGGGATGTCGTGGGGTGCTGTGAAGAGACACTTTCCTTCTCATGGGCTGACATGTCCTGAGGGCTCACTTTGGCTTGTTTGTGTGAGTTAGAGAGAGGCTGCAGCAGTCGTGGGGGCCTCTGGCTGGTCAGGCTGGTCTGGGGGACGGGGCCCCTCCACAGCCAGTCCGTAGTCCGTTCCTGGGCTTGGCAGGGTGACATATGATGTTAGGGCACCTGGAGGTGTTTGGCCGAGGACTGCTTGTTGCTTAGCCAAAAATCACAAGAAATTGACTTATGTGAAACATAAGTCCACTTTATTCATATTCATTGCAAAATGTACCAGTCCAGTGGTCAAGAGCTTGTGTAAAGCCGGTGGCTGCTGACATCTGTCTGTAAGAACCTCTGGTGTCCCTCTCCCCCGGGGGGAGGCACGTCCCAGAGTGCGTAATAATTGCATCCCTTGGTCAGGCCGTCCTCTTCTCCCCTTTCCCCCAACAATATTGGGAAGAGAGTGACAATTTTTGGATCTCGCTTTCTGAAAGTCCCAAGCTGATCCTTTCAGTTCTGAACGAGTCTTTCTTGAGATGAATTCTCCGTATTCACCCACTGTGATGGGCCCCAGGACCCACACGGTGACGTGATGGTGATATTGACTATCACGTGATAGTGATAATGACTATGAGAAGACTCATCACCCTGCTCTGAAATTTCTCTACCCCATCACGGGCTGCCCCTCGAGCTTGTCGATTCTGCAGACAGTGGGTTGGATCGAGCGCACTCGGAGTCTCACCACATCACGGGGCCTTTCCTGAGGTCTGAATGGGCCCTGCCAGAGCCTCCAGGCACAGTTAATTTTGACAACAGTCATACAAAAGAGAAAAGATGCTCAATGTATCTAAGAAACCAAGGCAAACCGAAGGCCGGCGCTGCCTGACTCTGCTGAACTTGAACCTCGCTTAAGTACACCAGCACAGGGGTCTCCATCCGGAAGCCCCGCCCCGCAGGGCACTCGCAGGTGCTGCCGCGCACACAGCTAACACACTGCCAGTGAACCAGCGGAAACAGAATTTCGTACCAAAAATCACCGAAAATACCCATAATTTCTCTGGCCTGTGTTTTCACAATCAAGTTTGTATGTTACCCAGTTCTCCTAAAAATCTGTTTGGTCTGAATATTTACATTTAAAAACTCATCTGATGGAAAAGTGGATGACGTCTCACTTACGCTTTAGGTGACCTGCTGAAAACGCGTTCGGGGGCCAGCGTGGGTAGGTTTTGCCTGTTCAAACTCTCCAACAGGCAGAGGTGACTGATAAGTAGACCAACGCCAGGTCGTTCCCCGCAGCCCCGCCTTTGCGTCCCCTCCCCTGGCAAGTAGAAAGAAGTTGGCTTTCTTTCAGCAACACGAAGACTCAAAGTAAGAAAAAGTCACATGGGTTAGTCAGAAAGCTCTCCTGGCTGGAAAACCACCACCATCGGAGGGGCCAGGAAATGACAATTTTTAGCCTTTTGTGGTACGTGAGGTACAAACCATACACAGTGTCATGTGAAAGCAGGGAAGCTCATATATTTCAGGAAAATCCCCCCTCCCCTCAGGGTTGTTGATTTTTGTTTTATGTAAATCAAATTCCTGTATTTTCCTACGGAGCAGCTAAGTTCCTCGCTGCAAGGAAATGGAAAACTTCAGTTCTCTGGAGGGAAGTTTCTCCTGCAGAGTAGAGGCCTCACTGGAACCTGCTGCCTTTCCTCTATAGACACACAGCTTATCGGAGCTGTGACAGCCACGTAGAGATAAGACCCACTCTATTCAACTTGTTACAGAAAAGCTCTCTGCTTCCTGTTTGGAGCAACCAGGAACTCCTGATTTTGAAGGGACTCCAGAAGTTTAAGCATGAAAACAGCCCCTCCTCTTTTATTCAAATTACACCCTTGGGTGAGGGCTGCTTCTCAGTTATTCAAATATTTAGAAAGTCGCTGGAAGGTCCCTGGTTTGTGGTTGCATTTGGCTCCTACTCTTGTGGAATAAAACCATGTTCTGCTTGTCTCCCCAGGTGAGAGCAGAAATGACTGGATGGAATGCCCACCTGCCTGTATCCTTCGGAGAGAACAGGTCAAGTGCTCAAATACTCTGAAACCTTTTTAAAAAATCAGAAATAGTAGGAAAATAGAAGCCACAAAATACTTCAATGCGAACCCGTGTGGCTGGAATAAATGTGCAAACCAATGTGTTAAACTCTGATGTGTGTGGAGATATTACCTTCATGCAAATTTGTTTACAAGTTAAATAAGTTCATTTTCTATGAACTCCCAATTTGACTTGAACATTTCTTCACGATCATGTGTGTTTGTCCTTTTGGTTTTGGTTTCCCTTACTGGTAGCAATCTGAGTTAGGCATGGCCCATTCCAGGTTCAGTTGTACACTTTTGACAAGTTATTGAACATCGTTGTGCCTCAGTTTCCTCATTTATAAAGTGTTAATAATAATAATATCTAGCTCTGAGGATGCTTCTCTATTTATTAATTTAATAAACATTGGTGCATCTTCCTGAAGTGTTACTCATTGAAGATACAGTGGAGAGCAATGCTAAATGCTCTGGTCTCCTGGCTCTGGCTCTTATGGTTTGAGGAGGGAAATGAACAAGTAAGCAAACAAAACACAAGTAATTCCTAGCACTCTGGGAGGCCGAGGCGGGCGGATTGCTCGAGATCAGGAGTTCAAAACCAGCCTGAGCAAGAGCGAGACCCCCGTCTCTACTATAAATAGAAAGAAATTAATTGGCCGACTAATATATATGGAAAATATTAGCCGGGCATGGTGGTGCATGCCTGTAGTCCCAGCTACTCGGGAGGCTGAGGCAGGAGGATTGCTTGAGCCCAGGAGTTTGAGGTTGCTATGAGCTAGGCTAACGCCACGGCACTCACTCTAGCCTGGGCAACAAAGCGAGACTCTGTCTCAAAAAACAAAACAAAACACACACACACAAGTAATTTTACATGGTGTTAAGCTATGAAGGAAGAGAACAGGGTACTGGTGATTGGATTGGTTTGAAGGAAGGTCTCCCTGAGGTGGCAACATTTAAATTGAAGAAAAATAGCCAGGCAAGGGCTAGAGGAAGAAGCATATGCAAAAGCCCTGAGGTGTGAATGTCTTTCAAGGTGGAAGAAGCCCAAGCAGGTGACATGTGGTTGGAAGAATGTGGTTGGGGGAGTGTGACGTGGGCCAAGGGAGTAAATAGGCAATAGGCAGGTAGGTGATGCTGTCTTGCAGGCCAGCGGAAGCAGGTGGAGTTTTCCTGAATACAGTGGGAAGCCCTCAGAAGTCTTTAACCATGGTCAGGACTTGACCTCATTTACATTTTAAAAAGAGCTCTCTGGCTACTGTATGGAGAGGGCACTAGGGAAGGAGTGGAAGCCATGGCTTTCATTGTAAGGATTAAATGAGATTATGAATGTTTAGCATTTGGTGTCGTACCAGACACATGATAATTTCTCAGTTCACATTAATCATTTTTATTACTAATTATTATGAATACTATTAATGATAATACTTTAGCTTAGCATCATAATCTGATGGTACAAATTCAACATGTACACCAGAAATTAAATGTCCTCTCGGATTTCAGTCACTACAATGTCAGAAAAAAATTAGGTCAGATGGGAAGTGAGTTTATTGGACTAGATGGGATTTAAGGATAAAGTTGATTTTGATTCCTAAATTCTTTAGTATAATTTTCCACATAGTTGCATATATTAAGTGCAAACTTTTTGCTGAGCCAGTTTGTGACACATTTTTCACTAATTAAATTAGTACATCAATCTATAAAAGAAGACACTTCTTGCAAACATTTTATTTTCCAGAAATCACAATACAGTATAGTACTTACTTCTGTGAAATTTACTTCTGGCCCAGATGAGGATGGGCATCTGGAGAGCTGGCATTTGCACCAATCCAAGCTTTGAAAAAGGGTCTTGATTGGCTACAGAAAATCAAAGGACATGTACTCAAATCCTCTTGCTCACTGGTGGGTTTTCAGCACCTGATGGAATCTTCTCCACCTCCAGGCAGTGGGGCAGAACCATACTCCTGTCTCAGCAGAGCAAATGTGGGAGCAAAATGCTGAGGAACTTTGCCTACTTTTCCTGCCAGCCCCGGCTTTCTCATCTGTCAAACGGCACCATGACAATCATGCTCTCCTTATAAGGCTGCTGTGATTGAGGGAGGGGATTCGCTGAAGTGGTTTCATGGTGTCTGACACATAAAAAGATCTGGACAATTGTTAATTATTGAGGTTATTATTGTTGTTTGAAGACCAAAGTACCTGCTCTCTTTTATTTGACCCATTTAAATCCAGATAAAAAGGCTGGTTCTGGTATTCTAGGTGGAACTGCTTTGGATATCAGAAAATTTTAGTCTGATGACCTTTGACTTCTTTTTTTTTTTTTTTTTTTGAGACAGAGTCGCGCTTGTTGCCCAGGCTAGAGTGAGTGCCCTGACCTCAGCCTAGCTCACAGCAACCTCAATCTCCTGGGCTCAAGTAATCTTTCTGCCTCAGCCTCCCAAGTAGCTGGGACTACAGGCATGCGCCACCATGCCCGGCTAATTTTATATATATATATATTGGCCAATTAATTTCTTTCTATTTATAGTAGAGACGGGGTCTCGCTCTTGCTCAGGCTGGTTTCCAACTCCTGACCTTGAGCAATCCGCCCGCCTCGGCCTCCCAGAGAGCTAGGATTACAGGTGTGAGCCACCGTGCCCAGCCTTTGACTTCTTATCTATGACCCTACTTTGACCCTTGAGCCAGGATGAGACCGGAAAAAGAGCCCTTGGGCTACTGGCTCCAGCTGTCCAGTCTCCCAAGTGTCCTCTCTAAAGTCACAGACTCACAGCTCTGAGAGGTGGCCTTCCCAAAGCTGCTTGAAATTACACTTGTAACCTGGGAGTTTGATAAGCCAAGGGGGTCTGGAGTTTCAATTCCCTCTGTCCTCCGCTTTTGTAACGCCCAGTAATTATCTTTGTAATGCTCTAATGCTAAGTAATGACGCTGCTAATGCACGCCGCATCGCGCGCACAGGTGCCAGCTGTTACCTCGCCGGGCGGCTGACCGCGCTGTGCACACTTGGCGCATTCTCCGGCCCAGCCTCTGCGCACCAACTAAACAAAGAAAGCGCCAGCCTTCCCACCGCTCCACCCCGCCCCTCTCCCGGCCTCGAGCAGGCCCTCCTCCCTCCCCCCTCGGCCCTCCCTCGCTTTTTCCCCTAACAGCCCTCCCTCCCACTGGTGGTTTCTTCCTGCAACAGAAATCCAGGAAGCCACCCCCCCAACACACACACACATTTCCTTCACCCACGACTCTCTCCCGCGCCTGACTCACTCACAGTTCGGCTTGATGCGGAGTTCCCTTTTCTCTGCCCCAGGAGAGACCCCAACGCTCCCGTTCATTTCTGGGAGTGCAGGCTTGCCAGACAAGGGTGCTTATTTTTGAGTCTGATAATTGACTTTTCACCATTTAAAAAAAAAAGGCATATTGAAGACAAATTACCACAGAACAAATATGAAGCTGTTGACTTCTCTCCCTCTCTTTCTTCTCTCTCTGTCTCTCTCTCTCTCTCTCTCTCACACACACACACACGCACACACACACACGCACACACACACACACGCACACACACAAAGACCCTTTACATATTTGTCAATAGAGCAGCCTTCAGCACACAACATCTGCAGGATGAGTCGTTTTTCGGTAACTTTAATCTCGGAACGCGTTGCTTCTGTGGCGCTGGTTACAGTAGCTGAAGGGCGGAAGAGCAGGCCAATTTGGCACACAAACAAATTTAATTGTGAACCGAGGGGTTTGCCACCTTATGATGAGCGGTTGACTTGTTGCCAAAAAAACAAAAACAAAAACAAGAGGTGGGGCTGCGGCGGCGGGGGGGACGAGAGCTGCAGTCGCTAACAGAGTGGAGGCCCTTTCATCTTGACAGCACGGCGCGACCAGGGGTCACGGCACATCTGCTCGGGAGCAGAGACAAAGGGCAGGGTGGGGCCGCGGGAGCCTGCGCGGGACTCCTCGCGGCCGGCGGCTTTGTGCACCCGCCAGTGCCCGCCCGCGGCCCCGCCGCAGCATTTAACCTTGACTTCTCCCTCCTCGCTTCTGGCACCGGAGGAAAGCCGGTCCAGATGGGCGTCCTGAGTGTGGCGACGTCCCCTCCGCCCCCGCGCTCACGCGCAGCTGTCGCACGCCGCCCCGGGGCCCCGCCACGCCGCCCACGTAGGCCGCGGGCCCTGCGCGCCCCTGGGTGGCGGCCGCAGCCCGCCCGCCCCCGGCGCCCCTCGGGCGCCCGACCTCTTCAGACCTGAGCGCCCAGCCCAGCTCGGGGGTGTCCCCGCGGGGAGCCCCGGGAACAATGGCGAGCCTGTGCTCGGCCGGCTAGGGGGCAGCTGGCGCGTCCCCGCAGCTGGCGCGTCCCTCCGGGCTGAGCGCCCAGCGGTCCCCGCGGCCCTAAGCTGGGCCGCCCCTCAGGGCGCTGCGGCCCGGCCGGGTGGGGACATCTGAGGCCCGAGAGACCTGCTCTCACAGACAAGTGTCGCCCGCGCCAGGCAGGCCCATGGAGACCGACCATGCAGTGACAGGCCGGAGGCGGCTCGAGGGATCCATAATTTATGATGTTGTTCTTACCAGTCCGGTTTGGGATTTCACAAGCCTTGGCTGTTTCCTTCCCATTTGTTGCTTCCGTACGTCCTTTTGGAGAAAACTTCTCCCCAAGACAGAAGCGGTTACCGCATTGAATTAATGGGCTAAGAAAAAAAAAGTGGGGTTCGCCTTGCATTGGTGAAGGGAGTGGGTAAACACAGGTGAGGGGCGGAGTTGCTTGGTCCATTGTGTACCCTGGGCCGGGCCAATTTTACCCAGACTAAGTAGGAAAAAATAACCCTATTCCCAGAGAGTTGGAGTTGAGGACAGAGCGGAGAGGTGGTGCCAGCAGATCTTCCTCGCCACCATCACCAGTCATCTTCCTCATTTACAAATAAACCCCTTGGCCATAAGTGATTTTTTTCCCCCCAAAGCACTGCAGGCCAGAAAAAGTGAAGAATTGGATCACAGGAAAGGAAGGGCTTAAATGCTCCTATTGGAAGCTCTGCAGCTGGGAAGGTCCCTGGGAGGGGCCCACATTGCCTGAGGGGCAGCCTGGGGGCTCCTAACTTAGGATACCTTTAGCAAAGGTTGCTCCTATCCTGAAAATTCCTTAAATTACTTTTGCGATGGGGTAAAACTTTATGGATTTCATTAAGTTTTACTGCAATGAGTGATATGCACAACAAAGGGCCCCAAACTAAGTTTCGGGAAGTTTTCCTTCCTGCTCCCTTTCCACCTTTTTTTCCCCCCTAGACTCCTTCTTTTCTTGTGGATCTGATGTTGTTAAATGGAACTCAGACCAGAAAGCAACTGTTGCAAAGCCTGCTGTGGCCGTGGGCAACAGAGGCCTGTACAGCTTTGAGTAGGAAGAGTTTCAAAGTGATCAGGTCCATTCTGGTGGCCGCAAGGGTGGGGAGCAGGGTCTAGGCCAGAGCTGCTCTCATTCCTCCTTTGGGGGAGGAGGTGACAAGGCCTGGGAAGAGCTGGGAGGTGCAGAGCTGGGTGGCTCCTGCAGATGGCTGGGTCATTTTGTGGTTTACAAATGACCAAGTCAGGTTGAAGCCACAGTCACTGTGGTTACAGGCAACTGTGATTAGTCACACAGTTAGTGACCCAGTTATGGCACACCCTCTTTTAAAAAGGCCATTATTCAACATCTTGCTAGCTTGATTTCAGAAACGGTCTGCACATACAAAGAAAATGAAAACTGCAAGGGGCGGGGGATTGAAACCTAGGGTGTGTATTCAGGAGTTGGGTTTGCTGAAGAGGAGCAAATCTGGGGTGTGACTTTTGAGGCAAGTAGAATTTCACTAAACTGGAGATTGCTTTCCAAGTTCAGGTATGACCCTTCAGAGGGGAGTCTCAAAGGGGAGTCTCTGGGAGAGACAGGAGCCTCTGGCTGCCTCGCGTGAGCTTTGACGTGGCCCGTGTATTTGTGGCTGGCTGTAAAATGAAAGTGCAGAGTGAGGAAGGCAGGAAGGGGAAGAAGAACCCTAAATATGGAGGCTTGTGTGGGTTTTTACTTTTTAAAAATAGCATTTCTTTTACCACAATGGTACAGGAACTTGTAAACATGAATCCCCAGCAATAGTAAACAAATTAGTCTTTTATCTGAAAAGTAGAGCAAGGGTCTCTCTGTCTCTGTCTCTCATTTTTTTCTTTTTTTTTCTAACCAAGAGAAAATGCAAAACAAAAAAAAAATCCCCCTCCTCTTAAAGGCTTCTTTGCTGGTGAGTGTTTGTCCAGGAACAAATAGTCTTTTATTCGAATGGTCTCCAAAAGTTCATAAGCAAAAAAGTGTCCAACGTCTGGTTACCCACAATACAGTCTCTGGCTGCATAGTGGAGCTTTTCTGTCCTGAATTTGTGATCTGCTATCAGAGTCCTTTAATTTCTCTGAACAGAAGGCTCTTTGGGAGAAGAAAGGATGGGGGTGGGGGAGCAACATTGGAATCAGGCTCTTTTTTTTTTTTTTTCCTTTTGCTGTTTTCTTCCAGTCAGCAAGTAGTGCTTGAATTCTTCTGATCTTTCCCAGCATCTTACTGAGGTGAGGGCCACGGAAGAGTCCCTGCCGGGTGGGGCAGCTGGGCTGGCACCCCCGCTCCTGCTGCCCTTTATCTCCTTTGGAGATTTTCCTTTTACCACGTGTTTAATACAATCTTCAGTGAGGGCCGTCTGTTTAAAGCCATAGGTTTCCTTTAACTATTGGGAGTCTACAGATATTCTCAACATTCCAAACGTGGTATCTGGTGAGATGAAAGGAAAGAGGTAACCGATTAGGGAGAAGATGGACGATTGTCTTGAAAGATGGGCAAACATAATGATTCGTAACTATGTTTCACTTGTGGATGAACAAATCATTTAAAGCATTTGGCCACTTGTTGTGGGTTGAAGCTGCCATTTCAGTGAATTCAATCTGGCGCACTGTCACTGAGCGGTGCGATACAAGGCGGGTGCTATGCTGGTGGCGAAGTCGCAGGAGACAGCAGGACACCCCAAACCCATGCTCTCTTGGAGCTTAGATTGGGAGGGCCGGGGGCAGAGCTAGGAATTAATTTTTGAAACAACTGTTGGATAAGAAGAATAGGATGGAGAGAAGGTATCTCTGAGGAGTTGATTTTTGAGCTGAGACCTAAAAACAAGAAGGGCAGCGATCATGGTGCATGAAGGTCTGTGGCTGGGGTGAGCCAATGCAGTGGCGGAGAAAGAAAAGGCCGGTGCCACAGGCGTGGGGAGAAGGAGGCTGGAGGGGGTGCACAATTCCTTCACTTTCTGGTTCTTCTGCTGCTTCCCAGAGTTGTACAATTTCAGGGGCGCCGTGGCCTGCCTGCCACCAGCATCTACCGTGATTCTCTTCCACCTGTGAGCCAGCAAAACAGCTGGGAGGTCAGACCCCATCCCCTTTATCTGCAAATCTCCTTTGCCTTGACTTTAAAGCCAGCCTTATCTATTGAAAGAGGGAGATGCAGTTATTGCAGAGCAAAAGATGGTGTCCAGGTGGGGGAGGGGGAGGTGTAGATGTGTGTTTTGTGGAGTTGGCAGACGGTGGGGACAGGCTTGGATTACATAGTCTTGAAGTGAGAGGTCCACCACCCACCCCACCAAATAGGACCAATATTTCCCCTTGGGTGAGTTTTGTGCCCACCAGAAGCAATTCCCTCAGACCTGGGGGTGGCTTCCTTTCTCCTCTGCCTTTGACTCTTCGAGTCCTTCTACATCCCAGGGGCTGACATTCAGCCCTGAAATCTGTGCCCTCACTCATGTCCCCCGGCCCAGGAGAGAGCTGGCAGATTTGCTTCTGCTCCCCGATAAGGCATGGTGGGGGGAAGAGCTCATCTCTCTCCTTTCCTGCTTTTGTATTTCCTAAACTTAGATTCTTGATGGGCGAGGGTTTTCCAGTCCTTGAGCAGAATTTGGGGGAGAGGGAGAAATGAAGAAAACTGGGGCAGTAGGAAGAAGAGGAACGAAGGAATGGCTAGGGCTGGGAGGGTTCTTCTGCCTTCTTCCCCAGGGCTCCACATTGAGGAATGAGAATTGTGATCATGCTAAGAGCGGCTTTTTCTGGCTGTTTTTTTTAATGGGGTGCTGTGGACACCCCAGCTTCTCTGAGTGGGCTGGTCTGCCCACCTCTGTTCCCCTCAGGGCCTCTGCTCCAGCCTGGGCTGCAGGGAGCTTGACAACCCGCTCTGGGAAGTTGGCCCGGGAGCTGAGCTATCATCGTCTCCATCTCTGCACTGCCAGCTCCCCTTGGCCTCTTGGCCTGTTGAAAAGCACCCAGGATAGCAATCCTGGGCATGAGTTTCCAGTCAAGGGGGGAGAAGCTCTGGAGTAGCCTCCCGTGCTCACTGTGCCCAGGTAGAGGCAGCCCCTGTGCAGACACAGGGACACGGGCCCCACTCACTCTCTGCCTGTCACCCTCTCCTGGCCTCACTTCATCAGAAAAGTAGCTAGGCTCCCTGTCTTTTTCAACTTCCATTCGTTTCCAGAATAAATATTTCTGCTTTGCTTTATCCAGCTATTTAGAGTCACAGAAAACTGATATTTCCCCTCCCCCACCTTGCCATTCCATCTTTCCCTTGACCTCTCAAATTCCAGCTCTGAGTTCCAAGACAATGGGTCTGAATTCTACTGCTGTTTCCTGGTCATGTGACCTTCATAAGTTGTATGCTTTCTGGGAGCCTCAGTTAACTCATTTGTAAAATGAGGATAGTAATAGCACCCGTCTCAGAGAGTTGCTGTGTGAATTGCTGATGAGGAGTTCCTCGAACAAAGCCTAGCCCATGGAAAGGATGCAAATACATGCTGGCCATTATGGTGACCAGCACTGAATCTTGTATACCAGCTCCTCCTTAAACTCTCTCCCTCCCTTGGCCTCTATAACCTCATTGTTAATGCTCTGAGTGACCTCTGATCTCTGCCTTCTCTTTCTCCTTAAAGTTGTCTTTCTAACTCTTCTCTGCTCCTTTTGACTTAACTGGGGGGGCTCCTGCTGGCCCTGTAGTTGGCCCACACAGTAGAATCTCCTTCATCCATCCTGCAGCTATTGACTCTAGACAGGTCATCTCCAAATTGTCGCTTCCAGTCCTCACTTCTCTGTGGCTGGCGTCCTACCACTCAAAATTCCACTTGGACTTCTCGTACCATCACAATCCCAATCTGTCTAAAAACCAAATTATTATCTTCCTTCTAAATCAGAAATCCTCTCCCAACTTGCAAATCTGTGGCTCTACTCTTGGAGCCATATTGGTTCCATCTTCTCCTGAATACTCTCCTTCGTAGCTACTGTCCTCATCTGCTGGAACACTGGGTCTGAAGCATCTTTGTTCACAGTGTTTCCTTCTTACAGCTATTTCTTTTCCAAGACCAGCACACTTGCCTATTTCATGAGCCCCTCATGGCTGCGATACTATATGATCTGCTCCCAGGCTTCAGGTTCTCCTCTCTGATCAGTCCCCACGGCAGCCTGTAAGAGAGAGAGATAGGATCTCTTAGCTTCACTGGGAACTCACTTTCCTCCTCTGAATGAAATGCTCCTGCATGTGCATAGCAGAGGTTTTCTGGCTTACATATAGCGTAGTTTTAATGTTATGAAAAGGGACTTCTGGAAAGACCTGTGACATTGACTTGCACGAAGGCCCAAGAGGGTCCTAGGCAAGGACTCACTCTAAGGGCAAGGAGAGTCAAGAGTACTAAGAGGATAAGCTCCTGGCGTTGGTGTGAGGAGGAAAAATGTCAGGTGTGCTAATAATAATAGTAATAATAAATGTTATTATTGATGTTGTTCTCTGGCCTAATCTCCCACCTTCCCTTTCGGGGACTTGTACCAGATCCTCGAGGAGTATAGGCTACAACAAAAATGAGTACAAGAGCTGGTTCACTAAAATATCTCTGTGTTGTTACGAGCATGAGGGCAACGCACTGATGCCTTAATACATTCATTCCTCCACTACGGACTAAGCACGCACTGTGGGCTCTGCATTGGAGATGTAACCGAGCAATGTCCTGCTTGCAGGGCGTTTACAATCAAGCCAGGGAGGCAAATAATACAAACAAGTAATTACAACAAAGAAGATCGGCAAGTGCTCTGGGCGGCCAGGTACAGGAGGTCACAGAACCACATATTAGGGACACTTAAGCTTGGCGAATCAGGTAAGGCTTTGTGCAGGACATGAACTCTAAGCTGAGGCTCAGGAGAAGAGTAGGAGTCAGAAAGCTAGAGCAAAAGTTTCACGCTGAGAGGCACAGGGTACACGAAAGTCCTTCAGGCAGAGAAGTGCGCCACTTTTGAGGAACTGAAAGAGGTTCTGCCTGGGCAGAGCGTGGGCGGGATGCCGACACAGGACTGGAGAGGGTACAATGCACAGGGCCCTGGAGACCATGCACATGGGTTTTGATTTTACCCTAAAAGGAAAGCCATGGAGAGTTTTCAATGCAGGCGTGTGTTTGGGTACGGGTGTGTGTTGTGTGTGTGTGCATGTGCAAGTCAGACTTGGGCATTGGCTATTGGAGAGGAGAAAGACCGAGGCAGAGGAGGAGGTTGTTTATCCCAGATGAGAGGTGACAGTTGGGGCAGGGCAGGGGGAGAGAAGCTGAAAGATTAGGGCAGTATTTGAGAGGATTTGTGATTGCTGGGATATAGAGGCAAAGAAGAGGGGAAGGTCGAGGGGAAATGCCCAGGTTTCCCACCCGAGCACCTGGGAGGATATTAGTGGCGTTCGCTGAGTTTAGACACGCTGGGGTAGGTGTGGAGCGGAAATGGATGGGTTTGCCTTTGTGCATACTGAGTTTGAGGTCCCTGAGAGACACCCGAGTGGGTGTGAGTTTGGGAATACTGGTCACCATTCGCAAATCCAAGCAGAGACTTGAGAGTCCTGTAACTTGTGTATTTATTTCTGCTATAGTTTGAGATCTTTCGGCTGTAAGGAAAGGAATTCACTCAGACTAGCTCCAGTAGAACATGGTATTGTTCAGACACAGAGGGCTTCATGAAAAGCACCGCTCACAGGGGAGCTGTGGGCATGGGAACAGCCTTCTGGACCATGCTGGGCAGTGTGGCCCTCGGTCCCCCATTTCTGCTTCCATGCTCCCAAGCAGCCTCCTCTGCTTACACAGGGCCTGCTACCCTCCATCTTTGCTCTCTGTAGAACTGACTCCTTTCCAGCCCCCCAACTGGCTTAAGATCTGAAAAGTTGAAAAGTTTACTATAGATTTTTCCAAAATTTATACATTTCTTTATGCAAATTCTTGAGAAGATCTGATTGGTAACTGAGAAGTGAATGATGTGACAGCTCTGGGTCAGGTGACCATTTTTGGTCCAAGCAGTGACAGCTGTGCATAGGGGAAGGGGCAGGGGCAGTGTCCGAGTAACAGATGTGGTCAGGCCAGTTGTACTGTAGAACTGTGGTCCCCAACCCCTGGCCACAGACCCCTGCTGATCAGCTGGTCAGCCACCGGTTAAGAACCCACAGAGCTCCGCAGCACCCCCCTACCCCAATCCCAGGGAAAAATTGTCTTCCATGAAACTGGTCCCTGGTGCCAAAATGGTTGGGGACCACTGCTGTAGAGTACAGAATTGTTGGCAGGGCAGAATGTTGATATTAATACTTAATTTACTTGTCTAACCTATTAAATGTTGACTCTGCTGCTACCATGCCTTTCATGTAGCAGGAGGAAAGTAGGGGCTGCAAATGTGAGTGTGAATGGCCCCTTTACCATTGAGATCTTGGGCAGTATACATGTACCCTCAGAGCTTCGGTTCCCTACAATCACTGATAATGTCTCCTTTACCAGCAGAGGGAATTAAATGAGATAACACTGTGACATGCCCAACAGATGGTGGGAGCACTCAGTGACTGCTCCTTTCTTCCCATTGCTTCTTCTTTATGCTTGTGCGAATTACTCTTTTCTTGAAAACAGAAATTGTACTTGTTAAGCCACTTTTTCATAGTGATTCTTGCGCATGGGCATTAACAAGTATTTATGGAATGATCATATATTTTATTCCATTAAAAAGTAATTATAACCAATCAGTAACATTTTGGAAAATTGAGACAAGGAAAAATCATTTACTCATAATCCTGCCATCTAAATAAAAATACATAAACTGTTTATTTCTCTTTAGCTTTCTTCCTAGGCATTGTTTGCTTTCACATAACAGAATCATAATTTATACATCATAAAAATGCAGTGTTTTAAGAGGTTTAAACCTAAATTATTTTCAGAATGAAAAACATGTTAAAAATATTTGATTTTCATAAATCTAGAATATTGATTGGCACTTTAATTTCCTCTGTTTTTTCTAGAAATATCCCAAGATGGAGCAGTGTTCAGGACCATGTAGGAGTCTACCAAGTTACAAGTATGTTCCAGGCGAGAGCTATGTCCATTCAACTACACTTTGAGATGTTAGATTTAATGCAGGGCTAATGAGGCCAAGCCATAGGTTTCATCCTCATATGAGTCAATTAGCCTTACTAACTACCATGTCCACAGACTTCACCCCAATCTTGGTATCCTACCCTGCAGATGAGTGCCAGGGTCACAAGAAAGACTGAAGGAGAACACAAAGAGTTCAATGCAAATCCATTACCATTATCAGACAGTGAACTCAACAGCTTCATCTTTGAACCATTAGGTGAACTTGGAGCGGTGGGACCGGGAGGGGGAGGAGAGCTTAATAGGCATGAGTAGAATATTTTGTGACTGAACAATTGTTGAATTCTAGAATGAGAGTTCTAGATCCATCCAGCTAGAACAGAACTAGTCCAGAGCCAGCTCTTTTCAAGGATGTAATGTGTAAAAACCTCCCCAGCTTCAGATGGAACAGTGGTTAGCAGCTACAAACAGTGATGAAAACTACAGAATTCTTTCAGCAGGGGTGTGATGTTTTTCTTTAAATAAATACCACTCAGCTGGTCAGAGTTAGTAATTCTGAGAGAAGTAAAGTATAGCTACTGATTGTGTCTAGACTTGAATGAACTTTGGAGATCTGGGAAAGCACTTGTGAGAGATTGGAGAAATTTGGAAATATGCTCAGAGTCTTTGCCCATTCAGCCTCCTATAACAGAATCCCATAGTTTATCAATCCCATGGGCAGCTTATCAACAACAGAAATTTATTGCTCACAGCCTGGAGTCTGGGAATCCAAGACCAAGGCATAGGCAGATCTGGTGTCTGGTGAGGTCCTGCTTCCCGGTTCATTGGTGGCACTTTCTAGCTTTGTCATCCCACGGAAGGGATGAGGGGTCTCTTTCAGGCTTCTTTCATAAGGGCACTAATCACACTCATGAGGGCTCTGCCCTTCTGACCTAATCTTCTCCCAAAGGCCTCACCTCTAAATACTATCACCTTGGGGTTTAGGGTTTCAACATATGAATTTGGGGGAGGGAATACAAACATTCAGACCATAGCACCTATTAGCCCAGTTACCTTGGGGCTTCTTAGAGGAGACACAAATTTTAAAAGTTCCATAGAGAAAAATACATCATACTATTGGGGAAATTTCTACAGTGACACCAAATATTTGTCACCCAATGTTTACATTGAGTATCACCAGTCTTAGCTCTACCACTTGCTTTCTGTGCACTGAGGTGCTTTTTTCTCAGGCTGACTTGAACATATACACTCACCTGCAACTCCATGGCGAAGATGCAGGCCGTTGAGAAATATGTTTGGTGGTCCCATGAGCTCTTTTGCCCAGGCGACAGGGGGGTTTGTGCCTTATTGATATTACTCTTCACCCTTTGTGTTTTAAGGTGGATCCTGGAGAAGACAGGGACCTTGGTTCTTTCACATGGTGGCAGTTTGTCAACACTCAGACATCTGCTACGCTGGCTTAGTCACACACCAGAGAAAATGTGTACCACGGAAGCTCCCGGGCTGCTTTTGTAGCATCTGGATTTATTCCCCCTCAAAGTCCTTTTTTCCCCTATTTTTGAGAACATATAGTTCAGTGTAAGAGCACATGTTTGAGGCCTTGTTGAGCTGCTGTTTGAGATCGTTCTTGCTTATTACCACATTGGTGGCATCAAATGTTTTTATTGATTTTAGACTGATTGGTCCAACCTAGAGAACAGGATCAGCTTTGTAAATGGGACATCTCGTGGTCTGAAATATGAGATTTGTTTTAACAAAGCACTTTTAACCATCATATCTCCAAGGAAACCAAGGATAGGCAATAGCTGAATTTCTTCTTGGCTTCCCCTGGCGACCCCTGTCGCCTCCCCTGGTCCCCTCTTTCCCTCCTGCCACTTTCTCTCACTGCTTCCAAAAAACATAAACCAAAAAACAAACAAACAAAAAACCCCCGCAAACAATACTTACTGAACTCCCGAATTATTCCCTGGGCCCCTGAATCAGACAGAGCGGAATCAATCTGGTTGCTGATTGAGTGGCTGTTGGCAAAAAGTACAGTTGTACAAGCGAAGGCAATGAAGGCAGCTGCGTTACAGGTCTTCTGTGTTGGGATTTGCCTTTTTAACTATCCAAAGGCATAAATTAAGAACTGCAACCTTGGCCATATGACTACTGAATAGAATTCTAGTTTTGTTTTGTTTTGTTTTTCAGTGATGTTCTGCTGTTTCCCAAGAATTCCCACACGAAGCTTTACATATTTTTCATGTCAGCTCTGTTCCCTGCCACCTTTGTTTTCCGGCTTGCCTCCCCTTAACAGCTGGACACATCATCATGCCATTTTTCTATTGGTGGTGACTGAAGTAGCTTGAGGTCAATTATTTCCCCAGCAATTGACAAAGAATCTTGATGAAGAGGAAAGTGACATTGTCCCTTAAACAACACTGCTCCCTCCCACCTCTGCCCTCCCAGCTGAGAGGAGAGAGGAGGGCCGACTTTCCTTTTGCAAGGAGCCCAGCGGGGCAGTGGCGGTGCGGTCTGTGGAAGTGCGTGGGTAACATATGGTAAGTGGAGGAAATATTTATATTCATAGTGAAAGCGCAGAAGATCCAAAGAAGGTCATTCCGCAGAGATTTCAAGCAGGAGACATACAGAGTTGATATTCTGCCTCTGGCCTGGATACCACAGAGAATTTAAAGGAAGAGTTTTGTTTTGTTTTGCTTTCCCTGCCACCTTCACTCCTAACAATCCAAATTGTTGGCAATTTGAAAAAGGAAATATTCCTCCCCCTAAACTTCACTCGTATCACAGAGGCCCTTCCCAGCGCCCTGCCCAGGTTGCAAACCGCCTTTCCCCTCCCCCTGCCTCTGCCCCAAAGGCCAGAATTCAGAGCTGCCGTCTCTCCCCGGTTTCTGTGCGTTGGGCCTGTCGGCTGCGTTTGTTGTTCTGGGCGGCTAAGGTAAGGCGGGGCGCACAGGCCGAGTGGGCATTTGGGCGACTGGTTCTTGGGGGGAAGCTATAAATAATGAATCGGTGTTAGATTACTTTCTGCTGAGACACATGAAAGTCCCAGTGCCCTATGCTTTCAGCGGGCATTTCGCATCACAGCTTCCTAAGAAAGGTGAAGGCCTTTTTTGGTCCCCCCGTGGCAATATCCGCGGCTGTGTCGCAGCACCACAATCAAACTCGCGGAAGGGAACGCTGGCCGTCCAAGCGCCTGTCCTGGCACTGGTCGCAGCTGGGCGTCCCTTCCCCGTGCACGGCGGCGGCCCCGGCACCGAGACCGCACGGGGCTACGAGTGCAGACTCGCGTGTAGACAGAGCAGAGAAACCAAGGCAGGGCCGTCTCCCATCTCGCAGCTGAAAGTTTCCCGGGCAGAGACGGGGCAAGGGCAGGAGGCGGCGAAACTGGGGCTCTAGGCGGAGACCCCCCCCAAGAGGCGGCGCTCCTGGGCTGTCCGGTACAACTCCTGTTTGGGGGCCTCTTCCTCTCCACTTCCCCCAGATTCCAGTTCCCGAGGGGGATAGTGAGATGGGATACAGGTGCCTCTGCGCCCAGCCTGGAAGGGGTCCCTCCACCCCAGGCCCCTCGTGGAGCAGCCGTAAACCACGGCCAGCTGTGCGGAGGCCTGAGCCTAATGGATTCTTGCAGATAAAAGAGCCCCGCTACCTTTCTTTCCAATAATGGCCCCTGAGGCTAATGTCTTAAAGAGGAAACAAAGGGATTGTTTTACAGCACACTAGGGGAGCCTTCGCCACCGGGGACTGGGGGACTGGGGACGGGGGAGGGACAGGTGGCCCCCAGCTTCTTAACTCTTCGCCTCCCAGGGCCGCCCAGGTCTCCCTGAGCTGCGCACCTGCACCCACGACCCGGATGGGGAGGAGGATGGGGAGACTAGCCCGCCGGGAGGGGACCGCCCGGTGACCCGACCTCCGGCTCTGCTCGCTCCTTTCCCCGTCTTCTTTCTAAAGAACTGCTGAAAAAAGATCACGCGACCCACATCTCGTGAGCTGCAATTTTAAGTCCACCCAAGGGGGCACGTTTCTCGCGACCCCCGGGCGACCATGCGGAATAGACGCGTGGCAGTGCCCGCCGGGCCGGACGCGCCTGGGGCGGGGACCTGGCGTGCGTGAGGGCACCTGGTGAAGGCCCGAGGACGCAGACGGCTCGGAAAGCGGCCCGCACCTCGCCCCGGCAGCTGCTCCCGGGTCACTTGGCAGGCGCGGCCCTCAGGTGTGAGTGCGAGCGGCGTGCGCGGCCCGGGCCTCTCTCGCGGGAAGTTTACGTTTGCAAACAGCAGAGGGAAGGAGAGGGAGACAATCGTAGTCGCTTCTGCTTCCTGGCTTTTTGTTCTGGCTCCAGGAAAAGATCAAAACAATAGTTAAATAGCAATTGAAGACAAGTGATGTAAGAAATAAACAACTCAACAAGAAAAATGCCCATAGGGATGGTTTTAAAACCCTTTATTATGGAAATCAATGCACATACACAAAAGGAGAGAGAACGGTTTTGTGCAGTGGGTCTCAAATTTGAGCACGCATCAGAATCACCAAGCAGAATCCTCTAGAGGGCTTGTTAAAACAAAGATTGCTGGGCCCCACCCCGGAGTTGGGTTTTTTTTTTTTTTCCTCAGTAGATCTGGGGTCGGGTCGGCTCCTGCCTGAGAATTTCCAACTTGTTAGAGCTCCCAGGTGCTGCTACTTCTGGTCTGGAAAGGACGCTTTGCATTCCACCGGCACAATAAATCCCCAAGTAACCCTCTCCCAGCTACAATATGTGTGACCGTTCCCCATCCCGTTTCTTCTGTCCCCTCCCCCAATCTGTTTGACTTGCTGGAGAATTATAAAGCAAATCCCAGTCATCCTGTCATTTCACCCACATGGATGGTTTTTTTTTTTTTTTTGAGACAGAGTCTCACTTTTGTTGCCCTGGCTAGAGTGAGTGCCGTGGCGTCAGCCTAGCTCACAGCAACCTCAAACTCCTGGGCTCAAGCGATCCTCCTGCCTCAGCCTCCCAAGTAGCTGGGACTACAGGCATGCGCCACCATGCCCGGCTAATTTTTTGTATATATATTTTTAGTTGGTCAATTAATTTCTTTCTATTTTTAGTAGAGACGGGGTCTCGCTCAGGATGGTTTCGAACTCCCAACCTCGAGCAATCGGCCCGCCTCGGCCTCCCAGAGTGCTAGGATTACAGGCGTGAGCCACCTCGCCGAGCCTCACATGGATGGTTTTTGATGCAGCAGTTACTTAAACAGAGAGAACTGCGTGCCATGGAGGCAGTCCTGGACAAACCTTTCATATGCTTCCAGGAAGTTCAGCCTCCCTCTGTCAGTTCACACTAGGGAGAGTCCAGCACCTCTCTCTGTAAAAGCCATGCCTGCCTCTTGGTTCTGAGACCACCCTTCAGGAGTTCCTCTCCAGCAAAGCTTGTCAGGTGCCTGAAGGCCACTGGGTCTTCTGGCAAGCTGGCCTGGCCTGGCCGGGCACCACCTGATCCCCATCTCTCAGCTTCAGGTGATTAACCCTAATCTGTTGTCATGCACCCCCATTGACTGTCCTTTCCTATTTTCCTAACAAGGCACCTTCCCCCTTGGATGGAGCTTTGAACCTGCAGGAATTGGGTGCTACCCACAACAGTGTAAGCCCACAGTGGTGTTTTGCATTGGTTGCATCCTTCTTTAAGGGTCCTGGGCTCATATCCCAAGGACAGCTGCTCTGGGCTACCTGCCCCTTCTTATAATTACTGGTATTGGACAAGGGGAGATTCCAGCTATAGCTGGAATGGCCATCGTTGAAGCCCAGTGTAACCGCCATTGATCGGTGGGTCCGGACACAGTCTGGCTGTGTGTGCTGCTCGTGTTCCACACAGGTGCGGAGTTCTCTCTTACATTCCACTCGGGCAGTCTTCAGCATGCAGGCTCTACCCAGACTCCTGGACCCTCCCGTGGGCCACTGGAAAGGAGCCTTCCTTCTTTCCCTGCCCTCCCCATCCTGGTTTAGGATCCCTTCCCCCCCAACTTTCTTATCCTGACCCCACCCTGCCCTACCCCACCCCAACCCTCCCAGGTCTCTGGGACTGTAACAAAGTTTACAGTCCTAAATGTTGGTAGCTCTCACTCCTTTTCTGATTCTCCAAGAAGCTATATGAATTTTTCCTTTTCCATGTCTGCCGACGGAATCCCCGAGGATGGGGTAGATTCCTCCACCCCAGAGCTCTGTTCCTATTTTTTTATTTTTTATTTTTAAAATTTTTTTTATCTTTTTTTTTTTTTTTTTGAGACAGAGTCTCGCTTTGTTGCCCAGGCTAGAGTGAGTGCCATGGCGTCAGCCTAGCTCACAGCAACCTCAAACTCCTGGGCTCAAGCAATCCTACTGCCTTAGCCTCCCGAGTAGCTGGGACTACAGCCATGTGCCACCATGCCTGGATAATTTTTTCTATATATTTTTAGTTGGCCAATTAATTTCTTTTTATTTTTGGTAGAGACGGGGTCTCGCTCTTGCTCCGGCTGGTTTCGAACTCCTGACCTCAAGCAATCTGCCCGATTCAGCCTCCCAGAGTGTTAGGATTACAGGCATGAGCCACCGCCCCAGCCTGTTCCTATTTTCATATGGCTTCATCTTCCTATGTTTGTCTTCCTTTGCCAGTCTGGAATCAGCTGTCACTTTTCTGTTTTCTCATGAGTACTTCCGATTGCCTTTGCTTTTGTAGCCTTTCTCAAAGAAAATGCAAACAGCATGTGTTTGTTCCCCTTTGGGTCCTATCGCACCTCATTTTGCTTGGTGGTCTCCCTATCTCCTGTGATGCCCACCAAGGTGGCCGTTTCCCCACTTCTGCCAGGAAAGGGGGCCACGTGGCACCGGGGGAAGATCTGGTGGAAAATTGGAGTCCAGTACTGGTTCTGCCTTTTAATAGGCAGAACCTATTGAACCCTATTGCCGGGTTCAGCCTTGGGAGCGTCAGTTGCCTTATTCACTCAGCACCTCGTATGAGCCTCTGCTGTGCACTAGGTGCTGTCGTAGGTGCTGGGGATATGGCCCGGAGCAGCACGGGCATGGCCCTGCCTTCGCAGAGCTTTTATGATATATAATTATAAATATTGTATATTTTAGCCTGGGAGACACACAATAAGGGAAGTGAGTAAAATGGCGTGTTGGAGAGTGATATCTAAGGTGCTATGGGGGTTGGCTGTGTTCAGGCAGAGTTCATGTTGGTATTTCATTTAATTTAAAGAAAAGTAATTTTTTTTTGTAGAGACAGGGTATTGATAAGTTGCTCAGGTTGATCTCAAACTCCTGGGCCCCAGTGACCTTCCCACCTTGGCTTTCCAAAGTGCTGGTTGCGTGAGCCACCAGGCCCAGCCTCGTATTGGTATTTCAGACAGCAGACCCAGGGAAGGCTTCCCTGAGAAGTTGACATTGAGCAAAGGCCTAACGGAAAGGTCTTCATCTGTTGAATGGGGGGTGTTAACATTACCCAAACCTGTGAGGAGTCAGTGGGAAGACGTCTGTGGAAAGCTGCCCATAGACACAGAGCCTCTTGCCTTTTGTCTTGTCGATGCCTTCTGCTAAAGTTGTGGTGCTTAAAATCTTCTCTAAACAAGTATAAGGTTAGCGTCCCCCTGATGGCTTTGGTGGCTGATTTTCCTGTCACACACTAACTTAGGTCAGTGCTGGCTTGGAGGTGAGCCTCTGTGTGGGGCCTGGCTCTTCCTTTCCTAACCCTGAAAGAAATGATGTCCCTGGGATGGTTGGACAGGAGCGCCAATGGGCAGGGCTATGTGGGGTGTCACTCTCTCCCTTGCATTTTTGTGACCTCAATGACTATGCAAAGGAAGTGATGATGCAGAGGCTGACTTCTAATGAGAGGAGGTAGCAGTGGTTATGGGAGAGTTCCCCATGAGAAAGAGGATGAATTGTCTGGCTGAGGCAAAAGCTGAAACTAGGTTGTAACCGCAGCGGTGGGGTTGTTGATATTCATTAAACTCGCTGTGCCTTGTAGCAGTTGTCCTAGGTGCTGCTGCTGCTTGTTTAGTAGACCAGAAATCCTCAGAGGTGTTCCCGCCCCATCCTGTTGGGCGCGTAGCCAGTGGTTTTGAGCATGCCCTTGGTCTAATGCAGCTTTATCCTTCCAGCTGTTCCGAGCTCGCCCTTGGTGTTAGGCTGAGCCGTTTTCAGCAACTCCTTTCTGCAGCCTGGTCCTGCGCTGGCCCCGTCCCCGTCCGCCCCACGCTCTCTCTGAGTGTTGCAGGGAATGAGGAAAAGGTGGATTGTGGACCTTTTGTGCTCTTGGTGGTTTCTGAATCTACCAACTCAAAATTGAGGGGCCTGTGACCCGTTCCCCTAGAGTTGGACCGCCTTACGCTCTCTGACCCCTTCCTTGCCGTTTAAAGCTGTGTTAGTCACGACACAGACAGCGTCTCTCTACAGCCAGGTCTGAGCAGTGCTGTCAAACCTAAAGCAAACAGCCGAGCTGTTGGCGGCCCTCCTCCCCAGACCGCCTGAGTGGGGCTGCTCTGGCCGCTGCCGGTGAGTCACTGGAGTATTTGTCATGTGAGAGCTGTGGAAATGAGCCACCAAGGGTCTGATCCCTGGAGAACGCCTCCTGCTCACCGCCTCTCTGAAGACTCTGCGGGCACGTGGGAGGGTGAGGAGGTGTTTCTTGTCTCCTTTTTGGGAAACCTTCCAAACCTTCTCAGAATTCGTGAGGCCGGCAGGGTTGGAGGGAGGTACTCCGCCTAACCCTTGTCCTGGGCTCACTCTCGAAGCCTCTGTGTGAGTGTAGCTGGCTGGCAGGAAGGGAGAAGCAGCTGAAAGCAGAGGATGTGGTTACTTTGCAAGACCCTAGTTCTGTTACAGGATCGAAAAAAAAAAATTGTTGCAAAACACATTCGAGGTACGATTTAATGGGTCTGTGCCCATTAAAACAGCTTGTGAACGTGTGAGTGTGTGTGAAGGTGTTTTCCTCAGTGTTATTCTATGGAAGGCCTTGATCACAGTATGCTTTTGTGGTCAATGACTGCTCAAGTGTGATCAGTAGGGTTTACCAAGAAAGGCAATCGTATCTCCTCGTATTAGTTTGCTAGGGCTGCCATAACAAAGTACCGCAGACTGGGTGGCTTGAGCAATGGAAATTTGGTTTCTCACAGTTCTGGAGGCTTGAAGTCCTAGGTCAGGGAGTTGGCAGGGTTGGTTCCTTCTGAGGCCTCTCTCCTTGGGTTGCAGACAGCCGTCTTCTCCCCGTGTCTCCACACGCCCTTCCCTCTGTGCGTGTGTCTGTGTCCCAGTCCCCTCTTCATATAAGGACATCAGTCATATTGGATGATGGCCCACCATGGTGGCCCTATTAATATCATTAACTTAATCACCTCTTTCAAAACGTTAGCCCTCAATATAGTCACATTTTGAGCTGCTGGGGTTAGGATGTTAACATTTGAATTTGGCGGGGGCACAGTTTAGCCTATAACACTCACCAAGAGTCATCACGACATAGGCCCTTGGAGTTTAGAAAGCAGAGGGGCTTAGCCTCGAAAAAAATCAAATGTATTAATAAGAAAAGAAAAGGAAAAAAAAAAACAGTTCTGAAAAGAAAAAACAGTTAAAACATTTGGATACTTTTCAGAATCAGTTAGGCCTCGTATATCCAGCAGAATATAGACATGTAAGTACAAAAAACTAAAGTATTTATGTTAGGGTGGTAGAATTAGGATCATTAAATTTGTTTCTATTTCATGAATTTTACTGTTATGTGTTATATCACCCTTATCATTAATAGTTATACATGTAAAATGAGTGGAGACATCGCACATACGTTACCCTTAGAAACTGCTTATTTCAACCTCTTCATTTTGGAACAAGAAGCCAAAACACAGGAAGACAGAGTGAGCTGCCCCGGCCACGGCCACCCGCTGCCCCCTGAATGCAGGGAGGTATTTGGGTTGGTTCTTAGGTTCTCGGGCTGACGAAATAGACTGGAGTTATTAAATGAGATGATCATCCTCTGATCCTGAGTTGGGACTTTTGCTCCTTTTTCAGAGAATACTTTCTTTTGTTTGTTTTTCTGATAAATCTTGAAACCAGTGCAGACTCTTCTGCAGCCTCCGCGATCCCCAGATGAGACATGCACCGTCTCATCTTCCTTCTCATCTCTGCCCACAACACCCACACAAACAGCAGCTGAGACGGGCTGAGTACTCGAGTCCTTCCTGATTCTTCTTGGCGTCGTACTTTATTCCTTTCTCTGTAAAAACAATATGAAAGCCTCTGATCAGGGTCCTGCTCGTTCCAACAGGAGGCAGGTGTGGCCCAAGCTGGTCCTTCGTGGCTTCCCCCTGCTCCACCTCAGCCCTGTGGCCCGGCAGGGGAAAGCACTCCTGGGGGCCCCTTGGGAAATACGTCCTGCAAGGCAGGAACTGCCCGCCAGCACGCATTTATCACGAGCAGCACGGCACTCTCTATCTGGGATCTGATGTGAATAAACATTTTAGGTTGCACAAATGTCTCCTGAAGGCCAGCCGGTGACTTCATAAGTCAACTGCTTCCTTACTGCAATTACGATTAGGATGCACAGATGTTTATTTACAGGTTTGAGGAAGGATACGGTATTGTTTGATATGTGGAAGGGCTAGTGTGTGTGTTTTTATAGTAATTCCCCAGTGTCCTGAGATAGATGGTTTGTTTCTCAATGACATGGAATCCCTCAGCCGTTCCTTGCTGTCAAGACCAAACTTGCCATCTGCTCTGAGACTCTCTGGTTCTGTGCCCGGGATTGTCTAGCAGAACTCACGCCCTGCCTTTTCCGTCTCTTCCCTCTTCCAAGAACACGCAACTTCCCTCCTCCTGGCTCTCACCTGGTCCTCCAGGACATGCCCCTCTCCTGGAATGTGGGTCCTCACTTTTACCCTATCACGGGTCTCAAAAGTTGACCTCTTTTTGATTTTGAGGGTAGCACAATTAGTACCAAATCACTTTTGGGGGGCGATTTGAAAAAATTACGGTAAAATATACATAACATAAAAGTTACCATTTAATCCATTTTCAGGTGTACGAATCAGTGGCATCAAGTCCACTCACAATGTCGTACACCCATCACCACCAGCCGTGTCAAGACCTCCCCAAACAGAGACTCCGCACCCGTTACACAGGAGCTCCCCATCCTCCCCCCAGCTCTGAGAGCCTCTATTCTGCTTTCTGTATTTATGACTTTGCCTAGTCTAGATACTTCGTATAAATGAAATCATAAATATTTGTCCTTTGACCATGTAGCCTTCAGCAGGTCACCCCACCTGTTTAATCCTTGTGCTCTGCCAAAACAAGGGGCATCACACCAAAGGGACAGGGCTGTGTTTAGAGTTTTGGAAAACACTCAAAGTCCCTGTCCCAAAGCACTTGCTGAAGGGCAGTGTCCACAGCCCACCGAAACAAAGACAGGGCTCCTAAAGTAGGTCGAGTTAACTATTACACAAAGCTGAGGTGCTAGGGACTATAAAATGTATCACCATTTCTGAGTTGTTAAAATGTACATGTTTGCACTGATGAAATAGGGTATACCAGGCTTTTGGTGAGTTCCTAAGGAAAAGTCATAAAGGGAAAAACGGAAGCTCAGACACCACCTGACCTTACTCAGAAAGGAACAAAGGACCTGGAGCAGTTCTGCTTGTGCTGCGATTAAAGAGGGACCCACACCTGGGTCAGTTCTTACCTACTCATGTCCAAAGAACTCAAGGAGAAAAAACTCCTCCGGGAATGCCAGCCCAGCCGGCATGGCAAAAAGAAGACAGGATGCTTTGTGGGGAAAAAAACCTTTTCATGCACCCAGCAGAAAGGAAGCAGCATCCTTACCCCAGTCATCTCGGCTGGTGGCTGGTGGCTGGTGGTCCGAGCTGACAGGGAAGTCTCCACAGGTTCACTAAGTCCAGCTACCCCTTCTCTTCTTATCCGGAGCATCTTACACAATCGAGCCATTTTGAAGGTGCCAACTGTAGGCAAGTGACTCACTTCTGAGCCTCTGAAACAGCAACTTGTTGGGTCTTGACACAACTTTAGAGTTGGCTTCAAATAATGGCCTTGCCTGCACACAGCTCCTGGTCCCATAGCTGGTGGTGGCTGGGCGGGAAGTAGAATCTGGGACTTTCGAATCCCCCACTCCGGTGTGCACATTGCGTCCCATAATTTTACAGACAAGGTTGACTATCTTGTTAGAGTTTGGAGATGATCACTGGTGATACTCCCCAGATGGCACGCAACTGGATTAACAGAGGCCGTGTTTGCTGTGGCAGAGAGTTAAACTTTACTGGCTGCGATCTATTAGCAGTTCTGAGTCAGTGGTCTCTACTTCAGCTATTCTCCTCACTTCTCAAACTCTTCACGTGCAGCGGGCAAACACGTCCTGAGCATGCGCTGTGTTTCAGGCACGATTCTAAGCACTTTTACATCTGGAAAGGAATGTTAATGTTCTCATTTCATAGCCACTGAGCAAGGCTGGAGGAGCTTGTGCACTGCTGAGCAGAAGATTGGAGTTCCGGCTCTGGAGACTAACTCCTCGACCCAGGGCTTTAGTGCCTCCCGCGGTTGACCTGTCTCTTCCTCCCCAAAACAAATAGAAGCTGTCAGACGGGAACACACTCAATTCCCTCCACTAAACTCACAAATCCACCCCACCTTCCTTGTCCTTCTCTACAGCTGCTGGCTCCAGTGGCCACACTCTTTCTCCTGTATTTTCAGCTTCTTGCCATCTACTGACCCCTTTCCTCAGTTTAGTATCTCCTATACTAAAAAAAGAAATGCACCCCCTCAACCCTTAAGCCTACCCCCCATACCCCCACGTGTGTCTTCCACACTTACTGAATGGGTCGTGTACGTTCCTGCTCTTGTCTCCCCACGTTGCGTTATTGCCCCTCTGCAGTCTGGCTTCACTGGTTAATTTCATGTGTCAACTTGACCTGGCCACAGGGTGCCCAGATAGTTGGTTACCCATTATTTCTGGGTGTGTCTGTGAGGCTGTTTCTGGATGAGATTCGCATTTGAATCAGAAGACCCAGTAAAGCAGATCACTCTCACCCAATCCCTTGAGGGCCTTAACAGAATAAAAGGCAGAGTAAGGTAAAACTCACTCTTTCTGCCTGTCGTGTAGCCAGGACTTCGGTGTTCCTCTGCCTTCAGACTCAGACCTTGACTGGAACTGACACCACTGGCTCTCCTGGGTCTCTAGCTTGCCAGCTGCAGATCTTGGACTTCTGAGCCTCCATAATCACATGAACCATTCCTTATAGTAATTCTCTTTCTCTCTCTCTCTATATATATATATTTATACCTATGTCTATATCTAGCCTATTGTTTCTATTTCTCTGGAGAACCCCCACCTTCTGATCCCCCTTCTTTGGAAAACGAATCCCTCTTTTACCTTTTGGAAACTTCCCCTACCTTGCTGGTGAGGTTGTCAATGGAAAGGCTGATGTCCCTCAACTATCCACCACTTGCCCTGGCCTGGCTCAAATTCATGGTTAGGGAGCAATGCTTGTCTCTTGTTCCTGGTTTCGTGTTTCTTGCTCCTTGTTTCCACGTGGAGGAGTTTTACTAGATCCTGGTTGTCAAAGTGTGGTCCCCAGGTCGGCGGCATCCGCATCCCTTGGAACATGCTAGAAATGCAGGTTGTCAGGCCCCACCCCAGACTCACTGAAGCAGAACTCTGGGTGGGCTCAGCAATCTTTTGTACCAAGGTTTCCAGGTGATTTTGCTGCACATGAAAGTTTGAGAACCACTGCGCTAGCATAGCATACCTATTTGTTATTATTTTTGTTTCATTTTCAGTTTATTGAAGTTTAATTTATAAATAATAACCTTTGCCATTTTAGATATATAGTTCTATGAATTTTAACAGATATATATATATATGTAATCATACAATCACTATCATTAATAAGATATTAAATACTTCTATCACCCCCAAAATTTCCTTCATCCTCTCTTGTATTTAATATCTCCTTCGACTCCCAGCTCCTGGCAACCACTGATCTGGTTTCTATTCTTATAATTTTGCCATTTCCAGAATATCATACAAATGGAATCTATGCAGTATGTAGCCTTTTGAGACTGGCTTCTTTCACTTGGCACAATACTTTTGAGATTGATCCATGTTGTCGTGCGTATCAGTAACTTGATTCTTTTTATTGCTGAGTAGTATTCCATTGTATGGGGACTAGAGTTTGTTTCATTATTCACCAGTTGATGGGACATTTGGATGGTTTTCAGTCTTTGGTGACTATGAATAAAACGCCCATAAACATTCACATGTGATCTTTGTGTGGGCATAGGTTTTCATTTCTTTGGGGTAAATATTTATGAGTGGGATTGCTGGACCGTGTGTTAAAAGTATATTTAACTTCATAAGAAATGGTCTTCCAATGTGACTATACTATTTTGCATTCTTATCAGCAATGGATGAGACTTCTAGTTGCTCCATGGTCTCATTAGCAGTTGGTATTGTAAGGTTTTTAAATTTTAGCCATTCTAATAGGAATATATCTGGGATTTTTTTTTTCTTCTTCTTCATCATTCCCCAGGGGATGGTGGAGGGGAGAGGTGAATCACCAGGTAGGTAAGTTTCGGGGAGCTATGTGTGGCTTGGGTCCATCCTCCCATCTCCTACCAGACAAGGAATGTTAGGCTGACAAGGAGCATTATGATGCCACGTGGCAAGCTTAGCTCAGCAGGCTGTGTTCCCTGGCTGTGCCCTTGCTGGGGCAGCTGCCAGTTATTCAGTGTTGCCTGTGACTCAGGTAACTTTTATTCCTAAGTTTGATATTAGAAACCCAATTTTTTCCAAACACGTTAACTCATGTCTCCACCATAGCTTCCCCCCCTTTAGGTCTGACATGTGGACTCTGTCTGGCTCTTGCACTCACCTCTCAATTGATTCTAAAGTTGGGATGGGGAAGAGTTGTCTTAGTCTCTTCAGGCTGCTATAACAATACTGTAGATTGTGTGGCTTATAAATAACAGAAATTTGTCTTTCACATTTCCGGACACAAAAAAATCCAAGATCAATCTGCTGGCAGCTTTGGTGTCTGGCGAGGGTTCACAGACAGCAGTCTCCTCGCTGTGTCCTTGCAGGGCAGAAGGAACAAGAGTGCTCCCTGGAGTCTCTTATGTAAGGGCACTAATCCCATTCGTGAGGGCTCCACCCTCATGATCGAATCACCTTCCAAAATCTCACCTTTTAATACTATCACATCGGAGATTGGGCTTCAATTTTTAATTTTATACGTATTGGGGGGACACAACTAAGGGGAACTCACCTTCCTGGTTCCTATGATTGGTTTGGGGGGGTGGGTAAGGCTGGACCTGCTGGGAGCTGTCTTGGCCATGTTGTCCGTAGGGCTTGTCTGAGAATAAAGCCAACACTAGGGAGGCTGAGCTGAGAGTCAGAGAGAGAAAGGAAGGGGAGAAGCTGGGGTGGAGTGATGACATTGCTCCAATCCCCTAGGTGTGCATGAAATACTGTATGTATTCCAACTCTCATCTTTTTAGTTATGGTGAACTAGTAAAACCCTCTTACAGTTGAGCCAGTTTGCATTGGTCTTCTGTTCTCATAACAGAAAGAGCCAGTTGAACATAAATGGGCAAGAATGTGGGCTCTGGAGACAGCCAGCCACCTGAGTTGCTCTGCCATTTACTAGCTGTGTGACCTCAGGCAAGTTACTTATTCTCTCTGTGCCTCAGTTGCCTCATCTGCAATATACAGATACTAGCATGACAGTGCAACGTGGGGGGTTGTAAGGATTACATGAGTTAGCTAACACCTGTCATCCACTTAGAATAGTACCTGGCACATGCAATGTTCTTAACAGATGTTGGATATTATTAATACGACCATATTTCTAGTTTCCTCTTGGCTCTCTGCACATTCTTTCTCAGAATCTTTCGAGACTCTTCCATATCTACTTATCAGCCAAATGTTGGTGGATCCGCTGGTCCCTTTCCTAGACCTTCTCCTTGTTACTGGCATAGCCTCCCATGGCTTTGGCTACTATTAATATCTATATGCTAATAGTTGCCAAGTGTATCATCTCTAGGCTTAACCTCTGTCTTGAGATCCAGACTCAAATATCCAATAGATGCTGTATTATATCTCTATGGCTGCATAATAAGTTACCACATGCTTAGTGCCTTTAACCAAAACATATTTATTATCTCGCGGTTTCCATGGGCCAGGAGTCTGGGCACAGCTAAACTAGGTCCTCTGCCCCTGCTTACAAGGCTGCAATTTAGGTGTCAGTTGGGCTGTGTTCTCACCTGGAGGCTCGACTGGCAAACAATCTACTTCCAAGCTCACTCAGGTTGTTGGCAGAACTAATTTCCTTATAGCTGTTTGACTGAGGTCCTGATGTCTTGCTGGCTTTTGGCTGCAGACTATCCTCGGGTTCTAGAGGCTGCTCACAGTCCCTTGTCACAAGGGCATTCCTAGCATGGCTGCCCCCATCATTAAGCCCTTGGGAGAGCCTCCAGTTCCAGCTGGCTAAGAGAGAGTCTTATATAACATTGCATGACTGCAGGAGTGACCCTCTACTGGTTAGAAGGGAATCACAGGTCCTGCTCACACTCCAGGGGAAGGGACTACTCAGGGGTATGAACACCAGGAGGCTGGACCATGGGGCGAGCCCAAGGTCTGAGTGCCGCAGATGTCACGCGCACTGTCAGCAAGCCCCAGGTGAGGCTCCTGTCTTTCTGACCACTCCACTTTTCTAACGCAAATGGCATCACTGTTCAAACCAAAGGCCAACAGGGCATCCTGATTGCTTCTCCTAACCAGCTCCTCATACAATTGACCCTCAAACCCTATTGATTTGCCTCCTAAATGCTTCCTGATTCCTTCATTCTCTCCTGTGTGGTTACAACAGCTGCCTGCTTGCCTTCATTCTTTTCATTCTATAGCAGCCAGAGACAGACGTATTGCCCAAGTGCAGTTCTAATTGCATTGTACCCTTGCAGTGTACTTCAAACCCTGTGATAACTTTTCATTGACCTTAGGATGTGGCCCAAATTTCTTAATGGGGCCCATCAGACCCTTTGTCATCTGGCTTTGTTCCCCTTCCCACCTCTCCCACTTCTGGCCTTTGCACTTTCTGTCCCCTTTGCCTGGAGCACTCTCCCTCCCTTGGCCTGTTAGTCCCTCTCCTGTGTCAGGCCTCGGTGGCTTCCATGCGCTCCTTGGGGAGGCCCTTCCTGCCCATGGGCCTGCAGTGGCACCTCCGCCCCGCGCTCAGTCCCTGGACTTCATGTTTCAGACACTCAGCACACAGAGTGGTCGTTTTCTGTTCTCTTGTCCTTGTTCTCCTCTAAACTGTAAGCTCTGTGAGGCTGGGGGACGTCCCCTGGGCTGGCCCCAGCTTTCAGCGCTATAAACCTGCAAAGTTGTCAAGTGAAGAAAATGACAGATGAAACCTTGGATCTCAGCCTACTCTTAAAAATATTCCCACCCTTCCCTTGCAGTAGCACCCAGTGTGCACTCTTGATGGGCTCTGTTCCAGTTGGCAGACCTTTTTAAATCGTAAGTAATATATTAATAGAAGCACCTTTGTTTCGGGTAATATTTCTTTCCTATTCTGGCCGGTCCAGCCTCAAGACACGGCCTTGCTACTGACATACTCCAACAGTATCAGCACCGGGACATCACCTACTTCCTCCTTATGCGGTGTTTGTCTTTTTGCTGTGTAACTGGAATTTTGTAAAAATAGCAGACCAACAGCAGTACCTATATTAATAGTTCTACAAACTCACTGGGAACAGTCCTCCGTGTCCACCCCGTGGAGGGGCCCGCAGCTGCTCCCCGGACATTCCGAGCAATGCTCTCATCCACTGAGAACAGAAGGAGCATTTGTTTCCCGAGCCCACTTTGGAGGGACAGCTGAGGCTCGGCCCCATCCAGCCAGGTCAGCCTGTCCCTGGGCCTGTCCCTGGGCCTGTCCCTGGGCATCAGGGTCTAGTTTCACACAACACGCAGTTGAGCTTCATTGACAGGTGTGAAGTGTGTCCTTTCTAACCCATCTCAGTTCACTTCTGCCTTGGAGGGGTGAGGCAGACTCCTCTGGGAGCCCAATTAGCATGTCATGGTGGGGTGTGTGTGTGTGAGAGAGAGAGAGGAAACTCAGATGCAGAAAGACAGAAAGCGAGATAAGAGAGAGAAAGAGAAAGAAAGAGACTCAGTGAGAAAGGGAGAAGAAGAGAAATAAAAGGAAACAGAAGCAGAGAGCTGGGAGCAGAGAGGTGGACAGATAAGAGGGCCTGGGAGCTGGTGCAGATGGGCACCCTGGGTGGCCTTTTAGTTGGGTTAAGTGCACACAAATGGAAAGCGGGATAGTGTAGAATGTCAGTCCCATCTGGAGGACCATGTGTGGATCAGGACAAAGTGAGCATCTATATGGTCATTAGGATATTCCTAATGGGCCAGGAGTGGATTCTGGGAGGGAGTTGGGCTGGGGTAGGATGAGACTGGGAAACCTGTGCGTCCATGACAGGAAGCATCATCCCTGACCCTAGTTCGCTCTCCCGCATGCATGTGAGGCTGGGTAGATGGTAGAGTGACCCCCCAGTCATGATACTGGGTCCTTGGATATGAGGGCTAGTTCTGCATGGAGTGAAATCATTCTCTGGAGTGTTCAGGGGCATTTCTGGCATACAGCTGCCAGATTCTTGCCTGGATGCCCAAGCAAAACCCAAGACAAAAATTTTTTGGACTGTCCCTTGGCTTTAGAACCCCAAATGGAGTAAGGTGCCAAGTGTGCATAAAGCATGCAGCACTCCTTACACTCTTCATATATTAGCTCGTTTAGTCCTTCAACCCCCTTATGTGGGAGACACTGTTGTTGCCCCCACCGTACCGATGAAGTTATGAGGTACAGAGACATTAACCAGCTTGCACAATGCTACCCCAAAGTACGTGGCAGAGCTGAACTTTGAAGCTGGGCATCTGGTTCCAGAACCAGTGCTGTTTACTGTGCTGTCCTGCCAACTGAGAGTCGGCTCTCAGACTAATTAGTTGTTTGTTCAGGGCTCTTTCGAGAGAGGACAGAAGCGGCTGTAGAGTATAGTGCAAAGAACTGACTTCCTGCCGTGGCTCTGCCATTTATAGCACTGAGATTTTGAGACGGGCTCTGTTAGCTTCAGCTGGGGACAATGAGTAGGGGCACCAACTCTGGAGCCAGACCCGGCTGACCCAGTAGTGTGACCACCCTGCCTCTTACCAGCAGAGTGTCCTTGGTCCTGTCCTTAGCCGTCTGGGCCACGGATTCTCCCTCTGTGAAATGGGGATAAATACAGGGCTGTCCTCATGGGTTGCGAGGGCTAAACAAGGTTGTATATTTAATGTGCCTGGCACGAAGTAAGCCCTCCACGAATGTCACCTATTGTTATCGATTGCGTGGTGGCCCTTTCTATTTTATATACTTGTTGTTGGAATGACATGAGATGGGAATGTGAAGTGCTTTGTAAACTTTTCTGCACTATTCAAATCTTAGACGGTGTCATTGTTGCTAGGAAACACTGGCTGAGTGTCAGGCACTTCTGTGACGTGTGCGAATTACTAGCTTTGTCAGCGAGTCGAGGAGGCCAGCATGGGCAGGGTGTGGACAGGGACAGGAGGAGAGTAGACAGGGACCGTGATATCAGATGGAATATGGAAGGTCCCACAAAAGAATTTCAGCACCATCCTCTGGTGTCCAGCATAGGAAGGGATCAGAAAAGGCTTAATTAAAAATTAATTTCTGAAAAGGATGTGAACACGTACTCATTCAATGCATACTGAGTGTCTGCCCCGTTCCAGGCAATGTGCTGGGTGCTGGGAGTGCAGCCGTGAGTAAGACATGGTCCTGGGGCTCAGGAAATGGTCTTTGGGCTGAGACTTCCACTGGGATGGGGAGAGTTTGGAAGGTCATTTCAAACGGAGAAGATAGGGTGAGCTAAGACATAAAGACGAAAAAAGGCAAGCTTTTTTGCAAAGCGTTCGGGAGGCCGCTATGGCCTGCAGGAAGTTTGTAGAGTAATGAAAAGTGGATCCAGGAAAGGTGTTTGGGGCTGTCTCTGGGCAGTCCTGAGTGACAGTCTGCAATTCCCTGGAAAGGTGGGGGAGCCACTGAAGGGCAGTGATATACCTACAGCCACATAAAAGTCCACTCTCAACTGTGAATTCATATTAGTGCAACTTATTTTAACTAGTATAGAGATCATGTCTTAAATATTGATGATAGTCTATCCTGGAAAAGATCTACTGAAAACTTTTTCAGGGCATGAATATGTACATTCAGTCTTTGAGAGTGATACGAAGTCAATTGCAATAAACCAGCAATGTGCCCTTTTCACAGATTTTGTACATATATATGCACACACACTCACACACACATACTGGTAGATTAATTAATTATTAAAGTCAGTTCTACATTTGGGGGTATTTACATGTGTCATTTTGTCTTTTAGTTTCAAAATTTAATGTGTCAATATATAAAATTTAAGAATAAATGTATATGGCAGGGTAATTGTTTAAGAATTAAACTATATGCCGACAAGACATTGACAGGCTTTAATTCCTGACATTTGGGCTCTTGTCTTTGCAGTGTTTCCTTGCAGTAAAAGAGGCAGATTAAAAATCATTGCTAATCAAAGTGATGCTTTCAACCTCTGCAACAATGCTAGCTTGTCTTTTTCCACTTTTCATATATTTGCATAGATCTGTCAACTGAATCCTGAATTCTTTTAAGAGCGCTGTTGAGTACAAAGTTATGAACACCCGCGTGCTGCAAAATTGTTGTGCCCTCTCTCCTTCAGTTCACGGCCCCGTGCCCTCTGCCACCCCCTCTCAAGAGCACGGTTCTCTCTCAAGATCTGGGAGAAGCTTAAACAGATGGAATCAGAGCCTTAAAAATGAACTAACTGTTGCTAAACAGAACTTCCAGGTAGAGACAGACCTCTTCCCACCACTGTCCCTTTCTCATGAGTCTCTGTGTTTAATTGCAATTCTGCTGACAGCTGGAGAAATGTGTTTTCAGGTGTTTCTCTGTGCAGCACCCCAAGTATCTCCTGGCTGGATCCACCCCCAGCTGTGGATTCCCTTGGGGTCGTGGATCTGCTCCTGGCTTCGGCAGGGCCCAGAGGCCTCAGCTGGACACAGCCCTAGCTGGGAGGGTGGAAACCTGACTGGCCGTGCTGCCAGCCCATGCCCCTCACCTGTCACTTACGGATACGGCAGTGATCCACTGGTGCGTTTGATTCTGATAGACTGCCAGCTGTTCTAATGTGTTGTCAGACACCACTCAGGTTTGCAAGCCATGTGGGCTCTGCTTGCCTTTGGGTTACTAACCACGACAGTCAAGGACTTGAAAAGAAACAAAAACCCTGCACAGGCAAGGTCTTGGTTTGGAATATGTTTTGTTGTCTGTTGTTTTTATTCCAAATTAATAGCATAGATCAAGCCCACAGTTAAATACCACATCTGCCTGGGGTTTGGATAGCAATTCACAATATGTTTTTATTCATTATTGCTTTAATTATGGTTCAGGATTGTTTTGAATCGCTCCCAAGTAACAGGTGGTTTTCTGACCATGATAAATGCTAAATGCTGCTGAAGATGAGGTAGTTAGGCATTGTTTTCTTAGCTGTGGTTACACCTAGGCCCCAGGCAGCTTCTGAATTAGGAGCCAGCATTAGAATTCCTGGGGGACCTCACTTAACCCTTGGTTCTCCCAAACCTGTTTGCAATGCACTGTGGGTGGGGGCTCCCGTTATACCCAGCTGTGCAGCAGATGTACTTTTTGTATCCTGGGAGGTAGCAGGAGGGTTCAGGGTAGGTCAAAAAGTTAATATGTCAATGTTCTGAAGGGTGACGGGAGTCGAAACTTGGTAATATTAAAGATGATTTGAATTTAGATTTTTTTAAGAATAAAAGCATTCTTTTTTATATCTGCAATAGATGATAACAATTAAATAAGTCACACATGAATCATCAAAATTAGAGCAAGGGCAAAGACCTATTAGATCATCTAGCTGATTCCCCAGCGAATACAGAATTATTCCCCACAGTGTTTTCAGGAGTGCTTTGTACAGTTTATTTGGAAAGACTTGAGCAATTGGGGCCTTCAATTATTTCCTTAGGGAGACACTCTCCCTTATAAAAGGCCACAGTGTTTTCCTCCTTAGCCTGATATTCAAGCTAAAAAATAATGTCTGTATGGAACATGCAGAATCATGTGCACAATGAGACAGATCGGAGGTAGAAAGTATACCTATAGGTCTCCCAGAAAACAGTGTGCATGCACTTGCTATTCTTCCCTGCACTCTGATTTCTGATTTTTACAGTTGAATTTGCATACTTCTTGGTGGTGGTACTGACCTACCTTTTGGAAGCCTCCCTATTTCTGATATCACTATCACAAACTGGTCAGGGTAACGTTGCACCTCTTAATTTGAAACTGGGGGAAAAGATGTTTTTGAATAAATTCTGTTCAGACTGTCCATGTTGTCAGGGTAAAGAATACTCAGTCATCCAGGAAATAGCAACTGCTTAGAATTCCTCTCTCTTTGGAACAGACCGGCATTGTCTTTCCCGGGTTGTTTGTATTGGACAGGCTACTGATTGTGCGCACACATGACCGGGGGCTCCAGGACAGACACTCGGCCTTCAGATTCTCAGTAATGGGGCCTAGAGCCGAGGGGCAGCACCGGCGGGGGTAGCACACACAAGGCTTCCTGTGGAGTTGCCACAGCTTGTGGCAGAGTCCCCTTGCAGGGCAGATTTCAGTTCTAAGAGGTCAGATTCTGGAGAGTTACAGACACTGAAAGGGACAAGTTGCATACATTTCCAGAACTCAAGAATGCTGTGATCGCAGCGGGTCCTCTCTCTTGCCCTGTTCCCCTCAGCCTGCATTAGAGTCCGGTCAGTGTGCCAGGCAATGAGCTCCGGAATGGGGAACAAAGAATCAACCTCCTGCCTTGGGGGAACTCGGGAAAGGGCAAGGCAGGCAGGCGTGGAAAGAATTTTGCAGCGCTGGAGTAAGGGCTGTGGCATAGGTGAGCAGGGGCAGCCATGTGCGTGCGCAGGGGAGTGGCAGCCAAGCAAGCCCGGGGTTGGAAGCTTCCCAGGGAAGCTGAACTTAAAGATAGGTGCCAGGAAAAGGAGGGGGAAGTACAAACAGGACAAGGATTAACAGCGGCAAGGCAGAGAGGCATGGGAAGCAGTTCAGGTGGGGCAAGGAGGGGCGAAGGTGTCCCATCCGGGAAGTTGCCTGCTGCGCCAACTTCAGCAGTCTGTGGAATGGGCCTCACTGTCCTCGTTGTGCTGGTGGGGACATGGCTCAGAGAAGTGAGGTGCCTTCTCCAAGGTCACGCAGCCCAGTGGCAGAGCTAGGATTTAAACCAGGTGTGTCTTAACTCACCAGCGGTGCTGTCTCAGGAGAGAGAGGCATGCTGGGGTACAAACTGAGGCCAGGTGCGTTTGTGGCCTCCTGGAGGGAGCAGGTGGCCACAGGAGCTACAGAGCCCTGGGAGCTCCCAGAGTGGCCAGAACCTTCTGTTATCCACCTTGTATGGGACAGAGTCAGGGACCTCTGTGTCTCAGTTCCTCCAGAGTTTATCATCTCTTAAAATTACTCGGAAGGACTCAAGCTGTGACAAAACCAAATGTTGTCTGCAGACTGACCATCCTGACCAGGGCTGAGTCAGCTGGGCTAGTGGAGCCACACAGAGCCTGTGGCCATGGTCAAGGCGAGTGTGGAGCTTTGTGGTCACAGCCTTCTAACAGGCATGTGAAATATGGGGGAGGAAGGGAGCATTTTGCACCTCGGCATTGGGGGGAGGGGTGAGGAAGACAAAGGAGCAACAGAAGCAGAAGGCCCATGTATCAAATGTGGGCGTTGGTGGCCCTTGTTGCTGCGTGGGCACTACTTCCATTGGAATGATGGCCCTGACGTTTTTCCCCTGCCTTACTCATCCCTTACTCTGTTATTTCTGCCACAACTACTCAACTCTGTGGTTATTATTTAGAAGCAGCCTAGACTATATGTAAATGAATGTGCATGGCTGTGTTCCAATAAAATGTTATGGTACTGTCTTGGTTCTTTCCAGTTGTATTAACAAAATACGATCTACTGGGTGGCTTATAAGCAGCAGAAATATATTGCTCACAATTCTGGAGGCTGTTAAGTCCAAGATCAAGGCACTGGCAGAGTCAGTGTCTGGCCAGAGCTAGCTTCCTGATTCATAGATGGTCCTGTTCTTCTCGCTGTGTCCTCATGTGGTGGAAGGAGCAAGGCAGTTCTCTGGGGCCTTTTTTATCAGGGCATTGATCTCGTTCACAGGGCTCTACCCTCATAGTGTAATTACCTCCCAAAGGCTCCACCTCCTAATACCACCAGTATATTGGTGATTCGGATTTCGACATTTTGGGGTGGGTGAGGAACACGAGCATGCCGATCATGGCAAGTACTGAAATTTGAATTTCATGGAATTTTCACTTATCACAAAATATTCTTGTGATTTTTTTTTCAACCATTAAAAAAATGTAAAAACCAATCATAGCTCACAGCTATACAAAAACAGGTGGTGGGCTGGATTGGGCCACAGGATGTAGTTTGCTAACCCCTGATTTCGGCAATAGTCAGGTTGCCCCTAGTTAGAAAACTTCTTAGATCATTGATCTGATCCATTATGTGTTGCTTGTCATTATTAGGAACAAACTCATTTCCAAGTTTGTTGGGCATATTCACTTTGCTCCCCCTCTTTTCCATGCCCCCTTCCCACCATGCAATGGCCACACCTGTCTTGTAAGCCCCATATACCTTATGTGTGAGGGTCAAATGATGTAATATGGGAAAAGAGTGGGGCCTGGTGCCTGATCATGTGAGTTTTCATTTCCCTTTTCCCCTAAGATTGTGCTTGGAGTCTGCCGTCCACAATGCTGAGGTCTGACCTTGGTGGAAGTGGGGTGCTGCTTAACTTTTCTTCTGAGACATAGTCCAACCATAACCCACCCTGGTGAGTAACCAAGTTGCTCTGTAATCCAACCTGGTAAGTAATTCCTTTTGCTTATGATGAGTGGTATGAAGAAAAAAACTATGAAAGTGCTCCATAGAAATAATACTAGTAGCTCCCACCAGAAAACCCTTAGGCTATGCCCACTGCAGCTAGGGGACACATCTGGAGAATGTCCACTCCTCCACCAATACCCCATGTATAGCACCTGTTAATCCTCTTCTTGCTGTGCATATATGTTGAGCATTTCTCTGGCTCTTAATCCAATCTCAAGAAATAGATTCAGCTCTACTACATATTTAGGAGAAATGTATATCTTACTGAAGATATTATGGGAAATCATGAGGAAGAATCCACAATGCATTCCACACTGCAAAAACAGAGTAAGACACCCTTTACACACCTCTTTTGACTTCCATTAAGTATCTCTTTTGCCAGCTCTCTTGTCTCCCTCTCTTCTCTTATCTTAAAGTTCTCTCTATTTTCTGAGCAATTCAGCTCAGCATTTTATTCTATCAGAGCATTCTGCTAGGATAATGGTTCTTCTTACACGTGTTCACCCTTTAGATGTTCCTTTCATAAGGATCTGTGAGTGGTAAACTGTCTCAGTTATTGTTTTGCCAAAATGTCTTTATTTCACTATCATTCTTGAAAGATGATATTTCTGAGGACACAATTCTGGATTGATGGTTATTTTCGCTCAGCCTTTGATGGCATAATTCCACTGTCCTTTGGCTTTATTATTCCCAGTGGAAGTGTGCTGTCAGACTAGTCATTTTGTGTAGATGATCTGTCTTTTCTTTCTTGATGCTTTAAACATTTTCTCTTTGGCTTTGGTGTTTTATAGTTTTATATAATATGCCTAGTGTGTGTGATTATTTTAAAAAAATTTACCCTGCTTAGGATGCATTATACTTCCCATATTTGAGGAATCATGTCTTTCATTAGTTCTAGAATTTTCTCAGCTAGTATCTCTTCAAACAGGGTCTCCTATTTTTCTATTCTTTTTTATGGAACTCTGTTTTGATATGTGGTAAACTTCTCATTCTTTTCTCACTTTCTCTTACTGTTTTCTATTTTGTTATCTTTTTGTGCTGCATTCTGAATGTTTTCCCAAGATTTATCTTCAGCTCGCAAATCCTTTCTTTGTTCATGTTTATTTTGCTTGTTTCACCTATTCATTAGTTTGCCCATCTCCCTCCCCATCTATGTATCTTTCTGTCTACACATGTACACACATATATGTGTATGTATATAGTTTAATATATATCATTTTAAGTAGATGTAGGTTAATTTCTATAAATTCTATTTGGTTCTTTGTTAAATCTGTTTGGTCATTTTTTTTTTTTTTGAAACAGAGTCTCACTCTGTTGCCTTGGCTAGAGTGCCGTGGCATCAGCTTAGCTCAAAGCAGCCTCAAACTCCTGGGCTCAAGCAATCCTTTTGCCTCAGCCTCCCGAGTAGCTGGGACTACAGGCATGCACCACCATATCTGGCTAATTTTTTCTATATATTTTTAGTTGGCCAATTAATTTCTTTCTATTTTTAATAGAGATGGGGTCTTGTTCTTGCTCAGGCTGGTCTGAAACTCCTGAGCTCAAATAATCTGCCCACCTTGGCCTCCCAGAGTGCTAGGATTACAGATGTGAGCCACCACACCCAGCCTACTGTTTGGTCATTTTGGATGGTCCCCTTTTCCTTGTTCATTTTTTCATATCATTTTGTATTTCTTTCAAAATTTCATATATATATATATTTATTTATTTTGTGTGTATGTGTTTTCATTATGGTATACATGCTATGATTTGAATGTCCCCACCAAAACTCACATTGAAATTTAATTGCCATTGTAGCAGATTAAGAAGTGAGGCCTTTATGAGGTGATTAGGTTGTGAGGGCTCCACGCTTATAAATGGGATTAATGTAATTTTTGTGGGAGTGGATTAGGTATCAAAGGAGTGGGTTCCTGTTAAAAAGAATGCGTTTGGTCCAGTTTGTCTCTTTGTCTCTCGAGCTTCCTTCCACCTTCCTCATGGGATGACCCTTGCCAGATGCTGTTGCCATGCTTCTAGACTTCCAATCTCCAGAGCCATGAGCCAAATACATTTTTTAAAAAAGTATGTTACCCAGTCTATGGTATTCTGTCATAGCAGCAGAAAATGGGTTAAGACAATACATGACAGAAAATGACCATTTTAGCCATTTTAAGTGTATAGTTCAGTGGCATTAAGTACATTTACATCATACATTATTATATTCTATATCTGATAATTCTAATATTTGAAGGCTTTGAAGTTTAAATCTTACCTACTGATTCTGTTGACTCTCACTTGTGGTTGTTGGCTATCTTGAGGTTTGGTAAAGTTGTTCTCTTTTAAAAAAACTTATATTTAATTGAACTTAAACTGTGGGAATTCTCATGTAACTGCAAAATGAATGCTTGGCTTTGGAAAAGATTTGCATTTCCTTCTGCCAGACATTTATTTTCTCTGATTGGGGTTTTCAAGATTATCTGGGTAATAAAAATTTAAGCATGAGACCCATGTGAAAGTTGTAATTAACAGTCCAATAGTTACAACTTGTCAGGGAGATCATCATTATTATTTATTATTATTGCTATTATTAATATTTTCTACCTGGAGCTGTCGTGGAGACATTTCCCTCTGGTTTGTTTTGCCAGGAGGTATTTTTTTTTTGTCTAGCCAACTCTTTCCCTAGAGGGTGAGCCTGTTTGAAGGTTCCAGCTTTATGTGAGTCTAAGTTCATCCCTTCTCTTTGTACAGGCCCTGTTTCCCTGAACAACTATTAAAGGTTTTCTGAAAGGGTCGATAGTAAATATTTTAGGCCTGTGGGCCATATGGTCTCTGTTGCAACTACTTAACTCTGCTGTTGTAGCACAAAAGCAGCCACCACAGACCATACATAAATGAATGGCCATGGCCATGTGCCAATAAAACTTTATTTACAAAAACAGGTGGTTGGCCTGCACAGTGTGATTTGCCAACCTTGCTCTAGTATCCTGGTATTGGTAATTGTCTCCTAAGCAACCCTGACTCTTGATTTTATTACCTTTTTGTTCATGGCTTATTTTGTTTTATTTTATATTTCTGGGAATTTCTTTTATTATCCTGAGAGTTAATCAATTTGTTTAACGTTGCAGTTTATCCAGCATCTTAGTGTTTTGCTATGTAGGGATTTTCAAAATACCTAGTCTTCTACAGTGTCTGTAGCAAAATCCAACAATTTCTCTCTTTCCTTCAGCTTGCATACCCTCTTAGCTAAACAAAACTTGGTAAGTTACCTAAATGGCTGCCATCCATTTTTCCTTAAGCATCTCCCCTAGTCCTTTAGCATCTTGTCACACCAATTTATAGCTCCTCTTCCCTCCAAGAGCTATGGTCTCAGGGTAGCAAGATGTCAGAAGAGAGAGGGATGCTAAGATTCTGACCTCTCTTTGTCATGTCAGAGGATGGGGTGGAAGAGACTTGGGTGTTGTGTGTGAATGTGGCCCTCTGAGAGCTCTTCTGGCTGTGCTCGTTGAACCTCTTCTATGTGCCTCTCCTTGCTCTAGGGAGTCACAGGTAGAAAAGACAAAAACAATGTTGCTCTTGGACCTGGCATTTTAATGAGAGGGACAGAATATAAAAAAGTGAATAAAATCAGAAAAATATCAGCAAATGAAAGTATTAATGTTGAAAACTAAAGAATTTGTTTTAATAGAGAAGGGGAGGTTGTTTTTTTTTAGGTTTGATAGCGTGGGGGAGGGTCAATGATGAAGCATCATTTAAACCTGACTCGAACGAACGACATCAAGGAGCTGTGTAAAGATCGAGGCTGGAGCTGGCAGGGGGTGCAGTTTTGGTGTTTTCTGGGGTCAGAGAGAATGCTAGTGCGACTGAGATATGGCATAGCAAAATTGAAACAAAAAGGACTCAAAGGAAAAGGAAAATGGGAATCTGAGAAACAGTGGGACTAGCCCAGGAGTACAATGAAAGGGAGCCCTGGGATGACAGCTGTGCAGCAGACTCAGGGAACAATTGGTCCAAATGAGAGCAGGAAAGCTGGGGGCCCGTAAAGAATGGCTTGAAAGAGAAAGGGGGTTATATGACACACATTATATGATGAAGAACCTGGGAGATTGTCATGATAAGATGGGTGCATGTGTCTTCTGTTCATCAGAAAATAGAAAGGCTATAGTAATTGTGGGGAAAATAAAAATTTTATAAGAAATTTATGGTTTAACTGCGAAGCAAGCTGAACTGTGGCATGATTTAGAGCAGCTGATGTAATTTAAGAAAAGAGGATGCATTTGATCTCAATGTGTAGTGCATCCTTCTTTGGGCAGTACAGGTGTAGTGATATGCAGTGTGGTTGCTGCACTGAGTTTTGTTTTTTAAAAAAATAGCATTACTGAGATATCATTGACACATAAAACGGTATCTATTTAAGATGTACAACTTGATGTTTCGATATACATTATACATTGTGAAATGATCACCACATTGGAGCCAATGAACATATCTATTATCTCTAACCATCACTATTTGTGTGTGTGTGTGTGTGTTTGTGTACTATGTACTGACTTTTCTACGAGAACAATGACACTCCTTGGAGCTGCAGTGGATAGTATTTATGCAATAGCAGTAGCATTGTAGATGTGGTGTCCGAGTGTCAAGTTTTAGAGTCAACCTGTGTTTAACAAGGCAAGAAAGACCCCCCTACAGTTCAGGACAAAAGGTATGTGTTCTAAGCCTTCATGCTGTATGTAGAAGCACGCACACAGCTGATGATGCTGGAAGGACCACGTGTTGTGGGCGTGATCATTTCCCTGTCTTATGTAGTGGGTCTACATAAGGGGGGGGGGAGGGTTTGAGGGAGAATTTAAATTTTACATTTTTTGGTATGCTTTATAATTTTTAAAACCCTCTGCCTGTATCATTCTATTATTTATTTATTTATTTATTTAGAGGTGGGGTCTCACTCTGTCACCCAGGCTGGTGTGCAGTGGCATAATCATAGTTCACTGCAGCCTGCAACTCCTGGGCTCCAGTGATCTTCCTACCTCGGCCTCTCAACGTGCTGGGATTGCAGGCATGAGCCACTGTGCCCAGCCCATTTTTATAACTTTATTTTAGAAAGAATTATCTTTTAGTTCTTTTATTCCACAATATTTATGGGACATTTCCTACATTCCATATGCCATGTACTAGGGAGTAAGTAGAGAATAAGAGAAAAAAATGTCCTTGTCCTCCTGTAGCTTGCATCCCAGTGGGGAGGTTGTGCCTTTCTACAAGCATCAATAGGATGCAAGTTAAAGGAGTGGGTATCAGGGACATCTCAGTCATGCTCAGCAACCATGAGGTTCTATTGCCCAGTGTATATTGGTGACTCCTAAATCTCTATGTTCAGGCCAGATCTTGTTCTTGAGTTTCAGATCTGCAAGTCTAAATGCCTACTGGGCATGCTCAAACCTGATCTTCCTCCAGCATCCTGCAGTGCCATTGCAAACATCCCCCTCCCTCTTCCAGCTTCCTTCTCTTCTCTTACTCTCACACCACCCCATGTCCAATCCATGACCGAGGCCTGCTGACTCTGCCTCCTGTGTAGAGCTCGACTCCGCACCCGGGTACTGCAGCCATTGCTCCTTCTCAGTCCTCCTCCTCCCAGCTGGGTGTTGCAACGTGCCTGTCACTGCTCACCAGTCCATTTTCTACACGGCAGCCAGAGCCGTGTTTCAAATCGACACATCTGATCATCTCCCAGTGACCTTCAATGATGTCTTCGTCTGTCTTGTGCTGCTATAACGGAATACCTGACACTGTGTAATTTATAGGGAACAGAAATTCCTTGGCTTGCAATTCTGGAGGCTGGAAAGTCTAAGTGCTGGCGTCTGGTGAGAGCCTTCTTGTTATGCCATCCCCTGGTGGAAGGTGAAGGGCAAGAGCCCAAGAGAGTGAACCCATTCCCATGAGCCCTTTTTACAATGGCATTAATCTATTCATGACCCAAACACTTCCCATGAAGCCCTGCCACCCAACACTGTCACATTGGGGATTAAGTTTCCAACACATGAATTTTGGGGAACTCATTCAAACCATAGCAAATGACTTCCCATGGCCTCCAGGAGAAAGTTCAAAACTTTGATATGGCTTACAAAGTCTCTCTCTCTCTGTCTGTCTTGGATGTGCATGTGCTGAACACACACACAGACCTATACAGATGCTATTCTTCTCCTCCCAGAATACTCTCCCATCATCAGCTGTCTTTTGCCAGGGTCTCCCCGCCCTGTGTCCCTGCATAGCTGCCTGTGTTGCTGGCAGGGCACAAATCTATGCTTGCTACGAGTGAGTGTCTGCTTCTTCTGGTGTCCTTTGACTGTGTTTCGCATAGAGCGATTGTAGAGTGCAGGCTCTGGCGTCCCAGCCCCTTGATTCGAATTCTGATTCTACCTCTTCCTTGGGCAAGTTACTTAACTTCTCATAAGCTCTGTGAGCATCTCTAAAGCAGGGGTCATGGTGAACTTGCCTCACAGGATGGTTGGGAGTCACTCGATGTGTCATATAGCACCCAGCACTGAGCACCCCATGCCACAGTGACGGCCAGCTAGTCTCTCCACTACTGCTGTGACTCTTACTGTGACTTTCGGTGTCTGGCTCCGCTTAATGAGGTTCTCAGGGTGGCCTTCCTAGGCCTCTGCTTGTGTAGCTTCCACGTTGTCCCTCCGCAACCCGAGCCCCCTTTGTCCCAAGCATTCCTAGATTGTCCACTAGCGTGTGAGCTCCTGTTTCCCACAGCACTCCCAGTGTTGCACATAGTGCTTGGTATCTGCGAGGGCCCAGTAGAAAAGAAATACATGAGGGATGCATGAGGTAGATGCAGAATTTAGTTAATTGGACTTGAACTTGGAAAGAACATTCTGACCTTGAGAAGTGCAGGACCCTGGAACCACTGAGCAGGATAGCTCTGCCTCTGGAAATGCATCTGTTGTTCTATAGTTTAGAAGATCCTTAACAAGTGTATTTATTGTTTCTGTCGAGTGCTGGTTTCCCAGCCATGTTTGTAACTTAGGGAATATTAAAAGATGTGTTTACATGTCTTAATGGTGGACCCACTTCCGCCAGGTGAGTGCAGAGTGGTTTAGAGCTGCACTTGCAAAGCGCCATGCAGGCCTTGGGGCACCGTGTCTCTGCCTTGGAGAGGTCATCTTTAAAGGGGCCGTGTTATTTATTCATCCATGCCGCCATGGGAACCTTCCATAGGGCCAGCTAGCCCTCTTCCTGCGGGGATGTTGCTCTCAGCCTAGGCTGGTGGACCAATGTCAGGGTGCATGTGACATGAGCCCAGGCATCCATTTGGCTCCTTTAAGAGTGTGGACAGCTCCCAGAGTCCTGCGGCTCCCACTGCTCTGCAGCCAGCAGCAGAGCCCAGCTGTCTGTGAGCCCCATGGGGACCTCACTGTGTTTACACCACTGGTCATATGGTAACCTCCTCCAGCTCCTGGGCAGGCTGCACCATTAGCTCATCTGCAGCCCAATGACCTCATCCGTGTAGAATGCAGCAAGTACGCACTGGGAGCGTAGGGGCCCAGCCTCTTTGGAGCCCGGGAGAAGCTGTCTTCCACGTGGGTTCAGCCAATCCACCAAGGGGAGGGCGTTTACTTAGTTATTATTCCTGGCTGGGAGCCAAGTGGGAGCCAAGTGGTGCCATGTTCCGGGGGTGGGGCTGGGAGGGGCCTGTGCAGACATGTGTGTGCCCACACCTGGAAGTTGCTCATCTCCTGCAATGCATGTCCCCTCCAGAAGGGCCACCGACCAAAGACTAGGCAGAGTCGCCTTCCCACAGCCTCTTAGGGAGGCACCTCCAGGATGCTGGCGTACAAACAGGCTGCGAAATGCAGGGCAGAAGGGACGAGAAAGGCACGTGGTCTCACGATGGGGGTGGAAGCGTCATTATTGTTTTTATTGTTTATCACTTTCTTTGAATTACACTTGCTCTCCCCCTCTGAAAAATATTGCATGTGATGACTAGGAGTATAAAATAAATTACCTTTGCCATAGGCTGCTGGGTTTATTAGCCCCTTTCAAACTCTTCACAATGCAAAGGACGGGCTGACCTACACTGCTCTCCGCCTTCCACCAGGCCTGCGCTCTGCTCCCGCTCTCTGCAACAGGGGCTCTGCTGTTCGAGCGTTGAACAGCTTAACCCTTTGAGTTTCTCCAGAGCTCCGTATTCTTTCTGGGATTTCTTTTGGAATGACATTAATTTTTTTTCCAACTTTATTGAGGTATAATTGACAATTAAAAATTCTATATATTTACGGTGCACAATGTCACATTTTGATATATATATATATATAATACACACACATTGTGAAACGATTACCATGGTCAGGCTAATTAACATACCCATAGCTTCACATATTATCATTGTGTGTGTGTGTGTGTGTGTGTGTGTTGAGAACATTTAAGATCTTCTCCCTTAGCAGTTTCCAAGTATACAACACAGTATTATGAACTATAGCCACTAAGCTGTCCAAGAGATCCCCAGAACTTATCCATCCTGTCTAAATGAAACTTTGTGCTTTTTGACCAGGCATTTAAAAAATTTTAAAGCAGCTGATTTGGGTAATACACATCATTTATATATATATATATATATAAAAAATAAAACAGAGATTAAAATATAAGCCTTGGGGAATAAAAATGGAAGAAACAACACAAAAGTCAAATAGCTCCAGAGGTCCAGGATTTATTTGCATAAATGTTGAGAGGGAGGATGCTCATTTTACTGAGCAAATGTTAATAAACTTATAGAGTCATCCCCCTGACTACATGGAGATCAATTAGCAATCCAGGGCCCCTTGCTCTTGTTCTCTAAATTCAGGACAAAACCAGTTGTTAAGAGTGGGATCTTTAAATGTTAGGAAGGCGGGAGGCAAATGCTTGGCTATAATGAGCAAAAGAGCTAGGGTCATTATTTCGCTGGTGTGTTTGCTATCTACTTTTAGTCATGCATTTGACATATTCTTTCTTATTAGCAAGCCCGGAGCAGCAGTCGAGAGTGTCCAAATGATTTCCCCCAAATCTGGGCACACAGATGAGTGCCCCTGTGAGCAAATCGCCTCCCAGCCTGCCCAGAGTCACCTAGGCTGCCTGCAAATGGTGTTTCAGAGCAAGGTAAGCACGACAGAGGCCCAGAGGCTGTATATCTAAACAATTGCGGCTGTGTGTCCCAGCCTCCTGCTGCAGGGTCCTGAGCAGGATGGTGTAATACGTGCATTTTACATATCAATAGCGGAGGAGGCTGTTTCCAGATGGCTGTACCTATTTCAAAGCCACCTTTTTATGCAGAAGGAAGACTGTGTGACCTCCCTCCAAGTAAATGTGTTTTGTAAGTCCTGGGAATGAATGCTTAAAAAATGGTCCCGGGCCATATTTCATGTCCAGTCCAATGTGTTGTGTGTGCGCAGCTGTTCGGGGCTGGCATGTGGTAGCATATTAAGAGGAAGATTACCATTTCCAATTTTTTTCCCCTTCTGAAAGCTTAATATGCATATATGAAACTTGTAGAAAAAAATAGGCATAATGAGGCAGGGAAGCCAGGTCTCAAGGCACTAGTCGGTGCACATCTGGAGTCTGTAGCATTCTAGAGATAGTTACTTATTCCCAGGAGCCGCAGCCGGAGTGGGAATGGTAGCCCGGTATCCATGGTGAGCTTCCCTATCTCGCCGCGCCAGGTGTGCGCGTGTGTTATTTCTTGGAAAGGCTGTCCCTCTGAGGGGGTGGGGAGGGAAGAGGACAAGAGAGGAGAGAAGGGAAAAAACAGAAGGGAGGTAATTAGGCGCCACCTTGCCCAATGGAGCCAGCTCAGGCGTCTGAAATCCAGGCTGGTATTGGAAGGCCGCTGGTGGAGTCAGATGATGCGTGTGGAAGCCTCCTTGCCGCCTGCCAACTCCGGGCCTGTTTCTATGGGTACAAGACCAGGGAAGAGAAACCCTGGGGTCAGAAAAGACGCGCAGATAACAATATCAAGCAGGATGGGCCTTGCTACTCTCCTCTTCTGCAGTGTGGTATTAGTCTTGAACTGATAACCTGAATTCATGCTGAGTCTTTTTCCCAGTTAAGAAATTGGAAGTGTTTCAAACCTTGCAGGCTGCTATTTAGAGAAAGGCTTCATGGGACAGCATTCTTGCTGGACAGCTGGCAGGCTGGTCTTTATATTCCCACTTAATGGATAGAGAAGGTGAGGAATTAGGAACAGTATGGACCTGCCTCACCATAAGAGGTAAGTAGGAGCAGGTTTGGGAAGTTTTCCCAGGAAGACAGTTCGTTATAGTTTCAAAGATTCATGGGATGCATGGTTTTTTTCTTTTTTCTTTCTTTTTCTTTTTCTTTTTTTTTTTTTTTGAGCTGCAAGATTGTGAGGTTCCAGATGCTCTGTGTAAAACAATGCCCCACAGGGAGGGGAAGTGTGAGGTCCGGCTTGAGGCCACCCTTAAAAAGGGCTATAAACAGCAGCTGCTTCTATTGTGCATGCCAAGTGCTGCCCATTAGTTTAGGTCTCCAAACTCCTTGTTTCTTTCTCTTGAACCAGATGTAACCAAGCAGGAGTTTGTCAGTTCAGAGGTGGACCCCAGATGGTGGGAGTCAGGGGAGGGAAGGAGAGGGGGACAGGGGGCCCTGGGGGATGAGGCAGGGGAGGGCTCTCTGCTCCTTTTCAGGTGCTCTGTCTTCCTGTCTCGGTGGCGGCGCCTGATCTGTTCTTCCCTCCACTGGCTCTCGGGGTTCGGCAGCTGAGGCAGAGTGGGAAAGGGGCCCACGGTGTCTGATTCCAAGCCCAAGCATGGGCACATGGAGGGCACGGGGCACACTGGAGAGGGCGCTCGGCGGTGCCACGTTAGGTGTCCCCAGATGGAGGACGGGAAGAGGGTAAACTGAAGAGCCCCACGCCGCTGGGACCATGCAGGACCTGGGTGATGAAACACCAGGGTGCAGGCAGGAAAAGACGGAGACAGAGTGAACTGCTCAGCTGCACCTGGCGAAGGGCGCGTCAGTTCCCTGGTAGGTGGGGAATAGACGTCACCCTCAGAGCCGTGTTCCTTCTAGTTAATTGTGCGTGTGTCTGTGTTTACCATTTAAGAAACTATAGGATCAGACATTCTTAATTAATCCCTGCTTATTTCTCTTCCCCCTTTCCTTCTTCTCCCAAGGTAGGGGACCTTTGGAGGAGTGAATGCAAACAGCTGTCTGGACAAGTGGTGCCCTAACTGGTAGAGCCAAGAGACAGAAGCACAGAATGGGCAGACTGCGCTGGTAGAGGGAGGCGCACAGGTGAATGGACCCTCAGGTAACAGCCTCTGCCTTTTCGCCCTCTCCTCCTCACACAGATGACAGCAATCCTTGAAGAAGTTATCTTCTGAGGTGCTCAGCTGTGCCCCCAGAGCTGTTTCTATCCCAGCTACTTCTGAATTACACCACGGCGAATTCTCAGGCACAGCTGGTAGAAGCGGGATGGGTGGGGTCGTCCTGGAGAACAATTCAAAGTGTAGCCAAATGGTGTATTTGCATATGCCATAGCCCAGCAACCCGGTGTACACCAGGGAAACTCTTGCACAGGTCCATCTGGAAACACACGTGTGTAGAGATGTTCCACACAGTATTATGTTGGGTCACAGGGAGTTGGAGCCAACATAGGTCCTCAACATTTGGGGAATGGATAAAATGTGGTGGGAGCGTGTGGTGGAACACCGTGTAGCTGTTGAAGCAATGGCAGAATATAGTCCTTTAGAAAGACTCTTGAATGAAAATGTAAGAAATAGGGTCTAGAGCAGGCGTCCTCAAACTACGGCCTGGCCCGCGGGCCACACACGACCCGCTGGGTGTTTTTGCCACTGCTGCCTGTCCTGCTTAGCAGCCGACTCATCCTGGGCCCACAGTGCGCATGTGTGGAATGTGCCGCAGTCTCCAATGGCCTCCAACGGTCTGAGGGACAGTGAACTGGCCCCCTGTTTAAACAGTCTGAGGACCCTTGGTCTGTAGCATGATACCTTATTAATAATGTTAAGAAGAGCATACACATATAAACAATATTTTTACATTTCCAGGGCAAATTTCTAGTACATTACATGGGTGTCTACTAGGTAGGGAAAGAGGAAGGAGGCAGGTCATGGGGATCAAGGTTAGAGGGAAAAAAATTCAAATAAAATTAAGGAAGAGAAGGGATCTGAACTTCCCAATTTTGAATAATTAATGTGCCATGAACTGAAGAGACAATTAGCTCAGTTTTGCACTTGAATTCCTATGTATACAAATTCTCTTTCTTTCTCTCCCTCTCTCCCCCATCTACCTACCTATAAATAAATACATGGTTTCAGTGCTAAGAGGTATTATAGAAATCCATATGTAATCTCATCAGCAACCAATCATCAAATACTCTTTACACCTGTACTGTGGATTTAGTCCTGTGCTAGGTCTGATGGGGGCGTACAAGAGCATATGGTATTGTCCTTGTTCTTACCATGCAGATTGGAAATTATGTGTGAAATAATAGCATGCAATCCAAAAGTTTACAATTAACGCCCATACCCCATAAGACATACCCCATAAGTTGCATGAGATTTAAACAACAACAACAAAAAAGGTGGCTGAGGAGGATAGGGGTAGTGAGGGAATATTCAAGGGAGAGAGTAGTTGTGCACTGGGCCTCGAAGGAGGGTGGTGTTGGCAGGGAGGAGGGAGGAGAAGGGAAGCTGCCCCTGCACCAGTGGAGCAGCCAGAGTGCAAAGGGGCAGGTTTGCAGCATGGGGGAAGCAGCCCCTGTGCACGCTGGCCCTGTCCTCTGCGTCTGCCAGGGACTGTTGCCGCCTCTGGCTCCCTGTCCCCACCGGCCCTCGGGAAGGAAGCCGTTTTACACACCTTCTGTCAGGCCTCCCCTGTCCCTGCTCGTGGTGTGGGCGGTTGAGAGTGAGTGGGCTTTAAGGTGTGGCCAGGAGGACACGTCTGCTACCGCTGCATCCTTTCTGCTTTATTTTCCCTCTTGTACTTGGGCTGCCTCGTTGCTGCTTCCATAGGACAATGGGAAGGGGACACATTTTACAGTGACAATCCTACATTGGCAATGTTGTGTAGAAAATTCTCCACACAGGCCGGGCACGGTGGCCCATGCCTGTAATCCTAGCACTCTGGGAGGCTGAAGTGGGTGGATCGCTCAAGGTCAGGAGTTCGAAACCAGCCTGAGCAAGAGTGAGACCCTCCCCCATCTCTATTATAAATAGAAAGAAATTAATTGGCCAACTAAATATGCATAGAAAAAATTAGCTGTCTGAGCAAGAGTGAGAACTCGTTTCTACTAAAAATATAAAGAAATTAATTGGCCAACTAAAAATACATAGAAAAAAATTAGCCGGGCATGATGGCGCGTGCCTGTAGTCCCAGCTACTCAGGAGGCTGAGGCAGTGGGATTGCTTGAGCCCAGGAGTTTGAGGTTGCTGTGAGTTAGGCTGATGCCATGGCACTCTAGCCCGGGCAACAAAGTAAGACTCTGTCTCAACAAAAAAGTAAAGAAAAGAAAAGAAAATCCTCTACACACCCGTGGATGGATTTTCCAGTGATCATTTTTAAAAATCAAAGTCATACATACATGATTTTAAAAGAGTCATCCATTACTGTGAAGTTTGTTGAGAAAACCAGGAGTCCCAAGCCTTCTTCCCTGCCGTTTCTCTTTCCTGAGAGGTAGCCACTTGGAGCTATATTGACAGATCGTTTTTGTACTTACATATTTTTATTTAATGGGATGACATTACTACTTTTTGATTTTTCATTCTGAGTCACTGTATGAAAGTGTCCCTTGGCAATGAACATTTCCTACCCCCTACATTCCCAATATAGTTTATATTATAATTTTGATTAGATCAATATTCCGAATATGTTCTTCAAAGCTGAGCCGTGCAGTAACTATGATTATTTTTCCTTTTCCAAATAACTTTTCAGTCTCTTTGGATCTATGCTGTCCAATACAGTAGCCACTAGCCACATGTGGCTGTTGAGTTCTTGAAATGTGGCTAGAACAATGATGGAATTCACTTTTATTAATTTTAATTCTTTTACATCTAAATTTAAAAACTGATGGCTTTGGAAAACTTTTTTTTTTGTTTGTGTTTAGAGATAGGGTCTCGCTCTGTTGCCCAGGCTAGAGTGCAGTGGTGTGATCAAAGCTCACTGCAGACTCCAACTCCTGGGGCTCAAGCGATCCTACTGCCTCAGCCTCCTGTGTAGGTAGGACTACAGGTGTGAACCACCATACCCAGCTAATTTTTCTATTTTCCAAATAGACGTCTAAAGACGGGGTCTCACTCTTGCTCAGGCTGGTCTTCAACTCCTGACCTCAAGCCATCCTCCTACCTAGGCCTCCCAAAGTGCTAAGACTACAGGTATGCCCAGCCTGGAAAACTTTTAAGTATGTTTGGAACACCTTTGGTAGATGAATCACTTTTTCAACTGCAAATTTAATGAAAATTAAATACAGTCGAAATCAAGTATTTCTGAGAAATTTTAGTGTGTAAATTAAGATGGGCTGTAAATGCAAAATACACACTGGATCTCGAAGAGTTACTATAAAAAAAAGAACATAAAATATCTAATAATTTTTATATTGATTTTATGTTAAAACAGTATTTTGGATATATTGGGTTAAATATGATATATATTTGGTTTTCTGTATCCAAGAATTCAACCAACTGTGGTTCAAAAATATTCAGAAAAAACCACCAATAAAAAATAACAATGTAACAATAAAACCTAATACAAATTTAAAAAATACAGCATAACAATTATTCATATAGTATTTACATTGTATTAGGTATTATAAATTATCTAGAGATGATTTAAAGTATATAGGAGGATGTACATAGGTTATATGCAAATACTACACCATTTTATATTAGGAACTTAAACATCCTCAGATTTTGGTATCTGATGGGGCTCTGGAACCAATGTCCCAAGGATATCAAGGGACAACTGTATTATTAAAATGAGTTTGGGCTCTTTTTAAAAAATCGTGATTACAGGTTGGGTGCGGTGGTTCATACCTGTAATCCTAGCACTCTGGGAGGCCGAGGCGGGCAGATTGCTCGAGGTCAGGAGTTCAAAACCAGCCTGAGCAAGAGTGAGACCCCATCTCTACTATAAATAGAAAGAAATTAATTGGCTAACTAATATATAGAAAAAATTAGCCGGGCATGGTGGCGCATGCCTGTAGTCCCAGCTACTTGGGAGGCTGAGGCAGGAGGATCGCTTGAGTCCAGGAGTTTGAGGTTGCTGTGAGCTAGGCTGATGCCACGGTACTCACTCGAGCCTGGGCAACAAAGGAGACTCTGTCTCAAAAACAACAACAACAAACAAACAAACAAAAATGTGATTACAAAACATTTAAAATTACACATATGTCTCATGTTATGTTTCTGCTAGATGGGGCTGCTCTAGATTAAAATTATTTTTGTTTATTTATTTATTTGGCTTTCCATGCATTTATCAACCCTAATTCTATGCCAGTGTTCTAGATCTTCTCTTGAGATGTGCGTTCCCATCAGCCATTCTGTCTCTTCCTCTCTGCAGAGTCTGCCCTGGAGCCCTCTGATGACTCTCTTAGGGGTGGGCCGCTGTCACTCTCAGATCCTGCGCTGAGGTCCTGGGCATTCCTTTATTGCTCCACTGTGTTGAGGCCTGTTTTCTGGGTCTTATTCCTTCCTCCTTCTCAGTTGATTCCTTTGTTTTATGAAACACTCTCGCGTAGTTCCCTAAGAAAAATGTGTGGAAGGTTAATTTTTTGCAGCTGTATATGTCTGAAAATTCTACACCTGCCCTTGATGCATAGTTTGTCTGGGTAGGTGAGTCTAAGATGGAAATAAATTTTCAGAATTTGGAAGGCATTGCACCATTGTCTTCTAACTCCTTGTGTTGCTATTGAGAAGTTGTAAGTCATTTGATTTCATATCCTTTGTATTATATATGATCTTTCTTTTGAAATCTCCCCTTTCCCTTTCTTGCTCCTGTGGAATCTTCTTTTTCTTTCCAATGCTGTGAACTTTCATAATGATGTTCCTTGGTGTGGGTCATGCCCTTCAGTCCTGGGAAATTTCCTTGGTGATTTGTATTGGTGATTTTCTCCCTCCATTGTCTTGGTTCTCTCTTTTTGGAACTCTATTATTTGGATGAAACAGATAACTGTTGGTCTGTACTGATCCTCTAATTTTCTTTTTTCTTTTCCATCTCAGTCTTTTGCTCTCCTGTCTGAAAACTTTCCTCAACTTATCTTCTTACTCTTCTACTGAGTTATTCATTTATACTATCATACCTTTAATTTCAGGCAATACTTTTTTGTTTTTTGACTACTTTTCCTTTTTAATAGCATCCTGTTCTTGTTTTATGGCTACAATATCTTCTATATCTTCGTCCCCAAGGACAATAATGATAGTTTTGGTTTTAAATTTTCTTTTCCATGTATAGTCTCTGTTTCTTCCAAATCCCCTTCTGTGTATTTGGTCTCTCTTTTTCACTTAAAGCCTTCCTCAGATGCGTGGTTTCACATGTTTAGCTTTATGGAGGTGGGTTCTTGCTGAAAATAAGCTTCTCAGCAGGGTGCCATGGGGAATCCCCAAGCAAGTTACTTTAGGCCTTTCTTCTAGAGCTGGTCAGACTTCCCAGAGGAGAATCTGCCAGTTTCCTGGAGGGTAATATCCTGGCTTCCAGGATTCTAGAAGCTGAACTGGGAAGAGGGCTTGAGGTTCTAGCATTCAGCAAGTGTATGTTTGCCTGTTTCTCTGTGAGGCACCCCAGCCTGCTGTTGGCAGCCTCTGCCAGTTATCTATTTCTGCAAAACAAACTATCCCAAAACTTTGTGGCTTGGAAACAGCCCTTTTATTTGCTCATGATTTTTAGGGTCAGGGATTTGATAAGCTTGACTGGATGGTGTGTCTGATCACATGGCCTCAGCTGGTACAGCTGGGATGGAGGGTTTACTTCTGTGCTGGTGTTCTCACTCCCACGGCTGGTGCTCCTTGACATCTTCCCCGGGTGTCTCACCCTTTAGGGCCTCTCTGTGTGGCTAGGGCCTCTCACAGCATGGCGATCTCAGTGTGGTCACTCTTTTTACATGGGTACTTTTTACAAAAGCTGCCAATGCCAGGGCAGTTGAGGGCTATGCCCAGAGCTGGCACAGTGCTGCTTCCAGCATAATCTATTGGTCAGAGAAGTCACAGGGCTCCACCCAGATTCAAGGTTATGAAGAAATAGATTCCCCCTCTTGGTAGAAGAGAAAGTTCCCATTGCAAATGAGCATGTGGGCTGAGAGATTTGCTATCTTTAGAAAATATAACTTACTACACTGCCCAGGTTAAAGTTGATTAAAAAAATTTTAGTGAGCATGATTTTCATTTGATAGGAATATTTAGCAATTGTTTTTTCTTTATAGCTATTCTCTGTAAAATCCTTTCGACATATTGAAAATCCAAATTAAAGATCGTATTAATCTTATCTCCTGCTTTTGGAATAAGTTTATTTCATAGATAAATATTTACTCCAAGTCTTCAAAAATGTTTTCTTTCTTTTTGTGTACTGACTCTTTGCACACTTTCTGTGATTTTTTAAATTCTTTTTTGATTTGCTTTTTCCTTCAGAAGGAGATCTATATTTATTCCATTTGGAGACTTGAGATGGTTTTGTCAGTGATTGTGTTGGTTCCTGTTCTCTTAGTCCCGAAGGGGAAATTTTGAGTTTTTATTTATTTGACAGTTTTATTTTCCTCACTTAGGGATCTATTCAGCGGGGAGACGTTGGTGGGAAGGCAGTTTTGCCTCCAAATTTCACTGCTTTTTCAAATAGTGTTTTAAGCCTCTATGGGGAGGTGGCGCTGGGGGCCCTTGTCCGCTTTCCCCAGCCCCTCCCGGGCCAGCAGTCCTGTCGTGAGGCCCTGGTGTAGCTGCCAGACTGCTGTCATTTGCCGCCCACCAACTGTCTCACGGTCCCTTTCTCTTCCACTTCAAATTTGAGAACTTCCCAGATCTTTGGTGGGGGGATTTCACCCACTTAATTCCCACGTGGTCTGTCACGCGTTTAAAAGTGGTTGTCAGTATTTTCACCGATCTGTTCTCTCAGGCACCAAATCCTGAAGACTTCCTCAACATTTCTAGCCCACTGATCGCGTTCTTTCTTATTTTACATTGATGTGATAGACTTTTCTCCCCGCCTTGCATGACTCTTCGATCTCTTCAGTGTGATTTGGGGAAAGGGGGTGTTAAACATGTCAGCTCAAAATGCCATCTCTTAAGTCTCATTGACCACTTTGTTCTCAGTTTTGGTCAACCACATTTACTAAGAAATGCTCCAGAGATTTGACTATGCTTGAAAGAGGCTATTTCATTTTGTGTGGCTAAGAGGAAGGGCAAGCGTCTGTGGCAGTGGCTGCATGCTGGGATCAGTGGGGGCTTGGCTGAAATGCTGATGTCCAGGCCGTGCCCCAGAGGGGACGACCCAATTGGCTTGGGATGGGGCCCAGTCATCTGCTTTCGTAAAAGCTCCCTGGATAGTTTTGGACTCTGCTGAGTGCTATGGATATTGGAGCGACCTTGGATTGGGGAAGGAGGAGGCAATGGAAGGAGTGAAAAGGAAGACATCATAGGGGAGAGGAAAAGGCGCATGGGATTTAGCGCCTGTGTCCGAGTCCCAGCTCCATAATCGAACATCTGCGCAACCGCATCTTACTTCTTTGGGCCCCTTTTCCCTCTCCGTGAAAGAGTAAAAATGACACCTACCTCATGGTATTGATGCAAGACAAAATCGCAAGTCTGCGGAAGCAAATGTTTGTTATTATTTTAAAGAAAGGAAAGGAAAAGAGAAAGCATAATGTTAAGAATGGGAGAAGGAACATGAAAGACAAGAGAAATTTATAAGATTGAGAACAATGATGTATCTCCCTTTTGTTGGTTGCCTGACCTTGGCCTTGAACCTAAATCACCTGTTTTTTTAATGGTGAGAAACTGCAGGGGACATTCCAAGGAGGGAATTGTGAGAGGGGCCTACATGTGGGTCCAGTTCTTTGCCTGCTCCCTGGGCTCTGGCGGCTGTCACACTTCCAGCAGTCAGCTCACAGAGTTCACCCTCATGGCATGTTGTCCGTATTTCCTGCTCATCCTCCCCAAAGCCACCTGTAGTGTAAACTCAGGATTGAGGGGAAGGTGTAGGAAGTCCTGAAGAAGTCTTGCCATTTTTCTAAATAGAATTTGTGCAGAGATCTCACATTTAACCAGAGGCAAGCCTCCACCTCCTGACCTCTCTTCTTTGCCTTCATAGGTTGATTTCATGAATAACACATCCATAGATTTAATTATTAATAATATGTGCTCAGTACTATTAGGTTTGTGGGAAAACAAGTATCATACTTCTTTCTCTTCTCCTTTGTGTTTGGTTGAATTATATACACCCCCAAAAGATATGTCCTAACCTCTGTGTGGCATGTTTTCTCTGAAACCAACCAATTCTCCATCACCAAAACTGGATGTCCAACAATTCAACTCAATCCTCACACTGACTCCCTGGAGTTAATGCAGACTCCACAGGTTAAGGCTCAATCCCACAAGACTGCCCCCAACTTCAGATGCTAGTTGCAAGTCTCAGGTTACCCATACTTCTGATGGGGTGCCTATGAATCAGAAGTACCCCCCATCCCTGGTTCACTAGTCTGATACCTCCTCCCCCAACCCAGTTCAATAATTTGCTGGAATAGTTCACAGCACTCAAGAAAACAGTTCACTTATGTTTACTGGTTGATTGTAAAGGCTACAACTCAGGAACAGCCAGATGGAAGAGATGCACAGGGCTAGGTATGGGGTAGGGACACAGGGCTTCTATTCTCTCTCTGGTGCGTCTCCCTTCCCGCACCTGGACTTGCTCACCAGCCCAGAAACTCTCCTAATCTCATTGTTCAAGGGATTTTATAGAGCTTAACCTCTAAGTCCTCTATCCCCTTCTTGGAGGCCAAGGTGTGGGGCTGCCATTTCCAACCTTCTAATCGCTTGTCTGCCTGTGACCAGCTTTGTCTAACTAGGGGCCCCATCTTAAGTCACCTCATTAGCATAAACTCAGGCGTGGTCCACAGGGGCTCATTATGAATAACAGAAGACATTCCCATCACTCGGGACATTTCAAAGGTTTTAAGAACTCTGTGCCAGGAATCTGGGGAAAAGACCAGATATATTTTTGTATTATACCATACCTTGATACTTGTAAATGTGATTTTATTTGGAACGAGGGTTTTGAGGTTGCAGTTTAGGATAGGATCTTGAGATGAGATTATCCCGGTTTTGGAGTGGGACCTAAATCCAGTGACTGGTACCCTTATAGGAGACTGGAACTGAGAGACAGACACACAGACACACAGGGAGAAGGCCTTGTGGAGATGGGGCAGAGATTGAAGTTATGCCGCCTTAGGATGAAAAATGCGTGGAGCCGCCAGAAGCTAGAAGAGGCAAGGAAGTATTTGGAGCCTTCAGAGGAAGCCCTGCGACACCTTGATTTTGGACTTTTGGTCTCCAAAACTGTGAGAGAATAACTTTTTGTTGTTTTGAGCTGGCAAGTGTGTGGTAATCTGTTATGGCAGTCCTGGGAAACTAATACCTCCTTCCCCATCTCCTCTTCCTCCTCCTTCAGCTTAATTATAATTTTTAAGAAATGTTATTCTTGTCCTCAAGAGGGATATAATTATTCTGGAGCAAAGAACACATGTCCTAGCCTAGTTAAATGATATGCAAGTTAAATGACCAAGCAGGACCACGAGATGGGGATGGCACGAGCCACCAGCAGCCAGTGCTAAGTGAAGGGTGCGTCCAGTGAGTATGGGGAGGTCCGGAGCTTCTCTGCCCTCAGACTCAGTGTTTCTCTGGATCAAACATTTCTTCATTTTGAGAACCGGTTTTCTCTCCTGATGCCCTGGAAGGTGCACCTTGTTGAGTGACATCACTTAGGTCTCTCAGTACTGACCTTCCAGGTAGACTCTTCTAGCTTTTAGTTTTTTTTCCCTCGCATCATGTTACTGGCTAGCATGTTTCATACTTTTCCCATCCTCTAAAGGGATTTTTAGAATGTATGTGACTTAGAGATGGGAGACAGAAATCACTGGGTTTTTGAATCCCTCTTGAGAGACCACGAGAAAGTCAAGACCCACTCTGATGACATGTTTTCTCATGTTTGGGAAAAGCAGGTACTTTGAACCTTGAATCAGTAATTATGTTCTCTGTCTTGTTTTTAAATCAAAATCAGGCACTCCTGAGTGACGTCACAGGGAGATGGTGGAGGAGGAAGTGCTAGGATCTGCCCCTCCACAAGGATGTCAACTGAGCTGGCAGGAACAGTCCGAAGCAACCACTTTGGAACTCCGGAGTCTGGTAGAACACTTGAGCATCCAGGGCAGGGCTTGATAAAGAAGCTGATAATTTTCAGTGAATTTCAGCTTTTTGTCCAGTCCTGGCTATAATCCCCTTTCTCCTAGCTTGCCACAGGGGCAGTGGCATGTATTCCTGGTGTGGCTTTCTGTAGCTAGGTGGGCAATAGGAACTTTGTCCTCCACAAATTGGGATTTAGTGTTTTGATTGCTGCTCACTGGTTTGACCAGCGAGGGGCTGGTGCAGAGGTTGGCCATTGTTTCCCCCATGGGCTGAAGCACCTGCTGAGGGAATTTCAAGAGACAGGCCCTATTTTCCCCCCAACTGTCCCTTACCCCACTTTCAAGAGGCAGATATTTTGGAAATCTTTGTCAGGTCATTGGCTAACTACAGAGATAAATGACCATGAAAAACAAGGAATACACATTACAAAAATACTTTGGAAAAGTTAGAAATGGTTTGCTCCAGCCCTCAAAAAGCAAGATCTGGAAATCCCAGAGGTGTGGGAGAATTAGATCTCTAGGGTTATCACAATGTAATACTCAAAATGCCCAGTTCCTAACAACCAAAAAAATATAAAATATACAAAGAAACAGGGAGATATGGCCCATTCACATGAAAAAAACTTTGACAGAAGTTATCCCTATGAATCTCAGACACAGGAGTGATTGAGGATGTTGAATTGGCTGTCTTAAATATGTTCAATGAGTTAACAGAGCACATGGATAAAGAACTAAAGGAAATCAGGAAAACGATGAACGAACAAAATGAGAGTGTCAACAAAGAGGTAGGAATTACAAAAAGGAAGCAAACAGAAAACCTGAAAAGTACAATAACTAAAATGAAAAACTTTCTAGAGGGGTTCAACAGCAGATGTGAGCAGGCAAAATATAGGATCAATGAACCTGAAGATAAAACAATTGAAATTATCCAGTCCGAGGAGCAGAAAGAAAAAAGAATGAAGAAAAATAAACTGACATTAGGGATGTGTTAGATACAGTCAAACATACTAACATGAATTATAGGAGTTCCAAAAGGAGAAAAAAGAGAGAAAGGGGAAGAAAAAATATTTGAATAAACAATGGCTGCAAACTTCCCAAATGAGAGGAAGTATATGAAAACACACATCCAAGAAGCTAAATGAACTCTAGGAGGAATAAATTCAAAGAGATCTGCATGGAGACACATTACAGTCAAGTTGTTGAAATCCAAAGACAAAGAGAGAATTTTGAAAGTAGCAAGAGAAAAACTCATCATGTACAAGGAATTTTCAATAAGATTAACAGCTGATTGCTCCTTGGAAGCCATGGAGACCAGAACTTCATATTGAAAGTCCTGAAAGAAAAGAAAAAAAAAAAAAGGAAAACAAGAATAATATATCTGGTAAAACTGCCTGTCAGAAAAAAAGGAAAATTAAGACATTTCCAGATAAACATAGGCTGAGGGAGTTCATTACTAGTAAACTTGATATAAGAAATATTAAAAGGAGCCTGGCATGGTGGTGCACACCTGTATTCCCAGCTACTAGGGAGGCTGAAGTGGAAGGATTACTTGAGCTCAGAAGTTCGAGGCTGCAGTGAGCTATGATTGTACAACTGCACTTCAGCCTGGGTGATAGAGTGAGACCTCATCTCTAAAAAACAAAGAAACAAAATGTCAAAAGGAATCCTTCAGGCTGAAATGGAAGTAGATAGTAAATTGAAACCACAAGAAAAATAAAGAACATTGGTTAAGGTAACTATACTGATAAGTATAAAATCCAGTTATCATTGCATTTCTGATGTAACTCCTTTCATTTTCCTATATATTAATGGTTAATAGTCAAATGCATAAAACAATGATTGTAAGTTTCTGTTAGTGGGTCTACGGTGTCTAAAGATGTAATCCGTGGTGATAACAGCATATGGAAGGAGGAAAGGAGTTGCATGTGAGCAGAGTGCATATTATTGAAAATAAGTTGGTATTATTCAAATGAGGTTGTGATAAATTTAAGGTGTTAATCGTAATCCCCAAGGTTACTGCTGAGAAAATAACTAAAAAATTACAAGAAGGAAAAAAGAAGGGAATCAAATGGTATACTACACAATCAAGCACACCAAAAATATTCCCCATTTTTTCAGAGTACCTTCTGACGGTTTTTATTTATGCATTTTCACAACCCAGCCTGTGTGGGAGGAGTGAGTTACATACTCTAAACTTTGACAGCTTGGAAAACTTAGCTGGGAGGTAGCACACTGAGCCAGCTTTATAAGGACAAATACACACCTTGGCTTAAAGAAAGAACATAGCAGAGTGGAGAGATTACTGGACTAGAAGCCAGTAGAACTGGGTTCTAGCTGCCTGGGTTCTTTGTGCTAGCAAGTCATGGGACATTCGAGCAGTCTGTTTTCTTATCTGTAAAGGGCAGCTGTTAACCCAGATGATCGCAGAGGTCCTTTCCAGCTGCTGGTGAGCACTGGGGCTTGCACAAAGCCCCCTGGATGGGGCGTGCCCTCTGAATTAAAGAGCACAAGTAAGGGAGACCTCTTTCTACTCCTTTCTAGGGCAGACGTGCACTCTCTGAGGCTAATTTTAAAAGAGATGAAAATATATGGCTGGAAGAGACCCAGGCGACAACATCTGCAGGACCTTGCTCCCTTCTGTCTGTTCAGAATGTTTTGGAACAATCTCCGGAGGCCTCACTCCCCGTACCTGCTTTGAGTCCGTGACTCAGGTAAGGCACACATTCAGTTGAAGTAAATAAGTATTTACTGAGGGTTTTCTGAGTGACAGGTGATGTGTGCTTAAGTCTGCACACAAAAATAAGACCAAATCCTGCCTTTAAAGAGCCCACATAGTGTATCTGCCCCTGTGAGGAAACTGGGGCTTAGATAGGCCTGCTTTTGTGAATGAAAGCACAAAGGAAGAGGCGCGGCTGGGGCGGAAGCTGGTTCTGATCTGAGCCAGTTCTGAAGCCAGTCTTGAGCTCACCACACCGCCAGGCTGCCCGGTGCAGCGCGTGCAGCCTCTCCGTGGTGTCCAGAAGAGGCGGCCGGGGAGCCCCTTTGAAAATAAACTCTGGTCTGGCGCACCTGATGATCGCAGGGCGAAGTTAGCACTTCCTTCCTCTTGTTCTATTGAATTGAAAAAGACACAGTCCCTGCCCTTTTTCACTTCTGGTCAGTGGTGCAAGTTCCTCATTCACCACTTTGCAGAAACTTTGCAAATACAGCACCCTCGGGGCGGGCGAGAGGTGGAGGAGGCAGAAGTAGAACGGCTGGCCCAGCCCTGGGGGATCGTCAGGGCCCAAGAACTGCTCTAGCTGCAGGTTTGCACGATGTGCACTTTCTTCATCCGGAGGTGAAGAAACAGGCCGGTTTCCTCTTCTAGCCCTGGGAAAAACTTAATTTTTAAAAGGCCTTGTCTTTTCTTTCACCATTACCTTAACCCTTAACAATTTCAATGGTCTTTGACATGGATACCTGTTTTAATTTGGTGCCAGTTTTGTCACATCTCTGAAGTCAGTTTATGTCCCTTATGTCATAAGACTCAAGGCCAGAATTGTATGGTCAATAAAGAATTAAATGTAGGGACTACAGTGGGCTGAATGGTGGCCGCAGAGACATCAGGTCCTAGTTCCTGGAACCTATAAATGTTACCCTTATTTGGAAAAAAGATCTTTGCAGATATGATTAGGTTAAGGACCTTGAGATGAGGTCATCCTTTTTATGGGCCCTAAGTCCCATCAGAAGCATTTTTATAGGAAAGAGGCAGAGGGACAGGGCACATACAGGAGAGGCCACGTGAAGGCAGAGGCAGAGATTGGCATGACGTGGCCATCAGCCACGGAACGTGGCAGCTGCCAGAAGTTAGAAGAGGCAGTACTGGCTTCTCCTCTAGAGCCTCCCCAAGGGACAAGGGTCCTGATGACACCTGGATTTCAGCCCAGGGATGCTGATGTTGGGCTTCTCGTCTCTAGAACTTCGAGAGAACAAATGTTTGCTGTTTGAAGCACGAAGGTCGTGGTACTTTGTTAGCAGTAGCCACAGGATTCTAATACAGGGATCAGAAAGCTTGGGCCTCTATTGTTAGAGCAGTCTGGCCAAGCCTGCGGATCCCTTCTAGGAAAAATGGTTTTAAATCATACAATGAACTACATAGGAGTGTGCAACAAGCCAAATATATTAAAATGTAGTTGTTAGAACATAAGAAAACACATTTGTACAGGTTCGAGCACATTCATCATGATGATGCCTTCCATATACAGGAAAGTTAAAGATGATTATATTTTTGGAAGGCCTCAGTGTGTTTTCAGACAGGCCAGGGCTGCTCCACTTGACCTGCACACCGAAGCGTGGAGTGGCCTGCAGGAAGAACACCGGCCTCACACGCCGTCCACTCGGGGATCGGGTGCTTGCCATTGTTTGGAAGTGGTGACAAACAGTGTTCCAGGATACTTACAGGAAGGGCCATGTCATTGTGAAAACAGCTGGCGTTCTCTGGTGACTAGGTTATGGGGCTCGTTGGTGCTCTGTGGTTTGTTGCCTGCATTTGGATCGGAGGAGATGCTACATTACAGTTCACGAACCTCAGAGGGAAAGGAAGGAGGAGCCCCAGTGTGAACAGCCGCGGGGAGTGTGGAGTCCGGCCTGCAGGGAGGCCGCCGAGGCCGGGCTGGGCATCTGGAAGGATGAAAGTCCCTGTGCGGGTGTGGGACCCTCACGTGGGCACTCTGAAAGGCAGCAGGCGCGGCAAATTGGATGGGGTGTCAGGTTGACTATGAAATATGACGGATTAACAGCCGAGGCTGGTGGTGTGACCTGCTCCCAGACACTTCATTTAGGAGTTATCATATTGCTGGATGCTTCCTATAATTTGTGATGATGCTGATTGTGATAAATCGTGAGTTTCTGGCAAAGTCTGCCAGCCGGCTCCAATGGCTGAACAGAGAAAATGTGTAATTCTATGGGAACATTCATGCCACGAATGAGAGTGAGGGTCTGGCCGCAACAACAGAATGATCAGTCAGTGAACAAAGTAATTAAATCAAGCTAATTAAATCACAATAAAAATAATTTTAATTTAATTAATTTCTCTGCACTGATTGAACATTATGTTGAAACCAAGAGGCTTTCTGAACGCTAATAGAATTTAGGAGCTGGGACACCAAAGTTGTGGTCACTGGTGTGGTACGTGGGTTATTGCAGAGGGAATGAAATTAAATACCTTTAATGAGATGCTGAAATGTTGACTGAGCTGCAAATAGGAAATGATTTCAGAATCAAGATAATGGGATCTCTTCCTTTCCCAGTTAGGTTTCTGTACTAACTGGGCCAATAAATGTCAAATATGGTAATAATTTAAAAGGTCTGTATAAAGTAGATGGTGCACAATTGCCTCCCTGTGTTGGAACTGGTGGGAACCCTTAGGTCAGAGGCTCAGTGGTGAGCGGAAGTGCTAGGGACATTTGCCTTTTGTCAGTTCTACCCCCAGCCCCTGGTACCTAGCTAAGGCCCTGCAAGGATCAGGAATGGAGTCCTGTGAGGTCCCCGTCAAGCTCTAAAGGAGTGGCAGTGGGCTTTTTAACTGCAGCATGATTTAGGTGAGGCATATAGAAGGACTTCCTCTCTGGGGCAGGTATTACCTATAACCAGTTTCTACTTCTTGAAAATTTGAACCATGCCCACCCCCAACATCCCCTTATCTTCAGGGCTAAACAGAGAGACTTATACTAGCTGGTACTCACATAATTATTGGTAAATTGAATTATTGAGATCTCTTAAGGAATTTCTTTCCTTAGGGCTTGAAAATTAGGATGGATAGTCTGCTTCCTAGGTTGTTTAGATGTTGTGCAGTTTATAAGCAGGAGGAGGATGCTCACACAAGACACCTCTCAAGGTCACCTCCCTGAGACTAATTTTGTCATGTAAGCAACACCGGAATTCTGAATGTGTGTTAGCAGGCGCTCGCATAATTATCAACTGTGATTTTAGAGGAGTCCTGTGCTTTGGATCCCAATATTATTTATCATGCACGTTATTTTAATTAATATGTTGTGTGTGTGCCAACATTTGAACCAGACCTCATTATGACTAGTCAGGGCACTGCATTGTTTGTTGAGTGGAATTATTTTCCGGGATGCAGCTGGTTTCCCTCCCCAGCAGCCAGGGAGGGTAAGGGAACCAAGGAGCCAGCATTTGCAAAAGCCTTTGCCGGCACAGAAGTGTGCAGCCACCCTCTGTTTTAGACACTAGCCAGCACGGAGTGGTTTCTCCATGCAAGGGCGGGGCATGAGGATGCCTCCAGGCATGGCTCCAGAAACTCAGTGAGGTTTTCCAGGGAGAAGGAAAGGGGGGATCAAGGTTTGTGGTGTCTGAGTGCTGCACACCAGTCCACCAAAAGAAGGGTACCCAGGTGCCGTGGAAGAGGGAATTGGCACCTTTTCCGTTGTCTGTTACGTTATTGTGTAAACAGTGTGAAATCCCCGATAGGACAATGCCCAGGAGCGGCAGCCGGCAGCTCAGCTCAGCTCAAACAATAACCAGAGACCCCAGCTCCTCCTAGCAGTCCACCCGGCAGGACCTGTGGGAAGGTCCTCTTTTTCCCAGTGGAGCTCCCCTCCCTCTCCCCCCACTCCGAGGTTCAGAACGTGACATTTTTCAGAAACAGAATTTTTCCTTTCTGGAAAGGACAACTTCTCGCTTAACCTGCATTCCAGTCAGTTCACTGGGCTGCAGCCCCAGCCTGGTTGCGCCCTGGGCACCCCCAGCACTTCCCGGGCTCCTCCCTCCCTCCCTCTCCTCCAGTAGGAAGGGATGGTGGGGACGACCCCAGAGGAATCCCCTGGCTCCTAGGACAGCTTTCCCATTCTAGCGCCTGCTGCCCACCAACGAGAAGCTCCTCCTCCCAGTGTTTGCTAGTGAGAGTGAAAACCCTCGTGGTTTTAACCACTTTTCCTCACTCTCACCGAGTCATAATACTGAGTTCTATTCATATCACTTAGAAAATGCTCGACTAATACTGTCTGACCTTCGTCTGACAGCAACGTGCTGAGCACTTTGCCTGGACCATCGCATTAATTCTCATAGGAGCTCTATGAGGTAGCTGGTAGTTTTATTTCCCTTTTATAGATGACAAAATGGTGGCCTGTGGAAGTTCAAGGATTACCCCAGGTCACACCTGAATGTGGCAGGGCTGCTCGTGGGATCAAGGCCCCTCTCTTTCCCAAGTGCCACCTCTCAGCCCCCACGCTGCGTCTGGAACGCGTCCGACCGAGGCATATTCTGAGAGTGGCCCGGCCCACCTGCCGTCGCACGTGCTCATCTGCACCTTTTCCCAAGCTCCACAATCCTCCCCTAAATGCTCTTACCCAACCCTGAAAGCTATTTTATAGAAGGAAGATTTTGGACCAACTAAGAATGTTAGGGCTATTTTTCTTTTTTTTCTCTTACAAAGTCAATTAACTACCCACTGTGCGTCTGTATTGGTCCAAGGATTCTGTCACGGGAGGAAATCTCTTTAAAGGGTTTGACTCGGAGACCTGAGGACATCTCCAACACTGGGCTTTAAATCAGCTGCCAGCCTCCAGCCCCTGCCATGCCCAGTGTCTGCGGTGCTCAGCTCCACGGGTCCCCACCTTAGGGATCACTGGTGCCAGCTGCAGGCAATAGGCAGTCTCGATCTGCCAGCTGGGCAGCTCCACCTTGATGACCGGGGGTCCCTCTCTTTGAGCCCCTTCTCTCCCTCCCTCTGCTCTTTGTTTCTCTTGTTCTCTCCAAATGGACTTTGTCTCCTCTCGTCCCCATCCCTGTGCCAGCCCCTCCCTTTCTTGTCATCTCCACTCTGTGCAGTTGGCTCCACAATATGATCGTTTGGGAGGCCTTTGCTTGCTTCTTCATTCTCTGTTGAAAAAGAGTAATAATAGAAAACCCGAGAAGAGAAAATATTTACCAGTTCCGAAATGGCTTGAATTAATGAAATAACGTTTTGGGGCATTTAGATTGAACCCGTGTAATTGTAGGTTGCAAAGTATAATAGTAGCTCATGCAGGGATATCATTTTGTGCTATTTTACTTTCAGGTTTTTGTTAATCCAGTGGGTTTGGTGGAATTAGAGGGCTGCTGTGAAAAAAAAAAAAAAAAAGCCGGAGCAACCTGCTGGCGGGAGAACAGCCTTGTCAAACTGGCAGGTAGCTGCACGCTTAGCCTTTATCCGGCGTACAATAAGGGCAATCACCAGGCCCTGTAGAAAGAGTATTGAACTGTCGACACAGGACATTTTTGTTGAAAGTAGTCCTTTTGATTCCATCTTCCCAGACTAATGTAATAAAAACAGACATTATGGAACACATTCATCTCAGTTTGATAGGACCATCCTGAATACCCAGCAACGTGTGCAGTCATAAAGGTTATCCAACTGCTGTAAGTGACTTGGAAGGCGATTGTTGATCCAAAGGTTGTGAACACCTTATCCCCGATAAGGACGGTAGCTGTCAGGAGCAAGCTAATGTGTGGCTAGGGTTGCCATGCTCTTTCTACCGGGAGAATATTTAACTTTGGAAACATCCTCTATTTCAGCCACAAGCCCATTTTCTCTAATTAGCAAAACCTTGAGGGGTCACCCCCAAGGAAGAAGAAAGGAAAACAAAGTTGAAGGAATCTTGAACTTATTTTTGCTGATCGAATGGCTGTTTCTATGGAAACAGAAACAGAAGCAAGAACCAGCCGTGAGCAGCCGAGGTCAGAGGCCTGGTTTGTGTCAGCTTCTCCCACTTTCCATATTCCCAGATTCCGCACTCTTTGACTCTGGAGTTTATGACCTCAGTGGGGACTGTTTGCAAAGAAAAGAGCCTCACACAACTTGAGAACTTAGGAGTTTTCCCCCACGAACAAAAAGCTCACAGAAGTTAGGCCGACTCTGGCATTTGGGAGGATTCAAACTTACTAAACCTAATTTCTTGAACTACTTGAAGCATTCCAAGTTTGCTGTAACGTGGTAAACACTACTCCCAGCATTTATTTGTGTGGTTGCTAGGGTGCTATTTTTCATGTACTCGCTAAAGGGCACTGAAAGGAACTGCTTATTCTCCATCAATTATATCCTGCCACGAGTTTATAGGTAACATTGTGCTGGGTGTTACTTAGGATGAGAACAGGTGAGTAATTACAGATTGAACTTGAGACATAGTATATAAATATCATTCCCCAAACTGAATAAAAAGCACAACCTGATATTTCTTTGAGTCTCAACAGGGTCTCATTGTCCTAATCATTACTGCTGAATTCACTGTAGTGCATACTGTTCAGTTGCATATGTGTCCATTCAGCAAACTGCTATTGAGCAGCCACTGTATGCCAGAACTTGGGCACTGGATTCCGGGGGTTCATGGACAAAAGACACAGTCCCTGCCCTCAGGCAAGTTACAGTCCAGGAGTGTTTCCAAGACAAGGTAGATGACTACAATAGAGTGTGGTGGGGTGATGCCCAGGGGATAGCAGGAGCCAGGAGGGGAGCCACATGCCCAGCTGTGTGTGTGTGTGTGTGTGTGTGTGTGCACGTGTGGACTCTCATGTGCCTGCGCATGCATGCCCTGTGTGCTTGGAGGGGCGTAGTCAAGAGCATGCTTCCTGATGGAGATGATCTAAAATAAATCTTGAAAGATAAACAGAAGTTAGACAACCAAAGGGAAATGGGTTACATTCTGGATAAAATGAGGAATAGGAGCAAATGGCATTCTGAGAACTTCCAGTTACTCTGTCAGGGTGATGGTTACTTGCATCGTGATGGTGAGTCTGGCAAAATGGGCGGTGTGCTCTTGTGTTTCATGCTAAAAAGTTTATTTGTTGAAGGAAGGAAGGAAGGAAAAAAAACTGGAATGACAGCTGGGAGTCGTTTAAGAACAGGAAAGGATCTAAAATTTATTTTCTGCTTGTGCCTGGTGATTTTCAAAAATATGCTGTATCTTTTAATATTTAACCTCTGAACCTCAGTTTTCTCCTTCATCAAAAAGAGCCATCCGTCCTTCATAGGGACGTTTTGAGGGTCTAGTGAGGTAACTGGTGCCAGGCACGGAGCACAAGCCCTGGCCCGCCATTCACGATCAGTGACAGTGGTCATTATTATCTCAGTGAGCGTGGAGGACAGAGACTGTAATAAAAGTGCCACTGAGAGCCGAAGGCGGCCTGAAATGGGGTGGGGGCGAGGCGTGGACGGGAGAGAGATCTGTGGAGGCAGGACCCGCAGGGCTGGAGAGCTGTTGGCCGTGCCGGGACAGAGACAAGAGTCGACAGTGACTTCCGGGTTCTGGCTGGGTGCCTGGGGCCCCCTCCACCGTGGTGGTCACAGAGCGAGCAGCAGGGAATGCCCGCAAAGCGAAAGACCATACAGCAGCAGAACCGGAATCCAGCCTTGATCTGCAGAGCTGGCTTTACAAAACTGGACAGCAGTCAGGCTGGTGCAGGGGCAGGGGGCGTGCAGGGACATTGCCACGGGAGTGGCGGAGGGGTTCGTGACAACCCAGCTGAGCCCTCCTCGGTGCCTGGGACCCGCCGCACCTCCTCCTCTCAGCCTGCCCACCTGCTGGACACTGCTGGCCGGCCTGCTTCTCTTCGGCGCCGGGAACACCTATAAGACTCAAGCTGCTACCCTAGGGCCGGGTTTCTCACCAGGACACATGACCTGTGATACCTGTGACCTTTGATCTTCCCTGCACACCAGACCCAGCGTCATTATATGTAAACCTGCTGCTGGAAAGAGCCAAAAAGTTATGAATCCTACTTCTTAGTGCTCTAGCCAGAGCAATAAAATTTATTCTCAATACTAATACTGCAATTTAAATTTATTATCTTTGTGCTTTACAGTACCCATGGCAGTAAACTCTACTCCCAAGAGAGTCGTTACAATTTCCAACTACTTAAGGAATTATTTTTGTTTATGTTTTAAAGCTACAGCAATAAAATTTAACACCAAGAATAATACTACTACAACTTTGTATGTCTTTAAAACTTGCCATAAATGATAATTGTGAGAAGAATGTCAGTAAATATGCAAATATTTTTTTCAGGAGAAAGCAGCTCTTTTGGTTTGTCTCAAGTGAGGTTCAGATTCTTAACAGAGCATTGGGAAACACACTCCTATCTAATTAGTCACAAGTTGTGTGCATCCCAGCTCCTAAATATTTCTTCAAGTGGCCTGTTAGTCTGTCCTCATGAGCCCTGAGCTTTGCACCATTGCTCTAGTCCTACTGCCATGTGCCAGGGTCACTAACGTGGGCTTTCCCATGTCCACTGTCCCACTGTAAGCTCAATTCTCTACACAGCAACTGGGAAGAACTTTTCAAAACCCAAATCTTGCCAGATTCTTGGAAAATCTAGGCAACAGAAAATAAGCTATGTGATACTGCAAGGAAGCCATCAGCCGAATGCAGAATGTGGACAGTGTGCAGGACAAGTGACCTGGTTTTCTGACAAATCAATGGCATAAAAGAGATGGAGGGAGGAATGGAAGAGAACAGAGACCTATAAACACAATGATCTGTAGGCTTTGTGTGGCTCCTGTTTCCAACAAGCCAACTGTGTGAAGACTTTTTTTTTTTTTTTTAGAAAATCGGAGAACTCTGACCATGGATGGGACATCAGATGATGCTAGAGAACTGTTGTTAATTTTGTTGGCATGTGGTTAAGTTGTTAAAGCAAAGTTTTTATCAGAGGAAATGACGTGATGTCTTGCATGTGCACTAAAATATGCCAGCCCTGTCCTTCCTGAGGTGGATGGGTGGTGGGGAGGGATGAGAATTGAGATCACCAAAATGCTGACACTTTTAAGGCTGGGAAAACAGTACATAGGGGCTCATTATGTCTACCTTTGTGAATGGTGGAAAAGTGGCATAATTATAAATAAAAAAATTGAGAGAATAGGCCAGATGAATCATTTGTCCTTTTCAATAGTAACTGATTTATTCAACAAAGATTCTTTTTCATCACCTACTTCAATTAATAGATTTAAAAAAAAAAAAAAACTGAATATCTACCTCAAGCAGAATTGACTAAGACACAGCCTCTGTTCCAAGGCTATGTTCCCCAGCGTCTGGTAGAGGAGGAGAGACCCGCAGTTGTGAAAGGTAAGTAATAATAACACAAGAAGTGATTCAACAATATACAAAAAGGTAGCACAAAAAACTTCAGGGTACAGAACTTCAAGGTACATTGGCATGGTTTGCTATTTTTTGATTATATAAAGAGGAAAAACAAGAATCTCTAGTCATATTTGCTTGTATAAGCATAAAAGAAGTCAGGGAGGATCCATAAGAAACTGTAAAAAAATGATATATTTAGAAGAGAAGAGAACCAGTACAGGAAAGACTTTACTGGATAGCTTTTATATTTTATGGTTTTTGAAAACATTTGAATGTATTGCATAGTCACAATTTTAAATTTAAAAAAATGATCTCAGCTTTTTTGCTGTATTGGATTTTTATTAGGTCCTATTATCCTCAGTATATAGCAAGAAGTCCTTTTTGTGACTTTTCAGCATGGTTGCGATCTGCCTCTGTGTTCTTTGGTCTTATGCCTGTCCGCCTGGGCTCTGAGCTGCACCGTGCTGGACTCTGCGAGTTCCGAGCTCTGCACACTCCTTCTAGTGTGGAATGCTCTGAGCTCTGGGCTCTGTGGGTTTGTTCTCCTTCCCTGCTTGGCCTGTCCAAGCCCTGCTCCTTCTTCAGGCTTCTCTGGAGATGCCACTTTCTCAGGGCAGCCTCTCCTGCCTCCCCACACGCCCTGAGTCCGTTCACCTCCTTGCTTTGGGTCTCTTTGCCGTCTGCCTCCGTAGGACCCTGTGTAAGGCAAGGTGTTCAATTTGTAAGTAATCGTCTGACTTCATCTTTTTTACTCGTCTGTAAACTCTGAGAGCTCAGCTCTGGCTTGTTTGTTTCTGTGCTCCATCACCTATTTCCAAGCCTCACATTCAGTGAAGTTTAATGAGACTGCTCCTGTGAAGGAGATGCAGTTACAGGAAGTGCAGAGAGGATCAGTCTGTGTGATACACAGAGGGCAGGAGTAGCGGAGTTTCCATGAGAAGTGGAAAGGAAGACTGCTGCAATGGTCAGGAAGAAGTGGCACTACGAGGTGTGAACAAGAGGAAGCAGGGTTCTTCCTCCAGTCAATGGAACGAGGGCAGACATTTGTCCTGGAGACAGGAAAGTAGTGGGGAGAAAATGGCCGAAAAGACTTTCGAAGTTTATTCAAAAGAGAAGGGAAACAACTAGAACAGGGCTTCTTAGAGAGGTGTCCCCAGAGGTCCGTGGACCTCTGGCAACTGCACAAAACTCGGTGGAGATATTTTTTCTGAGTAAACTTCATTGTTTTTTGAGGATTCTAAAAGTCCAGAGATTTAAGAGGAACTAAGGATCTCATCAGACAGACGAGGAGAAGAGCAAGACATGCTCCAGGAGAGCCGGAACGTTAGGCCCGGAGAACTGGGAGATGCAGGTGGGGAGCGTTTCAGAGCAGGTGGCAGTGGGGGGCAGGTGGCTGGAGGGAGAAGAGGCAGGTCCTGGACGGACTTGGGAGCCCATGAAGGAGCCCTGTCACTGCCTGGATTGCAAGTCATCTGGTTCATCGAGCCTCATTGTCCCTGTCAGGGAGGAGGAAGGGCACGTCAGCTCTAAAAGGTACCTCCTCGTGTACCTCGTGAGGATGCCATGAGGGGACAGGCAAGACTCCTAACACCTGGAAAGTTGGGGGGCTTTTTCTTTCTTTAATTTGTTCTTTCTGCTATTTCCACTGTGTCTGATGTTCGAATGAGGACAGTCACCACTCAATGGTGGGGTGAGGGGCCTTGAGCACAGCCTGGTCTCTAGTCCTCGCTGACTTTGTGGGACTGCAAAGCGAGGTTCACAGCAGCTCGCCGGAGCCACACAGTCTCTCCCCGGTTAATTTACACACGGTCTGCTCGGAATAGCCTCTGGCTTCATTTCTCTAAAGCTTCCGGCGTGGAATGCTGCCCCCATGCCCGGCGCCCCAGCGCGGTTTCAGGCAGTGGGAAGGAAGCACGTGGGCCCGTGGACCAGCCTGGGCTCTTGGCGGGTTCTGCCTCTTGCTGGATGGTGTCCCCGAGCCAACTGCTGCACCTCTGTGCCTCGGGCCTCTCATCCGTAAACTGGGAATCACACTAGTCCCAGCCCATTGCTTGCAGTGAGGATTGTCTGGTTTGATACATGTGAAACACCCAGGGGAGCACCCAACCACGCAAGCTGCCCAGTAGGTGGCCCCTCTGACCGCCTCCCTGGCCTAGCGGAAGGGGCTCCTCCTGAATGGCCAGGAGGGGTCAGCTTTAACGGGGCCCCACCGTGCAATGCCAGCACTGCCCCTTACAGACCTCCCCATCAGTAGTTTCTCCAGAGCTACCATAGGGTGGCAGGTTTAAGGACATGCTTGCCTCCATGGGGCAGGGGAATTTTTGTCCAGTGCTTCTTCTGTCTTCAGGAGGCTGGGAAATGCCACTTTCTCTTTGAGGCCATTGAGTCCAAGTCAGAGGATCTGTTTTCATTCTTGCTCTGCTACCTCTTGATTTGGGAGCCTTTTTTTTTTTTTTTTTTTGAGACAGAGTCTCGCTTTCTTGCCTAGGCTAGAGTGAGTGCCGTGGCGTCAGCCTAGCTCACAGCAACCTCAAACTCTTGGGCTCAAACAATCCTACTGCCTCAGCCTCCCGAGTTGCTGGGACTACAGGCACGAGCCACCATGCCCAGCTAATTTTTTCTATATATATATTAGTTGGCCAATTGATTTCTTTCTATTTTTATAGTAGAGACGGGGTCTCACTCTTGCTCAGGCTGGTTTCGAACTCCTGACCTTGAGCAATCCGCCCGCCTCGGCCTCCCAGAGTGCTAGGATTACAAGCGTGAGCCACCTCGCCTGGCCTGATTTGGGAGCCTTTGAAACTGCACATACAGGCTGTTGGGAAGGTGTATTAGTCTGCTGGGGCTGCCATAACCACGGGCCACAGACTGGGTGGCTTATACGGCAGAAACTTATTTCTTCACAGTTCTGGAGGCTGGAAGTCTAAGTGTGGGTGGGGTTGGTTCCCCCAAGGCCTCTCCTTGGCTTGCAGATGGCCACTTTCCCCTGTGTCTTCACATGGTCCTTCCTCTGTGAATGTCTGTGTCCTATTTTCTGCTTACAAAGACACCAGTTGGACTGGATTAGGGCCCACCCTAATGACTTCATTTTAACCCAATTATCTCTTCAAAGACCCTGTCTCCAAATACAGTCCCATTTCGAGGGGGTTAGGACTTCAACATATGTGTTTGGAAGGACATAATTTAGCCTATAACAGAAGGCTAAGTGAGAAGCTCTATGTTAAAACTTGTCATAAAGCAGGCATCCGGTAAATGGTAGTTAAATATGTGGACGCATGTTGGTGCTCTGTATTTTGCTAAGACAACCTGTGGTTTCTGACGTGGCTGAATCGGCAACCAGGCCTTATTTTCCTCTGTTTTACAGTGCAGACCTCCTATACCTGTGCCTCTCTACCTGACGCACTGCCACTGGCGGTGGTGAATGAGTAGAGAGCCAAGAACTTGTTTTATAAAAAATGTTTTGGCTGCAGTGCTCTTGAATGGGAAAATCGATTTGATAAATCTCCTCAGGCCACATGTTATTAGAGGGTATTAGGACATTATCTCTGTTGTCTGGGTTTTGCTTTTAGTGCTCACATGCCCTGTGTCACTGGAGCACAAGCTCACAGATGTCATCTTATGAGTACAGGGAATCTGTCCTGAGCCATTTGCGTTGCTCATCGTAGCTTTCCAAAATATCTTCTCCATATTTCTTCAACTGAAACAAAAGCAAGCCAACAGCAGCAGTGACAACAACAACAGAAAGGAAGAGGGAGAAAGAGCTACCTGGCTCCCAAGATGGGAAACGTGAAAAATTCCCTTTTACTGGAATCAATCTCTTGCACGTTCCAGGCCCACCTCGGACACAGTTTCAGAACAGGAGCTGCTGCTGCTCCCAGGCCCTGTTCTCTCTTTTTTCTCTTCTTGTTCCCAGGCTCCTGCATCCTACAAATGCCACCACCAGTTATATATTCCTTTGCGTGTTGCTCTGGTGGCTCTCTGTCACTCAAAATGTCCCTCTTGCCGAGGTTAATGACTGTGAGCAAGGACTTGCTAGTTGGCACCTACCCTTCTGGAGTGAAGCGCACAGAGCCTTTCAAGCCCTGCGCAATTGCCTGCGACCTTTGACACCCCACGGCCTCTGCATCCCGACCTTCTCTGCTCTTTTGGTTAATGACAATTATAAATGTTCAAGAGGCACACCACTGAGGCAAGAGGCCTCAGCTAATTGGGCAACGTGATTAAATGGAGGTAGACATTTTTTTCCTCCGGTACACAGCAATGTATATTTCAAGAGTATAAATAATGACTTTGAGAAAAAAAAAATTAGGTCTAAAATGGAATGGAGGTTTAAAATGAAAATAAATTTAATTTTAGGTTTTGGGGGTCGGGGGGGACACATTCCTGGTTGCAATTTTGGATTTTTCTTGATGGATGGATTTGCTTCAGGTGGGGGATGTCAAAGGCTCAGGTGTGCGGCGGGGGAGGGTGGACTGCAGCTGCAGTGCAGCGAGGCCAGATGGCTTGCAAGGAAGGAGCAAAAACTCGGGGAATTCTAATGATGAGAAGCCCTCAAAGAGCTTTCAGAGAGCAGGCAGACCTGCTGGGAGTCCTGGGAGCTGTCGCAATTAGCATCTAGAAATGATTGTCTGAAATATAAGTCTACAGTACGACACAGCTTCAGCGTCCGGAGCGTGTGCTCAGAACAGACACACAAACCAGCCGGCCATACACATATGCCCCCTATAGATGCAAACATATATATTCATATATTATATATACATCATGAGTATATAAATATATACAATTTGTACACATTTGTCAAATCTATGCTGATTAGAGTAAAATCAAATGGGGGGAGGGTGGCAGACCACGAGGGTTCCCAGTCTCCATCTGTTGTGAACTCTGCCATGTTGCTATCAGGAATGAGCCCTGGCTGCTATCTGGGAAGGGACTGGTTTCCCGAGGTGACAGCCACGCCCAGCCGAGCGCCTGCTGAGGAGCTCTCCACCTTCCATGGAAGATGTCCCGCCAGCCGAAGGTGAGGATGCCACCGTTGCTCGGGCGGCAGCCAAGCTCTCTCTTCTTGAGCTGAGATGAGCCTAAGACCTTTTCCTTGTAAACGCTACACGATCATCTCAAATAGCCAAGTGATCATGGACAAAAGATGTTCTAATAATATTTAAGCAGAGTTCCTGTGAAAAGAGCTCACAGCCCACCTGGGCCTCTTTCTAGTCATCAAGGTGCTTCTGCGCAAGTGTGTGTGTGTGTGTGTGTGTGTGTGTGTGTGTGTGTGTGTGTGTGTGTGTTTGGAGGCTGGTGGGGAGGTTGGGACTAGGTAGGAAGGAAGGCATCATCTTCTTCTGTTTTGGAAAAACAGATGCACTGAGAGTTTGTGATTAGCTCATCGTCTCCCATAAGCAGGGAACCCTTGCAGTGGACTCCTAGTGGAGTGCTCTTGGGGAGGACATAAGACACGAGGAGAACGGGCCTGGTCCTACTCTTTCACTAATAGTGCTGGGGCAGGAGTTGGCAACAACTTGAGCAGAGGACAGGCAGAGCGAGGAGCGGGCGCTGCGGCCGTGCTGGGGGGCTGGCTAGCGGCCCCTCCCCACTCCCTACCTGCTTCCTGCCTATCCCACCGTCACCTTCAGGCTGAAATCCCTTAGCCTCGTTTCATGGACTCATGTGACCTTGACTCCATCGCTGCAATGTCACTCCACAGTAACTAGCTCAAGTTTCATGTGAAGACCTGTTTGCCCCGGCAGTGCCTGGAATGAGGAATGGGGTGGAGGGGGCACCCCATCTTCTCCATAGCTCAGAGAGCCTGCTGGCCTGGTTTGGTGACTGTCACACTTGGTGACACAGGAGATGGATTGGGGACAAAAAGAATTCCTGCTGGGCTCGGGGTACTGTAGGAATTCCATTTACTCCCTACTCTAACTCTCCTCCCTCCCCGCCCCCCTGCCTCTGGCGAATTTGTGCATTTTAGAGCAATGCTACATTTTCTGCTGTTTGAGTTTATTTCTGGTCCTTGCTGGGGAATCAGTAAATGGGGCCCTGAAAGTCTCAGTTTAAAAAAACAACCCACAACAAAGCAGTATCTCTCTCTCTTTCTGTCTACACACACACACATATACATATATATTTTTTTCTTTCTTTTTCTTTTTTTTTTTTTTTTGCTGCTTTTCCCTTCCCCTGTAGCAGAAGTCTGTTGACTGTCTCACATGGTGCTCATTGAGTTGGTGCAGGTAAAGTCACTTGTCCTGCCAGACACTCTGCCTGCTGGGTTTTTCTTTTTATTTTTTTCTGTATCCATTTGCCCCCAGGGAGTGCTATAAAACACGTTGAGGATGAAAAAAAAAACAGCAACAACAAGAAAACCAAAACAAAGATGAGGCTCCAATATTTTATCGCCCAGGGTGGTTTGGGAACACAGAAGACAGCAGTGACTGGCGCATCTTGGGTGTGACAGGCATGTGTGGGATCGAGGTGGCAGGGTAGGAGAGAGGGTGGAGTGGGACACAAGGTGGGGGACCACTGGTGACAGCATCTGAGATCAAAGTCCCACCCTAAAGGCAGCTTAGAGCCAAGCCAGGGTGCTTAGCACTAAGACGGAGCGAGACTCGTGTCTGCTTGTCCCTCTCAGCTCAGTGTGTGCTGCTGTCTCGGCTGGCAGTCGCTGCACAAAGGGACAGGGCAGAGGACCAAGAGGACAGGAAGCCGCGTGGGGATGCCGACTGAGCTGAGGCCTGGCCAGAGCTATGACAGGCCAGGAATCAGAATGAGAACACGGAATAGCAGTCGACGAGGAAGTGAAGCAGTGGGCTATGGTGGAAAGGCTCTGTGACTTGGAGAAAGAGGGTCTGGGGCGGCCTCTGCCCTTTGTGAGCTGGGAGCCTTAGGAAAGGGGTTACCCTCTGTGAAACGGAGCCGACGAATACCTCCACCCCTCCCAACCTCACCAAGACACCGTGAGAATTAATTAAACACATGAAGGCCCCAGAACCCAAGCCCATGCTAATTCACTACTTGGCCAACTGCAGCCACCTAACGATTGAAGAAAGAAAGAAATAGGTGAGCATAAAACATAAAATAGAGCAAAGATGATTAGTCAAAATAAGCAAGAGGGAGGTCGGCAGAGAACTAAGTGAGAACTGAGTGGCAATGGCACTGGCAGAGGTATCAGATTCACTCAAAGATGGAAGAAGAGCGGCAGGGCCCAACGAGCGAGCAGCCACACTCTGGTGCGAGCACCTGAAGAGCAGCTGCTGGGCGGGGGGACGGCAGGTGCCACGAGAAGGGACAGCAGGGGAGAAACCACCGGGTGAGGATGGGTGAGACAAAGTCCAACCTCCGTCTGTTTTAGGGGGGCTGAAGTTACACAATCATTAGACAGATGGAGTCGGCTTGGGCACGTTGAAGCTGAAGGTGAGGAAGAGCTGTATTTGGAGCCTGGGGCAGGTCAGCTTATTTGGAATTTAGGATACATGAGATCTTTATTCAAAGCAGCAATCTAAGGAAGAGACTTGGAATTTTCTCCAAAGAGACAGCACTCACTGATTTGCTCTGAACCCAATGATCTGGTTCAACTGGAAGTTGAAGCAAATATTTGGGATATCAGAGAAAGGGAGACCAACTCCAACTGAAGAGACGGCACGTCAAGCTTCTGTAATTCAGTGTCATGACACCGTAGAGGAAAGAGTTTCTGGAAGGAGGTGCCAACATTGTTCCGCCTTTCGGGAGGGGAGCCAGGGAAAATGGAATGATTGTAGTTGATTTAAGGGGTAAAAGTTGAGAGGCAAAGGACAACTGAGGTTGAAAGGGCTCCTCTGAGTAGTTCTTTTGTTCATGGGCAAGATGTTGCTGCTGACGGGCTCAAGGGGAGTGGGAGGGCACCGGAGGAGTGGGAGGGATGATGGATTGCTGATGAACCTATGAAGAATGAGGCAAAGCAGCATGAAACCATTTGTTTGGGCTTTATAGATTTTCTAATAAAAACGTCAAGGATTTTTCACACCATTTTGAAAATGTCATCAAATGCAAAACAGTTCTCCTTGTGCCAGTGACAAAGGCTGCATTTCCAATGGTAAATTCCAGCTCAGGATGCAATAGCAAACATTGTCAGGTTTTCCTGCAAGTCAAACCAGGGGTCAGGTTTGGTCCAGGACACTTTGGGGTGACCTTTGACCTTTCATAGGAATGGAACCCTCCCAAGAGAACCCAAGACTTTCCTGGTTGTGAAGTATTTGGACAGTGATTAAGGGTTAGTGTTAGGCAGGGTGCAGTGGCTCACGCCTGTAATCCTAGCACTCTGGGAGGCCGAGGTGGGCAGATTGCTCGAGGTCAGGAGTTCTAAACCAGCCTGAGCAAGAGCGAGACTCCTGTCTCTACTATAAATAGAAAGAAATTAATTGGCCAACTAATATATATATAAAAAATTAGCCGGGCATGGTGGCACATGCCTGTAGTGCCAGCTACTCGGGAGGGTGAGGCAGCAGGATTGCTTGAGCCCGGGAGTTTGAGGTTGCTGTGAGCTAGGCTGACGCCATGGCACTCACTCTATCCCAGGCAACAAAGTGAGACTCTGTCTAAAAAAAAAGGGTTAATGTCAAACCACTGGGAACATCAGAGAGTCCACCTCTGAGCCAGAGTTGGGGAGTGGAGTGCATATCTCTGGAGTCATGGTCTCATCTAGCACATGCAATCTGCTTCCTCACACTTGGCTTTTACAGGTGTCTTTTTCCTGGGCCCAGAAGTAGAGCCCCAGGACAGACGTACAAATGTGCCATGTCCTTCCCTCGCTGGCTCCCTGCGGCTCTGCGATAAGAAGTCAAAAGACCAAGAAGAGAGAGATGGTTTCCGAGGAAACTGCTGCACTTGAGTAACTTCTAGTGGGACTTTCTCTAGAGGGGTCTGTAGTTGGGTCCCACTCCAAACATCTCCTCTTGGATCTTCTAAGCGTGGGGTCACTGGACCCCTAACACTATAAGGGGTCACCTTCGAGGACCAAAGTGAACACAGGAATTACCTTCTTTGACTTAAAAAAAAGTATTGATCTGGAGAGGGGCTAGAGGGAAGGCAGTAAGGGTTACCATGGTTGGTCTGGAAGATGACACAGAGGTCAACCCAACAGGTTTGCTGCCTTCTGCCCCACCAGAGCCCCTAAACTGTTGGTGGTTGGATTAGTGCTGTTTATGCAAGAGCTTTGTAGTATGCAGGAAGAAAACTTTGAGAAGCTTAATAAAACAGCTCCCAGACACAATTTGAAGGGTGTAGCAAGCTACCGTGAGGATAACTGGCAATGGCTCAATGTGTTAGTGACACACAGTGTGATGGTTTGGTCCTACTACAGCCACCAGTGGTTCATGGTAGAATCCTACACAAGCCTGTCTCGTGCCTGAGTTTGCATATCTAGGAGGGGTTGTTACTGTTTTTTTTGGCAACCTGACCACACGTTATGACTGTTTTAGCTTCGAGCTGGAAAGGTACGCAGGTTTTTCATTCATTCACTTAACAGATCACTTATTAAGTACCTGCCACGCACCATGAGGATACAGCAGTGAGCAAAACAGCAGAGTCCCTGTCCTCACACACATGTTAGCACAAGGAAATACATACACACAGTAGCCAGTAGTGATAAATTCTTGAAAGAAAGATCAAGATGTGTGAGAGGGCAGGGGTAAGAGAGTGCTGTTTGAGATAGAGCAGCCTGTCTAAGGCAGCCTCATCTGAGGGGGCAGCGTTTGAGCAGAGACCTGCGTGAAGTGTGTCCCCGGGGGAAGGTCCCTGGTACCTAGAGAGAGAGGAGAGTTGAGTCAGACAAATGCAAGAAGTTCTGTGAGCCTGTTTCCATGGTCTAAAATAAGGCTAATAACACCTACCCTACCTGTCAAGAGGCCTGTGTAGATTAAATGCAATAACGTATGTAAAGTGCTTAGTCTGTGGTAGAAATGCCCCCGGGTGGGGGAGGTTATTAATGATGGTGGGTGCTGCTCTAGAGCCTGGGAGTTCCTTCTACTCTTGCATTTCAACCCTGCAATCTCTCTGGGCCTCTTTCTCAGTCTGTAAAACAGAGAAACAGCCCTTGCCCCCTCCTCAAAGGGATGCCGGGGGCCAGGTGAGGCCAGCTCGTGGGAGAAAGCTCGGCAGAAGGCCAGCGCGGGGTGAGGGGCCAGCCCTGACCGCGGGCCCAGGCCGGGCCCTTTAGAAACGTGGGCGTTAGACTGTGGCAGAGACAGATTTGCTAGCACAAGAGAGAGCTGGGAAGAGCGCCAGGCCCAGGATGGAGGCTCGGCAGCAGGGCAGGTTTAGAGTGACCTCCAGGAAGCAACAAAGCAGCCACACAAACAGGAAGCTGGCGACAGGGTGGGGCCCGAGAGGGCTGGGAAGAGCCCAGGCTGCCCCGAGCGGGGGACGGGGAGGGGACGCAGGGATGAGCGTGGCACACCAGGGGCAGGAAGGGAGGCCTTTCTCCCCTGAGGTCCTGGGGGGTGGGGGGCTGTTTACTGCCATTCTCATGCCAAATAAAGCTTCCCTTTCATTTTTCTTAAGGAGAAAACAGAAAGCTGCCTATTTTGTAACCTCCTATTCCCACCCTGCTCTGTGGAGAAAAGGTTTTTTATTTTGTTTTACTTTCTTCTTACTGATTTACACGTCCACCTGGTAGTTGGTGAAATATCACTTCATCCCTGGGCCTGCCATTGCCCTCTGCTGATTCCAGGCGCCAGGACTCCGTGCCTGCCTTATTATTTAGAAAACTGCCCGGTAGATGATTGACTCCCGATGACTCCAGGATCTGTGTCTAAAATAATATGAATAGATTGCCGATTGATTCATAGGACCCAGCACCGAGAAGCCCAAACTCCATTCTTTCTTTCCAGTTCCATCTCCAATCTCCTGTCACTCTCAAAATTGATAGAACAGCCTGAAGCCATTGAACAGAGTTATGTCAGCAATCACCGTTCTAATTCTTGCATATAGATGCCAATATGTCAAGGGGACCCAGGCAAGGGGACAACAGGGCGGCTTTATTTAGCGTTATGACAAGCAAATGTTTGAATGCCAAGGAGCTCAGGAGCTTTACAGCAGCAGGGGAAACGGGGAAAACAGCCCCCACATGGACACCTGCTTGGAACTCCAGTGGCCCTGCACAGTGCAAAAAGGAGATTGCTAACAAAAAGGTTATTCAGCAGTTCTCCGAATAAACCCAAAGGTAACAAGTACGGATGGAGCAGATGTCAGGAGACTGAGCGCTACTTTGGAAAACTGCCGAGATATTTAAAAATAGCGCTTTCTTATTAACCCAAGCATAATGCTGAAAGTCCTTTAAAATAAAACTTCCCAGATGCCACCTGCATCTGACATGGCAATAGGATGAATGCCAGTGCGTCCACTGACACTGGAAATGTTCTTAAGAAACAGCCTCGACTGATTGTTCCGGCACAAACAAATCACAAACTAATTTATGTATTCCTGCAGCTGCACCCCAGCAGAGGCGGGGGGAGTCAGACCAATTCACAGTTGACTAGTGCTGCCTCATTCTTTGCAGATTTTGGCATTTAACTATAATTAAGATTTATTGTTCACTAGCTTGCAGGTCAGGGCAAGCATGACAATACGGGTAACTTTTCTGTTTACTAGTAAAATGTCTGGTAGGAGGAAGCCTCAAACCTTCCAAGCAGAACTTGACAGAAATAAATAGCTCCTCTTCACTCCAGGACGAGCGCATTTACCGATTTTAATCAGACGCGAGGAGTCACTTGAAGGGAGGGCAGGGAGAAAGCGGAAAGAGCTGGTGGACTGTGCTGTTGCTCTTGCACCAGAAGGGTAATGGCCATAAGCCAAATCAATTATTGCTGATCTTCTGGATTTGGGGAAGGGATTGTCTGCCTGGAGTGGGAGGGAGAGAGCCCTTGACGCTGACAAAGGCTCTGCAGAGACTGGGACCTGCGGTTTTTCACCGCCTCTCCTTGCCACCGAGAGGAGAACCATTCCTCATCTCTCCCCACTCCCAAGGATGCCCTTGGACCAGATCGGATGGCCGGAGGAGGAGGGGGCAGGGTTTAGCAGTCAGCGGCCACTCACCTGCTTTTACAGCCTGCCTGCTGAGGGCCTGTGCAGGTGACCCAGGACACAGCGGGTGTGAACGAACAGACAGTCGTAGGCAGACAGATGAAGAAGGGCATCTCATCCCCTTTGGTTTATTAGAAGGCAGAGATGCTGAAGCATAATGTGCTTCAGTTCTCCAGCATCTATAATTTATTGTGTATTACTGTTTGGCCTACTTGGGATCTTTCTGTCGGTGTCTGTATCACACCAAAAAACAACACTGGCATGGACCAGAGGTTTGGAGCCTGAGCTTGTCCTGTTTCTCTTGTTCTGGTACAGAGGAGGGGGAGTCCTTTGCTCTTCCATAGTGCTGCTGACCAGAGAATATAAGTTTATGTGATAATGCAAAAACTGTCTTTGTATCTCACCTTAAACTATAAAGGGTTCAAAATGTGGCTCTCAAAAATTCACACAACACTTCAGGAAATTAAGGGTGAAATAATTGAGTGGGGAAATCCAATGATTCCTGCATTCTCCGGTTTCATGTCGCCTGTTACTATTTGAGCCACCAGTTCATGGAAGCTGCAGAGGATTTGACTCAGTACTGCAGTGACTCGGTCCTCCCTGGGCGCCTTGATTTGAACACATTTGTTTTCCTCTTTATCAGAAAAATATCTCGAGATTCTCAGAAGTAGAAGGAAACTTTTTTTGACGTTAGGAGAAAAGTATAAAAACGAACGTTTTCCCCAAAGAAAATGAAAAAGGAAAAAGGGTGTGAAATTAATTTGAATGGTGGATATAGACAAGTCTAAAAGAAGATTTAAAAAACCTCCCATCTATTTTAGCAACTGAAGGTGTTTTTGTAGTCCTGCATACCAGATTTCTGATCTTGTGGAATCCGGTTCAGTCAAAGTGCTGCTGAATCATGGAAGAGGGAGCTATTATTGTGGGAAGGTGGATTCTAATATTTACGTTTGGTTGTTGGCAGCATTTTTAACCATTTAAAGAGAAATCAAGTCCTCGGTTGCACTCAAGTCACTGTCATTGGTTTAGTTTTCAGATCTTGCTGGTTTAAGTCAGCATTACTCCATCCCAGGGAAACGTGAGACAGGCACAGAAAGGTTCAAGGAAGTCTCACAGAGAGCAGACTTGACCCTAAATGCCAGCCTCATTTACCAAGCCACGGAAATTTGAACTTGGTGATGCTCTGCAAGGTCATCTCCCCAGAACACAAACAGCCACCACACGGTTCTCCCGTACTGCTGATACCAGCAAAACACATTTATAAACACGGGCATCTGCCATCGTGGATGCAGACCGGTGCGGCAAAGGGCGTGCAGGACGCGGCAGCAGCCATTTAGTGGACAGGACATCATTGAACACACCGCCGTTCGGTACCGAGGAGGGAAGGGGGGAGGGAGCTGCATGGCAGAACAGGTGGGAAGCTGGAGGAAAATCACTTTGCTCTCAGCTGGGGAGGGCTTTGTGGAGGAAGCGGGATTTCAGGAGCTGCTAGAATGATTGCAGGAGACAGCTTGACAGGATGGGATGGGGCAGGATTCCAAGCGCAGGGACTCCTGCCCAGGACGAAGGAAACCTTGAAGGAGGGAATATGTGCTCAGCTGAAGGGGCAGTGGGAAGAATTCCAAGGAAGGAAGAGGAGGAAGCGGTCAGATATTAGCAGGGTGACTTGGATGCACAGGATGTAGGTCCTCTTCCCCTCAGACACAATCGCTATTTTCCCCTTGTTGCAGAATCCATCATTACTTTGTTACAGTCCTGGGCCTTTAATCTTTGTTTTGTAAGAAGAGTATGGCACCCAGATTGGTCACCACACTCATAACGGAATGTTAAAAAATGACAGATGATTCATCGGACTGCCTGCAATAAAGATAAAATGGATTAAAACATAGGGAAAATAACTCCCCTATTAGAAGATTTTTTAAAAATCTTGTTTTTTAAATTAGAGAAGAGAAGAAGACCATGGAGCAATGATTATTTCCCGAGACAGAAAGAATTAGGAGTTACATTTTTTTTTTAAGAGATGGTGTCTTGCTATGTTGTCCAGGCTGGAGTGCAGTGGCTATTTGCAGGTGTGTGTGATCCTAGCTCACTGCAGCCTTTAACTCTCCGGCTAAGTGATCCTCCTGCCTCAGCCTCCCAGGTAGCTGGGACTACAGGAGCACACCACCATAACCAGCAGGAATTTACTTTTAGGAGGAGGAGGGGAAACAATAGTTTTCTATCTTCAAGGAAAAAATATAGAGACATCAGAAATTTCAGGTGCCTTTAACCAATACTGCTGAGTACCCTCCAAAAAATGCTGTAGGACTGTTTATTCCCACTAACAGTTTGTGAGAGACTGGCTGTTTCTCCAAACCCTTCCCAGAAACAGAAGGTATCTGTATTTATGGTATCATAGGCCAAGAACTGGTATCTTGTTTTGCTTTGTTCTTCGCTGATTGTCGTGGGGAACATTTGTCTAAATCTAAGTCTTTATATCTGTATCTATATCTATGCCTAATCTGTCTTGCACCGCTTCTGTGAATTGTCTGTTCAACCCTTTTGCCCATTTCTTCTATTGGGCTCTTTATCACTTATTATTTTGTACACGTTCTTTGTATATTAGGGATATACATACAATAGGCGTTCTATTGTATGTACCCTTGCCAGCATTTGGTACAATTGATTTTCTTAATCTGCCAATTTAACAATCTATTAATAAAAAGGGTATTTTTCTGGTTTTGTTTTTATATAATTGCTTCTTAATGAGGTTGAACATTTTTTTCATATGTTTATCAGACATTTATATTTCTTTTGGAAATAATCTCCTTGTTCACTTTTGGGAGATGCTGATAGTGTTTTTTCATACTGGTTTGTGGGACATTTTTATAGGACATGAACTCAATATCTATTACTTATTATAAATATTTTGTCACACAAATTTTAGGCACTTCAGGTATCTAAGAGCTACCAGTGAGCTTTTCCGCTTGGTTTATAGGGAAACTTCTGACACTGTGGACAGGGTGTCAGGAAGAAACATGTGTGTTTCAACTCCAGCTTATGTTCTCCTGAAGTTTCTGAAATGAAACATAAGTCATCATCCTAAAGATTGATTTCCTTTTGAAAAATACCCCACCTGGTCTATATAAGAAATGATATTTCTTGTGATAATATGGCTTTGACCATGTAACATAGTAACCCTGGTCTTATTGTGTCAAAGATACATTTGCTTAACTTTATTACCATCGAGCTGATGAATTAAAATACCCCTGTTTCTCCCCTGGCCACAGGAGCTGGGGTGGGGGTGGGCAGGGAGTAGGGGGTCAGCCCACAGAGAGTGGAATTACCAAGCTGTAGGATGGGCAGGGAGGAGACTCAAACCTGGCCTCAAATGCCACCTGCACTCTTGCTAGTCTGTGTCTTCAGACTTCATCTTATTTTCTCCCTTGGTAGGCTGGCCCTCTTCATGTGGAAGAAAACACCTTGCACTGTCAGCCCCTAGAGAGAGGCAGAATCAGTTCTCTTTTAATTGCATCCTGTAGAAAACACTCTCTCGAGGGCCCAGTTTGGGCCAGGAGTAGTGTTGATAAATAAAATACAAGACACTCAGATAAATTAGAATTTCACAGAAGTAACTCATCATTTTTATGTTATAGGCATGTCCCAAAGGTTGCATGGGATATGCTTATAGTAAAAAGGTATGCACTGTTTATCTGGAATTCAAATTTAACTGGATGGCCTGTATTTTTATTTGCCAAGTTTGGTATCCCTTGTTTGCCCATAGAGCCTAGAGGCAGGGACTTGTGGCTGTCTACCCTTACATCCGTGAGTGAATGGGCCAGCTCATGTCCTTACTGCTGCCCGCTTGCTGGGGCTGGGGTTGAGGCTGGGGGTTAATCATGCCGAGCAGGCAGTCCGATGGGTGCCCACACCTGCCCTGCTTAGACAGGTGTCCCACCAGCTCTCCCACGCCCTGGCTGCCCTCCTGAGCATGCCCTTACTCGATAGCACAGCCCTCCGAGGTTCTCTGCCGTTGTTTGCTAGCTCTCTGGGTTCCTAGTCCGGGCTTGTCCAATGCATCTGGGCACATATTAGGTGGCAGGACACACCTGGGTGGCACAGATTCGCTCAAAGTCCCCCATATGTGTTACATGATCTTCCTTCCACACCTGTCCCCCAGTCACCACTACTGCGCTCCCATGGTAGCACTTGTCTCTGGAGAGGACACCTATGTGCTTGTCCTTTCTACTTCTTCACAGCTTGAGCCTATGCAAACGTCCCTTTACCTTTGGTGCCTTCCATTTCAGCCTGCCCCGTCCCTGCCAAGCCTCACGCGGTGCAGGGGCTCGGCTCTGGGTGGGATGACCAGTGTGTCAAGGAGTACCATGCAGCAAGGGCATGGGTTGGGGCAGGTGCAGCAGAGAAGACACGAGGTCAGGCCCACTGGGGACTGGAGTTGGCTCATTCAGGGACCCTGGACATCCTGGGATGCTTAACTGATGGCTCTGTAAGGGCAAAAGTATCCAGGCCCTCCCCTTCCTGTGTCCTCCCCTCCTCCCTTGCATTTCCTGGGCCTTCCATTCTGGGTCCCCTGCCCTCCTTCATTTTCCCTCCCCTCCTGGGGCCCCCTCTTTCCCCCTGCGCTTTCCCAAGCTCTCTGCCCACTCTGCTCCCTCTCCTCCCATTTAAAGAGCATTTACTATATATAGGGCACCTTACATATCTTTTTCCTCTTTTTATCATTTTAACAACTCTACGGTGCAGCAATATTTATTTGCATTTTGCAGATAAAAACTGGAGACGTTAAGAAATTGATATTTAAGGAGATCCAGCCAGAGGATGATGGAGATGGCCTTGAACCCTTATCTTCAGCCGGCAAAGTCTGCATTTGCCAGGGCCATGTTGCTCTGCCACGTGGCCCTCAGAGGCTGAGGTTTCAGCGGCAGGACATGTGCATGGGCGGGCAATTGCGGCCCACGTTTTGACGTTTCTGGGTAAGTGTCCTGCGCAGCATTGCAGGCGCGCTCTGCCCACTGCGCCAGTGCTCCCCTCCTCTTCCCATCTGTGCCAGCCCCCACCCCCTCCATCATCACCTGTCTGCACCCCGTGCCTTTGTTTTTCACTCATTACACTGTAGGTTAGCTGCTTCCTCCCACATCTAGGGAGGCATTATTACTTTGCAAACAAAACATGTCCTGCTCGGCCTGGAAGATGGGTTGTCTGCAGAGATTTCCTGCACACTGCTGTGCTCATCGCAGCTCAGGATTCTTGTAAACTGCAGTCACAGAGGGTGGCACTTCCTGCCGGAGGGAACCTTGTCCTCTCCCTGACCTCTGTCTTATTATCCTTTGCCTTCCATCTTGGAATCCGGCTGCCATTTGCCCCAGGCCCTTGTGCTACCAGCGTCAGGACATCCCAGGCAGGGAGAGAACCGGCGTCATGTGGAGGTGGCGGGGACAGACAGACATGGCCAAAGGGGCCGTGCTCCTGCCTGGGTCCTTGCTGGCTATTTAGCAGACCCAGTCCCGGAACCACTGAAGGCCAAGCCGTGCGATGTCCCTGAGCTACAGTGCGGCCAGTTATGTCACAAATAAATAAAGGTGGAGAGTGTGTGTGGGGTCCTTCCTGGCCCCTGTATAGAACCTTCTTTGAATGATGAGATTCTGACACCCAGCTGGAGCTGAGAGTGTTTCAGGGCTTCGGTTTCTCCTTCCCCAGCTCCCGGCTGCATTTTGCCTCTGGCCTGAGAGTCTCTGCTTGGTCTTCTCTCAGTCTCTCTCTCCCTCTCTCTCTCTCTCTCTCTCTCTCTCTCTCTCAGTCTCTCTCTCTCTCTCTCAGTCTCTCTCTCTCTCTCTCTCTCTTCTCGGCCCCTTTCCAGGTTTCAAAAGGGGAAGGGACTGGGAAGCAAATTCAGGCCCTGATTTTTGAGTGGGGTGAAACCTTTCACATGAAGAAATAAAAGAACATACATTATAGCTTGGAAAACAATGGTAATATTTAATTAACCTTTTGAAATGGCTGATCTGCAAATCTGCACATGTCAGCTCATCTTCAGAACAGAGGCACCGTGTGTGTCGATGCCAAAATCAACATGCTGCTCCATGGATTTCCTCCACGGGGATTTCGGAGGGGGAAAAAGCAAGAATATATCCCCCTCCTCCCGTTTCCTCCCCTCCAAATCAGTTGTGTTACTTTTAAAAATTCATGTGCTCCAGCTGCCCTCGCCAAGGTTGGACGTGGCCTGTTGTGCGGCACATCTGAGGACCCCACGCTGAAGCTTGGCTCCTATCTCTGTCATTGTAGCAGACAGGCCTCGGGCCTCCTGGGGGACCGAGGGTCAGTTCTGATGACAGCAAAAATCAGCTCGATGCACTTGGAGCTCTCCCAACGCGGCGCATATCCACAGGACAAAGGGAATTAGACTCATCTGCAAGTGTCAACTCTCTGGCTTTTTTAGTGGTGTTTTTTCCTTGTGAAGGTGGTGTGCTCTCTTAGTTTGAGAAGTCATGTCATCCAGGGAGCACGGAGGTTGGCTCATTAAAATATCACCTGGTTAAAGTAAATCAGTGTTGATGGAATTGTTTAAGGTATTCTCCCTTGTGGAGCCGGTGTGTCATGCTGATCAACCCGTGACTCCCATCACCACGGGCTACGTGGAAACCCCTCCTCTCTGCTCGGCACCCCATACCTGCTTTAATGAGCATGTTTCGCGATGTAATCGGAAGCCCGAGTTGATGGGTGGTGACTAACACATTTCCTTTCCTTTTATCAACGGCAGTAGCAAAAAGAATTAGGGAGGGTGATGTTTTGCTCTTTGGGACTTCCAGGAACGAAGGAGTGTGGGCCTCAAGGAAATGAACGTGAAACAGTTGATTTGCACCTTTAAACTGTGCATACATATCAATCAAGCGACAAAATGCATTTTGAAATGTTTAAAGAAATCACTGTAACTTGTAAAAAGTCTTTTGTTGTTGTTTTTATGTGTTTTGACTGATCAAAGAAAAAAGTGTAGGACTTTGAAGAACATGTGGCAAACTGTAAAGCTTTGAGTAAGAAAGGGTTAAGGCATATGAAGACTTGATCAAGGTGGAAAGAGGCACAGTGGATTAGATGGAGCGATTATTTGATTGTTAAGGTCGCTTTTTCCTGGTTGGAAGGACATAGCACAGTTGGGTACAACAATTGCAAAACGATCCTATCTCTGTCATTCTAGCGAGATCAGTACACGTGGGATCAAGAAATTAGGCTAGAAGGTGTGAGGTCTTCCTTAAGATGACCAGAAGTGTGCCTTGCAGAAGAGGAAGTAGCTCATTGTGAGGGACCAACCATCAGTGACTCAGTTTACTCGGCAAGGACATGAAAGCCAATGACCACAACACCCAGGAGTGTTTAGAAATAGCAGATCTACCAGTGGCAGTTGCAGGGTTGAGAGCCAAGGTCTTTTTGGTCCTTAAAAGCATGGAAAGTACTAGGAAGTGAGTTTTTCTGGAGGTAGAGAGAAAATTCGTGGTTTGGTGATAAGCCTACACTTAGAGATCCCTTGCTACACTCCAAGCTTGTCCTAGGTACTTTACACGCCTTAGCTCATGTAATCCTCACAACAAGCCTATGAGGTGTTTGCCAGTGTTAGCCTGAGTGAAGACTCTGAGGCACAGAGAGGTTAAGTAACTTGTTCAAGGTCACACAGAATATACCGATTCTGAGCAGTAATTGAAGAGTTGAGGTAAAGAGGAATGTGCCAGTTGTATCCAATGGCTTGAATTTGTTAAATGGATTTTTTCTGTTTTTTTGTTGCTTTAATTGTGTTTAGCAATTGGGCTCAGATGCTTAACCTGCCTTTCCCAGTATGTAGTGGCCTTCAGAGGTTCCAATGTCAGGCTCTCTTCAGAAGCTACTGTGTCTGCTCCAGGACACGTGGGTCTTTCTTCTGTGAGATTTTTGGAGGAGCTTTGCCATCCTGAGCATACTCAGGGACAAAAGTGAGGCAAACTGAGCAATGCGAGCCGTGGGGAGGGGGGCCGGACACACACGCACAACGCCCCCTCCCCCACCACCCCTTCTCCCTCAAACAGGAGCGCTGGGCTTCGAGAAGGAATGAGAAAGGAAGACTGAATGGCAAAGCAAAGGAGGTCTTATTGGCAGAAAGATTCCATCCTGGTCTTCCCTGCTCGCCCCCCACACAGACCCCTGCCGTGTGGCCCCCAACTCCATCTGACCCCCAAGACTGACGGCGGGTGGGTGGAGTGTAGTACTGGGGCCCCTGCAGCACATGACCTGGCTGAAGCACCTAGTGTCTGGCCTGAGCGTGATTACACTATCAGAATTAAGAAAATATGGTGAGCTGGGGGGTTTCTCAATAAAGAAATACAGGTTGAATATTCCTAATCTGAAAACCCCAAATCCAAAATGCTCTAAAATGTGAAAATTTTTGAGCGCTAACATGAGATAGTGACACTTTTGTTTTCTGATGATTCAATGTACATAAACTTTGTCTCAGGCACAAAATTATTAAATATAGTATATAAAATTACCTTCAGGCTATGTGTATAAGATATATAGGAAACATAAATTTTGTGTTTAGACTTGGGTCCCGTCTCCAATTCGGCTCATTATGTATATGCAAATCTTCCAAAATCCCCAAATTCCAAAATCCAAAACACTTCTGGCCTGAAACATTTCAGATAAGGAATACTCAACCTGTAGCGCATGGGCGTGACGTTCTGAGGTCCTGCAATCCAAAGTGTCTTACGGGCCATAACACAAATGGACTTAATCCAGCTCTTAAGAGGTTTATCTTGGATCAGGGAGCAGCTTCTTCACCAAGGGCTCTCTCTGACATTAAGACTACAGGCCACTAAAAGGCAATGTGAATAACAACGTCGCTGATGGCTACTGATGGTGGAAATATCCACCAACCAAGGGACTTCTTTGATGTCCCATGTATTCATGCCTGTCTAATTCCCTGAGCACCTAAACTATCACTTTCAGTGATTAGCTCTCTCGCCAAATCTAAGTTGACTCCCAAGGGGTGGTGGAAGAAAGCTGTATGTGCATACATAAGAGGGAGGCTGTATCAGCGCGTGTGAGCGTGTGCATTTGTGCGTGCAAGTGGTGAGAAGCTGAGGGTCTGAGCAGTTTTCTGAGATTCCCCAGAATACAGAAGGCTTGTGGTGCATATGGGAGAACTGACAAGTATACCAGAAGGTGAGGAAATGGCTGGAAGCAACACTAATGCCACTCCATCTGGAAAGAGGGGTACTGTTTAGTACGTCTGGAAAGCATTATTTCTGCAAATAGCTCAACCTCTATCAACTTTCAGGCAGGGATCCCGATCTGCTGCCAAAATGAGATCTCCCTGACGGCAGTGTGGTGGGAGAGGCTGAGCAAATGAACTAATAGCACAAAGCAGGAAATCTGTAGAGATGGCAGCCGGTAAGGTACCACACAGCACGCACCTGCCTCTCTCCAAAAAGACAGCCGGGGCTTCACATCACATTAGGCCGGGGCCGCGCTTGGGGAGGGCTGAGCCTGTGGGGTTTTGGGCTCGGCAGCCATTTCCAACAATTTCTCACAATTTTTGGGCTCAGAAAAGCCCCAAATATAGTTAGCCAAATGGCTTTCCTGCATTGATTTTTATACCCGTGGGTATTTTGAAGGAAATTAAATCCATGTGTTTCTGATTCAGCTGCCATTAGCACATGAAAACGCTGTTTTGTGAGAATTATGGTATGCCGTGGGTGCCTTCGCACAGTGCTGCTAAATGCCATAAAACCGTCTAGCCAGACACGGAGGTGCAAGGAGCCGGGCGCATTCTGCTATATGCCATTTCCCTGCCTGTCCAGAAGGCAACATGTTTTTGTCATTTGCATCCTTTCTGAATGTAGCACAACATGTTTTCTCGTGCCTGTTAATCATCTATCATTTCCAATTTGAATGAAGCCATATTAGTGTGGATGATGAGAAATTGCCCTTAACCACAAATAGCTGGACAGGATTCATAGAAAGGCAGCCACAAAAACTGGTCCTGCTCTCCAGGTCCAGGTGGAAGGAGGTCAGCTGAAATGCACCCCAGGAAGGCCTGCAGGCCTGTCTGCAACCCCTAGAAGCAGGTGAGCATGCGCTGGCTGTGAGAAATAGCGGGCAGGCCTGGCCTGCGAGCAGGAGTGGGGGTCGCTGGGGCCCTGCTGCTGCCCGTCTCTGAACTCCTCTGCATTGATCATCAGTTTAGGGCCCTTTCTGGGCCTGACATTCTAAGAATTAAAAACTGGCCCTCATTTGTCCTTAGTTATCACATGCATTGCATGGTTGCCTGCATTAAATCTCTGGTGCGTTCAAGGTTTCGCGCTCAACATCAAGGGCACGAAGGTGAAAGGCACGCCTTTGGAGGAAAGATGCAAGAGAAAGGGAAGAGGACTGACTTACTGGGCCAGGCACAATGCTGAGGGTTTTATTAGCCAATCTCACATCATCTTCACTAGAATTTTCTAAAATAGACATTATCACCCCCATTTTATGGATGGAATTTTACTAAGAATCAGGAATATTGGGCAATTTGCTCAAGGACAGAGCTTGTAAATGGAGAAATTGGGATATGGAGTCTCTTATCAATAACCCCAAATCTCATGTTATTTTCTCCCCTTCTTACTGTTTCTTATAATTTAATGTGATAAGTATTAAATGTCCATGTATAATATATTATATATTATATACAATACATTACAGGTAGGGAATGCCTAATTCTGCTTTGGGAATAGTGGAAGACTTCACTGAGAAGACATTGCTTTGGGTTTTGAAGGATGAGCAGGAGTTGACCCAGTGGAGTTGGGAGATGGCAGAGGGAATGGTATGTGCAAAGATATTGAATGAAAAAGAGAGCAAAGTGTTCCAGGAACTGAAATCATACTACTTACCTCATTTCTGCAACATTGATTACTGTTAAAAACTGCTGAAAAATTTCAGGTCACATTTCTCCTAAAGTCACAGTTATGTCTTGACTGTACAGTTTCTGGCCCTCCAATCTGGCCTCAGTATTCCATCTTCTGGGCTACACAGGATCATCTTTGAGATCAGGTGGCCTCTCTATGAGGGATTGGGTTGATGTTGGTCAGTCCTCCATTCATGTCATTATCCAAGATGTTTCTATCCTCACTTGCAGTGGAGAAAGAAAGTTAGTTGCGAGCACAGCTGGTGGCAATTTTGCTCTGAATTTGGAGGTTGTGGAGCAAACGGGAAATTTCATGCTGCAGCCATGGTGGAGGCCAGCTGAGCTTTAGTAACTTACACGGTATGTCCACAACCTGCTTCCCGTGAAATTGCCCATAAGCGTGGACAACCTGGGAAGCTGCAGCTGAGCAGCTGCTCTAGAAGGCTCTCTGGGTTTCATAAGTAGCTCGCTCTAGCACTTAGCAAAACTGCACTCTCCTACGGCTTAGACTGGCTGAACTTGCCCTACTCCCTATTCCAAAAGTCAGCTGGTTTTCTTTAGCACCGTAGTAGCCAGTCCATGATGAGTTGTCTTGTCCTATCTTAAAGATTCAGGAGGACTCTTGACTCCTCGTAAGGGATGGGCAATGCTGCTGACCGATCAAACTTGCTTCCCTAGAATTTAACCTGAGGCATATGCACCGTTGGTGACATGTCTGTGCTTTGAATAACGTCCAAACTAATCCTTCTGGTGCTGGTGTCAGCCAACTGTGAGACTCTAACACACCATTTAGACTTAGGGGATCTACTTCTAGCCCAGCATCTTTTCTTAAGAAAATAAACTTCATCATCTGTCAAATGAAGGGGTCAGACTCCATAACCACTAAGGGCTACTGGCTGTAGACTTTTCTGATTTCTCTTATTCTAGCTCTGCTGGAACTTGAGACTAGCTGTTGACTCTCATGAAAAGATAATCTCACTCTTCCATGATCATTCTAAAGGTCCTGCATCCTCATCCTGGTTTTCTCTTTCTCCATTGAAACAAATCCTGACTTATTTGACGTTTTTTTCTCAGAAGGACAATTTTCTTAAACATAGTATCATCCATGTGGATGAAAAACTCTCTGGGACCCTCTCTAAGGTTTTCACCTTATACTCCAATTGTACCTTCCAAACAGAACACCAGTGCAAGCTTAACTGTAGTGGAGTTGTGTCACTGGGTGTGGACATAGTGAGATTCTGTCTTTCCAAGCCTTGCTTCTGTGAGAGCTAAACCATTTCAGGGAGCTTGCAGCCCACTATCTTCTCCAGTTGGGGACATTTAGAGTATAGGCAATGTTAACTGTGTTATAAACATGGCGGCCAACAATTAATGTCCTGGACCCATTCCTCTCTTGGCTTGTGCAGAGACAGGCCAGTCAGGTGGCTCAGAGACGTTGTTGGCAGGAACCATCACTCCCTCTTTTTGGGAATGAAGGACCATAAATGGTGGTTGCCTTCCAAACTGCCAATAAATAAGTAAATATAGAGAGTGTTGACATTGGTCTCCCTGCCAAACACCAGTCTGCATCTATTCTCATTTTAGGGGGAGACAAAACAGAGAAGCGTTATTGAATAGCCTTTTGAGAAGCAGCCTTGGTTCTACTTGGAATCTCTCCTCCTTTTGGTAACTTTTCAATCGGCTTTCTGGCCCTTATTGGAGAGAAAGACAATTGTGTCAAACATGAGACTGTGTTAGCTTATTCATAATAATTATCAGCAATAGGCTGAAGTGGAGCCATTTCTAACGATGAAGTGTTGTCAAAGGATGCTTCAGCTGTAGTTTGGAATAACAGCTTTGCCCCAAGAGTGTGTGCATTTAGTGTGCAGCCGACTCTAAGACAGTTTAAGGTGCTGGCCAGGCACACACCACTGTAGGAATACTCAGCTCTGGGGCTTGATTACCTCTCAGCCCAAAGACTCACAAGGTTTTTAATTCCTGCCTCCTGAGTTAGAGGATTTTGTGCATTGACTGAGTTTGAAGACAGACAAAATGGTGGCCATCTTGCTAAGTCAGGAAGGCACTGAGAAGAAATATATCTTGTTCACTCTTGCATGCCCTAGCACTTAACATGGTGCCTGTCACATCAAAAGCACTTAATGTATGTTTGTGGAACAAATGAATGAATTCAGAGATGCTTTGCTTTCTCTCTGCTGTGATCCACAATCTCAGACTGCTGCTGTGGTTTGAGTGCTCCAGAGCCACACTTCTAGGATCTCTAAAGTCCACGATTTGGCTTTCACACGCTTCTCCTGCCACCTACTTATGTCCAGCTTTCTTTTCCTTAAGACTCTCCCCACCAGCGTGGCGTAGAGCTCCCCAGAAAGGTTGCTCCAGCCCATGCTGCACTCAGCCTTTTCCTGTTCTGAAGTCTGAGCCTAGAAATTCTGCATACTTGCTCACCGCCTCTGAAAAAACCCATTTCACTGCTTTCCTGTTCCTTTTCCTGTTTCCCTTGAGAACTTTCAAGACCCTCCAATGCAAACAACTCGAACTGAGAAAATCTAACCGAGAAACTGAGGCAAGAGAAGACCAAGAGCTAGCAGAGGAGTAGATAACTTCTCTTTTCTTGAGACCCAGAGGTGTTTTCTCCCTTAGTGGCTGGCCTCCTGGGCAGGGCCACTAGCCTTGAAGGGCCATGCAGACTTCAATTTTCTACTCTTGTTTTGACAGCTGAAGTGCAATGGAATTAACCCTTTAAATCAAAGTCTTCTATACTTTGGTTACTGCTTTACTTCAGAGTGTGATTTATTTTTTACCTATTAAGGCATGGATATGAGGGTGTAGTCACATATGCACACACATTGGATATTACTGGGTTTTTGACTAGTTTAGAAATCACTACTTCCCTGCATATTCTCATGGCATCTGAACAACCAAAGAGTCCCTACTGACGGTTTCAAGATGAGATTTTCAGGTAATTCAGGAGATTCTGTTTTCCAAGAAAGTCTCATCTCTTCAGAACTCTGGTCCCCAAGAACTGTGGATTATTCCGTGGAAGGTTCCATTTGGGGGCTGATACAGTTTAAAGGACAGCTTATGCCATACTGATCTCTAGCATGTGTGTGTCTACAAAGGGACACAAGCCTGTGTGGTTGTTGGTTTTTCCTAGGGTTCTTAATATATTTTCGCTATTTATATTTTTAATTGTATAAAAGTACCAGAAGGCTTAGTGGCCAAGGAAGACAGTTGTAAAAATTGAATAAATAAATAAATTAAAATTAAGAAAAAAATTCGCGTTAGTGATGTCTGACTTCCTCTATTCATGTTATTGCTACTCTTGTTGCTTTTTGGTTTTTGTTTTGCTTCTTGACTGTTGTTGTTTTCCAGGAAAGCTGTCATTTATCGTGAGAACAAGAGCAGCCATGTGTTGATTTTTCTGGATTCTTTTTGGATACTATCCCAGTGCTAATGAAGGCCCTTCCAAAGTGCTAAAGAGCTGGTGCCAAAATCAGTTACGCTGAAAACAATAGAGGAGAGTGGTACACAGACTGCATATATACCCGTATATGTACACACATGCATTGATATTTGAATTAATATGTGTGTGCGTGTGCAACCCATGTTTATGCAAATTTACACATTTGTGCAAACATATAATGTATGCTCTGGAGCTACACTGAGGAGAATGGGATGGCTGCATTTTCATAAAAGGAATTTTTACATCTGCTTGCTGAACATTTTGTTTGCTCAAAGGATGAGCAAAGTTTCTAGATTTGGCAGTGCCCAAATTTGTCAGTTTGGAACCTATTAGAAATGCACCTTCATCGATTTAAAAAGCTTAGGTAAGCATATGAACATTGTTACAGATCTTATTTGTTTTACTAAGAGATGAGGATTCTACTACAAGAAGCTCCTGGAAAGTGCTTGGTTTAGGCGTAGCTGCTGTGGGTCCATGAATAAAGCCTTTAACATTGATCTTGGAGTACTTTAGAGGTAGTTTGTTGGCTGAAACAGAGGGTCGTTTTGTAGCTGGGGCTCCCCCTCTCCCCTCAGTGGATTCTCCCTGCCTTTCTCCCAATGTGTGATTACTCTCGTCTCACTTTGTTTACACAGCTTGGAGGTGGGGACAGAGTTCTCTGGCGCCCACACAACGGAGTGCAGTCACCCTAAAGAGGAGCATTTAGAAGCTGCAAAACCTAAATGCGCTGCCATGCACCCTTACATCGCACAGGTACCCATATTTAGCAAATTAATCTCAAATAACTCGATTTTGGGGCTTTACAAATTTATCTCTGTGGTGCCCGGTAGTAGTCAGTTTCCTTTGTTATTATTGTTCCTCAGTAGAATTTATGTTTTTTATGAATCAAAACCCTCGCCCGGCCGGCTGTCCGCGGCTCCCGGGCTTGCGCGGCCCAGGCGGTGGCTTGGTGCGCCACCTACCGGCCGCGGGCGGCACAGCGGCGCCGGAGCGCGGCCACCGCGTGCGTCGCAGGCGGGACGCAGCTCTCTCCCTGCCCGGGGCTAACTGCTCCCCGGGGCTCTGTCACTGTGGGCCAGCTTGAAGTCACAGGATGGGCCGGAGAGACCGGCCTTGGAGGCTGGAGGAGTTTTCCTGCTCCTGCTGCAAAGCCACCCCGTGGGGTCGCGTTCCTCTTTATTAAAGCCCAGATGGTCTAATTGAGCTGCTGTTGACCCGCCTCTCCCAGGCCTCTGTCTGCTCCTGCACCAGTTCCTGCTTGAAGAGGACGTTTGGTGTTCAGGGACAGTGGCTGCTGGTGGCCAAAGCTCCCCCGGATAAAGACAATCGTGAATTTTGCCACGACGTGTTAGGTTTCTAAAAAAGTATTTTCTTTCCAGGGAAATCTTTTTCCCGTAACATTGCTGAAACGGAGTTGAATTCCCCTGTGGTAGCGGAAAGGGTGAGCGAGACGTGGTTCTGGAGAGGCTGGTTTACATGGACATTCAGTTTAATTACAGGCTAGCAAATAAACAGCCATCAGACAGTGGCTGTGCGCCCAGGGAGGGGAATCCCTTCAGAGGAGCATTAAAACACACCCCACTTCAAACTTCCCTGATGCCTTTGTTTGCTCTATCTTGCTTTGGTAAAATTCCATGAATGTGCCACTTCCATGTTTTCTCACATTTTTAAGCAACATAATAGCCCGAGCCTCCCCGCGAAGCCTCCCAGGAGTGCCTTTCCTCCCGCAGGCTCCTAAGCAGGCTGTGCGGGAGTCCGAGGGCCTCCCGGTTGGCAGCTGTCTCCTCCCCCCCAGTCAAATGTTCCCACATAGCAACAGATGGCGTCGGAGGCTTTCTGCTGAGTTTGGGATGGTCTATTTTGGGTTTTCTCAGAACCGTGACAGGAAGTCCACCCTGTCCTTAATAACTTCAAATGAGACGATATAACCTCCTCTCAGGAATGAAGGTGACTTCACTGAGTCTCAGGGTTCAAACGGCGTTGCTAATGTGTTTTTCTCATCTTCAAAAGGAACTCTCGTCCCACTGCTTAAAAGTAAACCTCCCCTCCCTGCCTTATGTCACCACTTCCCATGATTCCTCAGCCTTTTCTCTAGATGTTGGTGCAGAAGGGAAATGTAACAAAAAAGTTGCCAGGTCGAAAGCAAAAGCACATCATTTATAGTTATTTTGCACGTACTAGGTTACAAATCTCTGGAGATTTTAAGGCCATTTTATCTTCCAAGCAAGAGTCAAAACTTAAGTAACTTCCCTCACTTGCTTCAAGAAGAGCAGATTGAATAGTGCTGGGGGGTCTTGTTACTGAGTCGCATTTAAGGAAGAAAATCCTGTTTCTGAGGGATTGCCTGAGAGCCTTCCTCCTTGGTGTTCAGTGGTGTGAGGAAAAACCAAAGCCTCTATTGCCAGGTGGCTAAAGTTCAAGGCGGAATCAACTTTCCTTCACTTGTTAACTCAAGGCAACCTCTCTAAGTATCTGGTCCTGTCCTTCATGTTGCAGTATTATCACCACGAGGATGGCTTTCATTATAGATATGTGGTGGTGTGAACGGGCCTGCATTTGGGCCAGGTTCTGCAAGGTCTGCCGCCCAGCCAATGCGCCGGTCCAGCCCCACACCCTGGAGTTAGCCACCTCATCCTGGCCTGTCCCTCTTAATGCTGCGGCCTTCTAGTTGCGGTCTAATGTAGTAATTCGTTTGGTGGTTTAAAGGAGTCAAAAGAAATACAGGCATGAACTAGCTCTCTCAGATCTTCTCACTCTTTTTTTTTTTTTTTTTGAGACAAAGTCTTACTCTGTTGCCCAGGCTGGAGTGCTGTGGCATCAGCCTAGCTCACAGCAACCTCAGACTCCTGGGCTCAAGTGATCCTCCTGCCTCAGCCTCCCGAATAGCTGGGACTACAGGCCCACACCACTATGCCTGACTAATTTTTTTCTATTTTTTAGTAGAGACAGGGTCTCACTCTTGCTCAGGCTGGTCTCACACTCCTGAGCTAAAGTGATCCTCCGCCCTCAGCCTCCCAGAGTGCTAGGATTATAGGCATGAACCACCGCCTGGACTCTTCTCACTCTTTAATCTGTGTTATTCTTATTCTTTTATGGAGAAAACCAGAAACAAAGTGACTAAGAGGTTGTGCTGTCTGAAACCAAAACACTTACAGGAAGGTGTTATAGACTGACTGTGTCCCCTTCCCACTCCCCTCAATCCATATGTTGAAGCCCTAACTCCCAGATGCTATACTTGCAGACAGGGTCTTTACAGAAGTAGTTAAAATTAGGTCATCAGGGGGGCCTGTAATCCCATATGACTCGTGTCCTTATAAGAAGAGGAAATTTGAGGTTGGGCACAGTGGCTCATGCCTATAATCCTCAAACTCTGGGAGCCGAGGGGGGATGATTGCTTGAGCTTAGGAGTTCCAGACCAGCCTGAGCAAAAGCTAGATCTCCTCTCTACCAAAAAGGGAAAAATTTAGCCAGGCATGGTGGTACACACCTGTAGTCCCAGCTACTCAGGAGCTGAAGCAGGAGGATCGCTTGAGCCAGGAGTTTGAGGTTGCAGTGAGCTATGATGATGCCACTGCACTCTAGCCTGAACAACAGAGTGAGACTCTGTCTCAAAAGAAAAAAAAAAGAAGAGGAAATTTGGACCCAGACATCTGTGGAGGGAAGATCATGTGAAGACACAGGAAGAAGACAACCATCTACAAGAAAGAATCTACAGAAAGAATCAACCCTGCTGACACTTTCATTTTGGACTTCCAGACTCCAGAACTGTGAGATAAGAAAGTTTTGCTGGTTTTTTGTTTGTTTGTTTGTTTTGTTTTTTTTGAGACAGAGTCTCACTTTGATGCCCAGGCTAGAGTGAGTGCCGTGGCGTCAGCCTAGCTCACAGCAACCTCAATCTCCTGGGCTCAAGCAATCCTCCTGCCTCAGCCTCCCGAGTAGCTGGGACTACAGGCATGCACCACCATGCCCGGCTAATATTTTGTATATATATTTTTAGTTGGTCAATTAATTTCTTTCTATTTTTAGTAGAGATGGGGTCTTGCTCAGGCTGGTTTTGAACTCCGAACCTGGAGCAGTCTGCCTGCCTCGGCCTCCCAGAGTGCTAGGATTACAGGCGTGAGCCACCACGCCCGGCCAAAAGTTTTGCTGTTTAAGCCACCCAGTCTGCGGTACTTTGTAGTGGCAGCCCTAGCAAAGTAATACAGAAGGTGAGAAAATGTATTCAGTCATCTGTATGTTTTGGTATTCCAAAATAACTTCCATTATTTCAAAGAGCCTGAGGCTCACCGTTTCAGGCAAGGAACTGTGGTGTGTCTGGGGAAGTCCTCAGCAGTGCCCTGAGAGAGTCCCTCGGAAGTTAGGTCCTGCCTACCGGAATCCTTTGTAACCTGTAAGTAGCGCTGAAGTCTATGGAGTATTATCGCCACGTGTACGCTGTGGTTAGTAATGGAAACAAGTGTCTTCTATTTAACTTCATGTGTCATCTGGACACAAAAAGCACTTTCCTGGGACAAACTAAACACTTCAAAATGTAGCGCTTTATGTGTCTCTCTTGCAAACCCTCTCTTGCATGATTTTGAACAGATTTAAACCGTGTGGACCTGTAAACTTAACCCTAGAGCTATTGCCACACCTGCCTATGCCGCCCAGACAGTAGGCTCAGGTGAGAGCTCTTTGCTTGTGCACTTGAAAAGTGAGGCCTCATCAATAAATGGTCTTTAGGGATGTTTCTGGTTAGTCTTTTCATCAATGCAGCTGTTTTCCCCAGGGAGTGCTTGGCCAAATACTGAGTTCTTTGCTGGGTGCCATGGGCATTGAGTTTATCCCACATGGTGTTCGTAGTAACTTCATAGAAATTAAACTTGCTTGGTACCTGGCGAAAACAATAAGCACAGTAATGATTTGGTTCAGTAAAAAAGAAAAAACACAGCTATGACTTTTATCTGGGTTTGGTTTTCATTCTAAGTAATATTTCAAAACCAAATCAAGTCATGAGAATTGGCCAGGTGGGGTGGCTCACACCTGTAATCCTAGCACTCTGAGAGGCTGTGGCAGGAGGATAGCTTCAGCTCAGGAGTTCAAGACCAGCCTGAGCAAGAGCGAGACCTTGTCTCTATAAAAATAGAAAAATTAGCTGGGCATCATGGGGGACGCTTATAGTCCCAGCTATTCAGGTGGCTGAGGCAAGAGGATCCCTTGAGCCCAGGAGTTTGAGGTTGCAATGGGCTACGATGACGCCACTGCACTCTAGCCTGGGCAACTAGCAAGACCCTGTCTCAGAAAAAAATTAAAATAAAAATCATGAGAATCCAACCTCTCTGACAAAGATTGTATTTAAATTTTTATTTTATTTCATGTGGCTAAAACTTAAAATGAATCTTAAAATGGATAGAAAGGCAGTAAAGAAGTAGAACAAAGAAATACCTTTTAGACAGACTTTTTACTGAAGTTCAGTAGAAATTTTGAAAAATCAGACAGTGTTACTTTAAGAACCTGTGGGATTACTAATGGATATAGGTCATGGTGACATCGTTAAATAAACCTTCAGTAATAAACAAATCATGTTGAGTTTTCATATGATTACCATCATCTTGTGCCTATTCTGATAAGGCAAAGAACTCGTGAAGGAAATGAACATGATGGATCATATACATCACATTGTCATACCCCAAGAGTGAGACAAACAATATCTCATGGAGGCTCACATTGTCTTCCTGATAAAAGCCAATAAGAATGTGCATTAATATGAATCCTGTATTTTATTATAAACTATTCGTTGCCTTGCGTTACACTGTGTTTTACATACATAAACATGTACCCCCACCACCACCTTGGAATAAAAAAGAATTCAGTAGACAGAAGGCATTTGCTCTGGGGATTTGGGAATTAAATACTAGAGGGCTAATCAAATGTCAAAATTTGGAGCAGAATTAATAAAATGAATAAAATTAGTTGTCTAATTCAAAATTACATATGTATGTCACCTTTGCTTTGGGTTCATATCTCAAGACCCTACATAAATTAAGTTCATCTTCTGACCCATTTAAAAATAACTCTCTTTGGCTGCTGAAGTCTTTAAGGTCAAGTTCAAGAAGTGTCAGCACTATAATGATTTACCACTTCATGTTTCTTTTCTGAATATCATTCTGTAGCACTGGTGTGTCCTGTCGCTTCCCATTTCCATTTGCACCAGAGAACTGATGGGCTATGTATTTTCAATATTCAGTGTCTGGTCAGAGTATGACAAAACATCTGCATTACTTTTCATTTTTCACTTGTCATCAGGATATTTGAGGTGATATACCAAATATACTCATATGAAGTCACATGACTTGAAATATCATTCCCCTCAAAGTAATCTCATTCTAATGTTCACATTTAAAAACATGATTTGTTTGTTGGTGAATCGACCACTCTCTGATAAGGTGTGTTAAATAATCAAGAGAATATTTTCATGGTTTAATAGAAAAGATCCTGATGTTTTTCCTATCTGGATGGTCCTTTAGATGAATGTGGTGTAAAAATATGATACATTTCACAGCTACAGAAGCAGCTCAGAAATCTTTACATATAATGACAGGCTAACAGCTGCAAACACAAGGTGACATCTTTGAAGATAAGGACACCGAGGTATCGATTAGACAAATCTATTTGGCAAGGCAGCAGTGGTATGTAGAGAGGGGAAGAGGCTGTTGAGAGAAGCCTGTGAATGCACATATTAGAAAATACCTTGCACAGTTCATAAATAATAATGATTATAATAAAGGCTCTGCCAGTGGTTTAAGGGTCCGAGTAATATGAATTGATTGTTAACATTTCCCTTTAAAGATAGATTAATTAATGCTGAATCTTACGGTAATTCTTATGAAAGTACTGTACATATGACATCGAAATTAATACCAAATGAATTCATTACAAGTGAGATAATTACAATGAATACCCAATAAATTAGTAATGACAGGACCTTTAGAATTCTAGGCATTAAAGTATTGAGAGTAGCAAATACCCTGGCCACTGCCAAGGTGTCAGGTCACCTCAAGCCCAAGCCTTTCCAGGTACGTTTCCCTCCTGGGTGGGTTTGAGAATGGCCACCTTGGCTCTGCTGGACCAGGTATGCTGAGAGTGGCTCCTGAGGTCACCTGGCTCTCCCATGGGTGCGGGTCTCCCCAAGCGAACTGTTGTCAAGAAGATATGTGTTCACCAAAGCAAACCTCTGGGCCTTGGGTAACAGAGACCTGGTAAAGAGTCCCAAACTGAGGCTCTGTTTGGAGCACAAAGTGCCATGTTCTTTGCTTGATCTTCCTTATCCTGCTTTGCCGTGTTCTGGAGCTCACCCTGGCCCCTGAGGGGATCTAGCAAAACCCTCTCATTTTGCACAGCTTCATGCCAGAGCGCAGAGAAGTCAGGGACTTCCCCAAAAGCACACATCTGTAAATCCCCAGCCCGGAGTTCTTGCTTCTAGGCCATCTGACTAGGAGACAACAGTAAGCATAACAGCTAACGTTTACGAAGCACTTAACACAAGCCAAACATTGTGTTAAATGCTCCGTGTGTATCTGGACGCAGCCCTCTGAGGGAGATGGTATCTCTATTTTACAAACAGTCGACACAAGTTGAGTAACTTTGCTCAAGGTTACCTAGCTGTGAGAGGAGGGGTGGGGACTCTAACCCGGGTTTATTTGTCTTCAACATTGGCTCTTAACTCCCAGGCTCTGAGGCAGCTGTCAGGTGACCTGGCCCCGGTGAGGGTGGTCTCCTGTGTGGTTCACGCCCCAGGAAACCAGAGAAACCTGGTGGGCTGTGTGGGTGGCTCCGAGGAGGGAGTGAGCACATGGGGGTGGAATGGCCACTTCCGGCCTAGGGTTTAAGAATCAGTTGGCCTTTGTATCACCTGTCTGCCAGGGGGTGGGAGAACCACTTGAGGAAAGGAGCCAGCTAACAGGGAGCCCTGGTGTTGGGCTGTTCTCTATGAGAAATAAATTTTGATTGTATTGAGCCATAAAAACGTTGGGGCTTATGTGTTCCTATAATGAATATACGGGGTAAAAAAACAGGGATGCAGGTCCAGGGTGATTTTAATTCCCATTTGGCTCAGTCAGTGTGGAGTTCATGACTCCTACAGGTTATATTAGGACCTGTGACAGTGTCCTGGGAGGAAGGGGCCCCCTACACCTGTCCCTCACGTGGAACAGAAGAGAAGATGAATCTGCCTTTGAGACGCCCCTGCAGAAATCCCAGACGCCACCGGAAGCCCCCCTGCAGTCCTGGCCCAGCGGCCTCTGCGCCCTGTGGGCTGCCGCCGCCGCTATGGCAGGTGGCCTGTGCACGGCCCCAGCCTGTGTGACCACACGAGCCTCCCTCGTCTGTCTCCTCCAGACCTGCGTGCTCAGTGGAGACGGGAGCATAGTGCTAAAACTTCTATTCAGAAATAAGCTCAGTGTTATAGGAGAAATGTTCCTCTCCACAAAAGTTACAACACCCTTGGGGAGAAGGGGAGGAGAAGGCAGGGGGAGTGAATCCTGAATCAACCGAGTCTTTACCCAAAAGTGTTGGGAAAAAAATCTAGAATTGACTAAATTATCATGAATTGGTGAGACTAGATTTTCTGACATTGGCAGAGATGTGGAGGTAGAGAGACAATTAAGCTTAGTCCTGGGGAAATAAAGGTGACTGAGTCTTTGAGCACACGAGTGCACTTTGCACACCGTGCATGGCGCTCCCGCAGATGCAGTGAGTAGCTAGGACTAGGTAAAGTCCTGGTCTCCTCCAGGTTTCTAGAAGATTGTGACAAAGTAACATCAGGACAGGAGTCTATCCAGCAGCGCAGTTTGTGCTGAGAAGGTAGCTGCCAACAGGTCGGGTGTTCATTTATTCATCCAACAGATATTTATTGAGCACATACTATGTGCCAGGTACCAGGCTTCCCAACCTGCTGCGAAGGTCCCCACCTGAAAGGATGGATCTTTTACTTCCTGAAAGTCCTCATATTTCTGAGCAACACTGTCAAAATACTTAGCTGAAGTCAGCCTCTGTGAAGGAGAGATGCAGAGTGCAGAAAGATGTAGATTTGGGAGTCAGGCCAAATCTCAGGGACCAGATCTCCGCTGGCTTTGTAGCTTTGGGTGAGTTAGGAACTCTTGTAGGGCTGCGGTGTTTCATTTGTAAAACGAAGGTAATCACAACACCCGCATCACTGCAGGGCTGTTGCGCGAGGGTTAAATGAGATAATTTATTTTAACTCCAGAATATGTTAGCTCCACGTCTATGGGATTCTGAGCAACTCTGTACACTGAAGCTATTATAGTCATTAGAAAAGAATTTTGGTGAGACGGAGGAAAGAAAGATTCTCGAAGGAGAGCAGAACTGGATAGAATGCCCTGCCTGGGTGCACGAGCTTTCAGCTGTCAGGCTGAAGACAAAGGGCTCGGGAGGAGTAGGGGACAGAAGAGTCTCAGGGAGGGAGAGGACACACACCTGTTTTGCCTCCCTTGCCATACTGCCTGGTGTGGCTCCTGGTCACTGGGACGCCCACCCCCAGCCCGTTCCCTGGGCTTACTGGTGCCATCGTGCCATCTTCCCAGAAAGCAGCCCCTTCCCCACCCAGGGGCTACCCGAGCTCCAGCTCTGTCTGTCTGTACACCAAGGCTCAACCAGAGCAAAATGCTAAAGAGCAGCTTCTGTGGCACAGTAAAAGTGAGAAGCACTGGAATAATTTACAACGTCCCAATTTTTCTCTGTGCCTTTTAAGAAAACCATCATTTTATTCTTTTGGGGTTTGCATTGTTATTCCCTCATTCTGTGTTTGGAGTAGTAAGTGAACACAGAATTGCACAGCAGAGAAAATAAACCAAACAAATTGCAAAGTTCCTGGCCATTGAGGAACATGAAATCTAGCTGCATGACTGGCATAAACAATTCAGCGCCAAATGGGGACAAGGTGATTAGTGGCTTTTACCGGTGAACTCCTCTGTAGACCAGGTGGAGTTTCAGGAGGAGCAAAATGCCGTTGAAGTAAGAAAACAATAATTGGCATTTGTCTTAAATAAAAGGAGAAAATGGGTGTGTGTGGGGGAGTTGCAAAATTAAGATTTTATGATAAAGAAGACAGAGGTCTGAGAGTTTTCTAGATTTGTGTAAAAGGATCCAAGAGAAAAAAATAAGATAAAATATGGTGGCATTGTAGTGGTGAAAGTTTTGGTTTTCAGACAAAGAAATGTGGTCTTCATGTAGGCTCCGAGAGGTTGTGTGTCACAGAGACGGGCGTGTGGGACAGGCTGCACGGCCCGCCAGGAACAGCCCGCCCAGAGAGCAGAGCCTGAGCCTGGGACGTGTCCCCAGCGTCAGGCTTCACAACACTCTACCCTTGGCGAGTGCTGCTTCCATCCTGAGAGGAGAGACTGCCCCGGGGGACAGTCAAGACATCGGGGTGACAGAAGCAGGAAAGGGTCTGAGTCCTGTGTTCAACCATTCCTGCCCCCGTGGTCTCCATCGTTTGAGCACATCGTGCTGCACTTCTCAGACCAAGTGCAAGCAAGAAGGTGGAGAAAGGACTTTGCCACCAAGCTGCTGCTTCCCTGGGGTCTTGCTGCCTTGCCTTTGAGTCCCTGCGTGTGTCAAAGTCTTGCCCGAAACAGTTCCTATCCCCCTACGTGGGTCATGCATGGAATGCAGCCCAGCCCTGAATTGCTGGCCAGGAAACCTCTGTCACCAGCCAGCCCTTGGGGATGCAGGGACGTCTCAGGCCTCTGGGCTGTAAGGAAAGCAGGACAGGGGAGGAAGGAGACCAGAGATTGCTTCTCTCTGTGTGGAGCATCTCTCCCTTTAGGCAGCCAGCTCGTGAGTTGTGGGCAGAAGAGACCACAGCAGAAGGGCAGAGACTCGGTGAAAGGCTGTTTATTTCTGCTTCCAGTGCCGTGCGGCTTCGAAGCCTCTTCCATTCTCAAGTAGCATTGCAGTGCAGTTGGTCAAAACGGGTCCCAATGGGAAGACCCAGTGGGATGCATCGGTGAGCTATTGCCTCAAAATGCTATCTATGAAGGTTCCCCAAAACTCAAGAGCTTAAAACAACAGCCACCACTTAATGCATGCAGGTCTGAGCGGCCGAGCTTCCCTGGCAGGGGATCAGGCCCTGGTGTCTTTCATCCTCCTCCGGGGGCAGCAGGCCAGCCCCAGCTTGTTCTGCTCAGGAGGTTGGCAGGAGTGCAGGGGAGCGAGCGGGCACAGACGCTTGGCTTGCATCACGTCGGCCATCGGGGCTGGGGAGGGACAGGGAAAAGGTCTGGCATAAAAGAAAGAGCAGAGAGAGTTTCCAGGAGGGAAAGCCCCTCATGCTTGATCCCCTGCTGGGTGAGCAGGGAAACCACCCGCAGTCAAGGGTGAGCTTGGGTGGGCCCTTCCTTGCTCTCTCTGCCTCCAGGGACTTGTGACACTCCTGGAGAGCTGCCCTTCACTGGCCATAGTCTGGAGGAGGCTGGGAGATTGTGGGCAGAAAAGCTCAGATGGGACCATCCAGCCATGGGTCACTTCTGGCTCTAGAGGGGTCTGTGCCCTCGGCTACTGCTTAAGGAAGGAGCTCCCTCAGGCTGCTGACAGAGCCGTGCTTCCTGCTGCAAGCCAGGGCCGCACCAGCCTTGGCAGGTGCACCAAGTCAAAGAACAAACGGCATTTATATTGATAAGCAAGATGGAAGCTTACACTCAAAAATGAACAGTAACACCCCACAAATAACCACGATCTTGGAGACTTGGGCTTGGTCCATGAGGTGGAGAAATGTCTTTTGTCTGTTCTTTTGGCAGCATCAGCTCTGCCCAGTCTGTTCCACCTTCTGCAAGTTCAAGGGAAGAGTCCAGAGCCAGGATCACATCGGGTTTCGCCCTGGGCCTGCAGCTCCGGGCCTCGGAAGCCAGTAATTCCTTATCCAGAGCCTGGGAAACTGAAAGTGACCTTCAACACTTGGACACCTGAGAACCATCAACTAACAGGTTAAGAAGTTTTATCAATTCTGTTTATTTATTTATTATAAATTGACAAATTATATATATTTATGAGAATGTGATGTTATAATATGTGCATACAATGTGAAATGATTAAATCAAGCTAATTAATATATCCTTCACCTAGAATATTTATCAATTTTTTCTGGTGCAAACATTTGAAATTTATTCTCTTAGCAATTTTGAAATATACATGATCATTATAATTAACTGTACTCACCATTCTATGCCATAGGTCTTGAAATTTCTTTGTCTAGCTGAAACTTTGTACCATTTGACCAACATCTCCCCATTTCCCCGCACCCCTCCCCCCCCCACTGTCCAGCCCCTGGTACCAGTTCAATTGCTTTAGGTTCCACATATAAGCGAAATCATGCAGAAGTTTTTACCAATTCTCTAAGGATTGCTCCCTCTCGTGTAATTAGGTGAACTTCCCCTTCAACGCTATGGTGAAAGTCAAGCTCAACTTTGAGTAAAACTTTGAATGAGACTTTATTTTACTTGCAATTGCTGTCTGTGAAAATTGTATTTGGTGCTTCCCAAGGGAAAACCAACACAGTGCTTGCAAGAAGGAAGCAGAGGACTTGAAGAAAGAGAGTACAGGGGATCCAAAAAATCAGCAAATGTCAGATAAAAATACAATAAACAAACAACTTTCCCTGAATTTCCAGATGTTTTAGACAGTAGACATAGCCTACTTTCTCAGATTAACAATTGACCGATCCTTTAAGTTTAGTGATACTTCATCTGAAAGGAAGGAGCATTGAGCATATTATTTAAAAACAGACATTTTAGTTTATTGTACATTTTCAGATATCCTGAAATTTGTTTAAGGTTTAAAGTAGAGATGCAAATTGCATCAAACAAAAATAAAACTCCTGAACTTGCTGGTCTTTAGCTTCTTCTCCTTCTGAGATTCGTCGCTTCTGGTTTTCTTCCCTGACCTCACTATAATCATGGGGAGGGGAGAAGAGAGTCTGAAATTCCTCATTCACTAAAGCTGCACCATTCCTAGCAGCTCAAAAATCATTTTCCAGTCTGATTTCCTATTTTTTTTTTATTTGTTACAAAGTTGACTGGTAACATAAGAACAAGTCACCAAAGAGTAATTTTAAGATTTTGTAGCCTCAGAGGCCGAGATTGCCAGTGCTTTGAATCCGACCCTAAAGAATAGGTGTGCAGGGCCGGGCTCCTGAGGCCAGCCCGCGGCGTCCCGCCTGTCCCCGTGCAGAGAGCTGGCTGCATTGTCTGCGGACGGCCAGAATTCAGAGAGGAGAAAAAGGAAGTTCTGTTTAGTGTAATCCAAACACCAGCACAAAGCCTGCAGGTGTCTGCCCAGAGGAACACAAACACCGTTTCTCTCAGGCACAGGAAGCCTTCTTCAGACTTGTTTAAAAAGTGAGGACCAGGCAGACACCCCGGCAACGATGATAAATGATCTCCCGAAGAGAGCAGAGTGCTCGTCAACACAGACCCTCCCCTACTCAAATCCCTTCCTTTTTCTCTTTAAACTGCTCTTCCTAAATACTGTCCTCATAAATAAGCTGGTTTAACTGGACATTGATAATACAAACATGTTTATCAGAATAAATTCCAATTCGATGATACTTTTGGGTGCATCTGAGGCATTTTGCTCTGTGAGTTGACGTTGTCTAGAACTGGCCCTGCGCACGGTCTTTGGCATGGCCACCGCTGCCTCGCCACGCTCTACACCATGCTGAATTCCAGCTGCGCTGCTGTAGGGTTGCAGCTTTGGTGTAGACGTGTAGGTTGTCTTACTCTAAGTGTGTTTCCTTAGGGTCCTCAGGAGACAGTGCACTAGAGCAAAGGAGCATGGAAGAGGCACTTTTGTTCCCTTACCTACCAAGGAAGGGGACAGAATAGCCAGAGGAAATGAGGCCTTTGGAAACTCCAGAATGGGGATTTGAGAACAATGCAGCCTTCTGGAAGCTGGAGTGCTAAGGGAAGTTACCTTCCGTTGCTACAGGAAGAGTGAGCACAGCAATGTGCCTGTGGGACCTCTGGCCAGGCTCTGCGGCAGCAGCAGGAGGACAGCAACCTGGGGAAGAAGAGGTGATTTCATTTGGTAGGACTCGGAACTTGGGTTGGAGCAAGACCAGACGCCCCACTGTTGGGTTGGCTGTGTTAAAAGGTGAGCATTAAAAGGGGCCAAATAGTTGAATAGAACTTGACTTGTAAGTTTTAAGACGCTGAATTTGAAGTTTATTTTCTTTCCCTCCCCTCTCTTCCCTTCCCTTCCTTCCTACCTTCTTTCCTTCCAGACAGCTAGTAGTAGAGTTTATCCACTGCGAACGTGGGATCTGGTTTGCACATAGCTGCCACTCCCTAGCTACGTGCATTTAAGCAACGCACTAGTCCTTCTCTGCCTCAGTTATCTTTCCTGTAAAATGTGGACAATAATAATAGCTGTCTAGTAGACATTTGCCTTTAAGATTCTGATTTTTTAATTTTGGGGAATGAAACACTTTTTCGGAAGTATGTGTACTAGTGTGTGTAACACATCTTAAAATTCTGCTTTTCTGGTTAAATGTTTTCCAGCCATCCATTCAAATAACATTTCTAAGCACCTGCCATGGGTGGGATGTGGGTGGTATGACACACGGGGCCTCTCTGATCAGAAAAGAGGAAACGCAAAAGCTCCACTGAGTCACATCCAGAATGCAAACTCTCATTTAGTATGTGATTAATATTTTCAGCATTTCTGTGTTCGCATTTATACTAAATATGCCTCATATTGCCATGACACCAAAAACAGGCATTTGTGTGGTAATAAGCCCTTAATACTTTAACATGTTATTTTCTAAAAATTGTGGTAAAATACACATAACATAAAATTTACTATCTTAGCCATTTTTAAGTGTACAGCTCAATGGTATTAAATACACTCACATCGTTGTGCAGCCATCACCACCATCGGTCTCCAAAACGTTTTCATCTTCCCAAATTGCAGCTCTGTTCCCATTGAACAGCAACTCCTCCTCCCCTCTTTTCCCTAGCACCATTCTACTCTCTGTCTCTATGAGTTCACTATGCTAGGTACCTCGTATGAGTAGAATCACACAGTATTTGACTTTTTGTGACTGGCCTGTCTCACTTAGCATAGTGTCTTTAAGGTTCACCCATGGTGTAGTATGTGGCAGGATTTTCTTCCTTGTTAGGGCTGAGTAATATTCCATCGTGTGTGTGTATATCACATTCTAAAAATCTGCTCATCCATTGATGGTCCTCTGTATGGTTCCCACCTTTTGTCTATTGTGCATAATGCTGCTATGAACATGGGTGTTTATTCACATAAACACTTAATATTTTTATAATAATGATTACCTCCTCAAAATCTGATAGCAAAACACCTGCTCCATAGCAACAGGTAACAAACTTGCAATTTTATAAAGATAATTCATTTAATCCTTCAGCGAACATTCACTGTCTCTGAGTGCCAAGTGCTGGTTGTCCAGGGCAAACCCCAGAGCTGTCACAGAGCTTCTGTCACCCAGAGAGGCCACTATATAGCAGGTGAACACACCAATCAGCATATATAGCATATAATTATTCCATACAGCTAGTGTCGTGAGGGAAAAGAGCAGGATGCACTGAGAGAGCGTTGATTGAGGGACCTGGCTCAGGCAGGGTGGCCAGGGAAGGGTTTTCCGACAGGGTGACATTTGTGCAGAGGCTTGAGGCCGAGAAGAAACCAGGGCAGTACAGCATAGGAGGGAAGAACCTTCTGGGTGAGGACACAGCACCGGAAAGTTCTGGGTCAAACTCCTGGACTGTTTTTCCAATGCCCCCTCTTTGGATCAGTTCTGACCAGGCTTCTGGTCACTCAGTAGGAGTTGAGCTCTTGATGTTCCAGCAGCTCAGTTTTGGTTTATGAATCAAGCATAAAATTGCCTGCTATTGACATGCTGTGTGATTTTGGAACTGCAGCATTTCAGGGGTGGATAGAAGCGTGAATATCCTTCTTCTCCAGGCTGTACCCAACCCAGCCCTATTTTAGGATCTGGGACCTCCCAAGTGTCCAGAACCAAAATGCTTGCTGGGGCTTTCTATATGGGAGGCAGGGGTGAGCAGGGTGAAGCTCTTGGAACCATTTGGGAAGGAAGGTGCTGTTTCAATATGAAGCGTGCCCTTCCTGAGTGAAAAGTGCTTTGAAAACTTATACATTTCCTCCTTTCCATTTTATATATATTTTTTGACCTAGAGTGCAATAAGTCTCGAGTCAGGCGACTTTATGTTGTGGAGTGGATAGCTAAGGAAGAAACCCTGGATTTCCAGGAGGCCGACATAAGTAGCAAACAAAAATGGTGTCAAGTGGGAACAAAAATCGACATCTGCAATCTCAAAAGCCTTCCTTTAAGTGGCCGTGACAATGACCTCAAGCCCAGGCTCGCACGCAGGTCCTCACCGTGCAGGTGCCCTTGTTTGCTCGGGCCTGTGCACAAAAACCACTTCCTCAGACCCACTTTGTGGAGAAGTGAGTGCTCAGTGCATGTGAACGGGTGATATGCAGTGACTCCGGACACTCACAAACACCTGTTTCTATTGGATGTCCCTGACACAGGGTGTGGTCATGGAAAGTTTAAATGGGTTAAGCTCTTGTTGTTTTGGATGCTAATGTAATGTTATCTACATTTTAAAAAATTAATATGACCTCACGGGATACGGAAACATTTATAATTATTAATATATTAGTCTCAGATAGCCAAGGAATGTACTTTCGTTTTAGTCACTCAATTTTTTTTTCTCACAAAATGCAACTTGGTGCCTCTTTGCCCGTTGGTCCGAGGCTGCCCTCTTTTGTTTGTGTGTTAGTATGTTTTTACATATGTTTTATGTGGTCTTTTTCAAGCTTTTTTCAAATCTTTTTTTCAGCCCACAATAAGAAATATATTTTACTTCATCTGAAGTATTATAACAACATTTCACAAAAACCCTATTTATTCTTACTCCAAGAGGTGCAATCTGGTATTTCTTATTCTATAATATTCTCTTTAATTATGTTCTATTAATATTTTATTCTTTTAAATGCTAGTCAGGACCTACTGAAGTGTTGTCATGGTTCATTAACGATTGAGGCCAGTGATTTGGGAAACTCTGCATGGTCTGGCCATGGAGCCCTCTGTGGCTGGTTACCTGTTCAGAGCATAAAAGCACCCTCAGGACAGCATGGTGGTTTTCTTTAGGGCTCACTATATGGTAGCTGTTACCAATGGATGACAGCTGAATTAGGTGACTTAATTTTTAGAGTTTTGAGCTCCTTGGCATTGAATTAGGTTGGATTGAATCATAGAGAAAAATGTTTTTAGATGGGCACTCTCTGCTTGCAGATTAAGGGAGATCTTTCCTTTCACTTGAATGCTTAGGATATAAAGAGAAAAGAAAAAATAAATATTAAAAAAAATTATTTGAAAATAAAAAAAAGGGAGAGCTGTCAAATTTGACCTCCTCTGGTCAAAATTCCAACCGGCTGGAACCCCCTTCTTGCTGTGGATTCTTCTCTTATTTGTTTGACAATAAATAGCTTTAGGGAGGCAATTTAAAGTTTGCCCACTTCTCTAAGAATGAGTTTCCCATCCACAAAATGAGGAGACCTTCCTCATAGGGTTGTGAGAATTACATTAAATAATATAGGTAATGCACTTAGAAAACATGGTGATTCCTTGATGTTAACCATTATTATAGTTGTCAGTTTTGCTTTCAAATATGTCAGCTGCTGAGAATCCACAACTTTCTCCATCTCATATTCTGGTATTTCAGCCTGTGATGTTAAGAGAAGGCTGTCGTAGTCCCTTCAGGCTGCTTAAACAAAATACCACACACTAGGTAGCTTTTAAGCAATAGACATTTATCTCTCACAATTTTGGTGCCTGGGAAGTCCAAGACCAAGGTGGATTAGAAGTCAGGTGAAGGAAGGCCTGCTTTTTGGTTCATAGACAGCATCTTTCCACTTCACATGGTGGAAGTGGATGGCTAGCTGTCTGTAATCTCTTTTATAATGGCCCTAATTCCACACTTAATCACCTCTCAAAGGTTCACCTCCTGATGCCATCACTTTAGGGGTTAGGATTTCAATCTATCAGTTTTGGGGAGACACAAACATTCAGATCATAGCAAGGTGGAAGAAAAAAGTTCCAAGAGGTCAGGGATTGTATCTTTTTAGCCCTTATTTTTTTACCCTTATATACAAAGCAGCCATTTCTCTATAAATATGGCATCAGAAGGGAACAGGGAACCAGAATGAAGAGAACAGAAGGCCACAGTCCCAGTGGAAACTCACAATCTACTGCTCAGGTTCCAAGCATGAGCAAGTTTTCAGACATAAGCCCCAATGAGAAAGCATTCTGCACCACTGAGGCAAGCATAAATGGTAGGTATTCCTCTTTTTTTCCTTAAAAGGATTTATAGACATTTACTTGGGTAACCATTTCCTTGGAAATAGGTTATATCCAGCTTGTTCAAAAGCTGTTGGTTACAGGTCTAGGTTGATGTTGATTCGTGCACTATAATACAATCCCTTCCAGAGGAAGGCTTTATGGGGCTAGTAATAAATGGAGCCATGGCTCTGTTCATCTCATGGTGGGTCTCCTGGGTCCACAGACCAATCAACCATAGGTCACTTCCCAATTTCCTTGGTGTATAATAGGTAAGAACATACTAAGCTGGCAGAATCCTCATACTGGTTTCTTGACTTGTGGAGTAAAAGCTATTGCAGTAGGAAAAGCGAAGTGGAAGCCCCTGAAACTGCCTTCCCATATCAGATAGTTAATCAAAAGCAGTATGGTGTCCCAGAAAGAATGACAGATGTAAGTGCTACACTAAATGACCGATGTGATGCAAAGGTAGTGGCCTTCATCATAATCACCAGTCTGGTTCTTGCAAAACCAGATGGATCATGGCAGGTGACACTGAACAATCAGAAACTTAACCAAGTAATGGCTCCAACTACAGCTGCTTCATCAGACGTGCTCTTCGTGCCAGAGCAGATCATCACAGCCTCAGGTATGGGGGATGCAGCTATTGACCTGGTGAATGTATTCCTTCCCATCGCGCAGGAAGGACAGGAGCAGTTAGCATTCATCTAGGATGGATGACAACATACAGTCATGATCTAGTCCCAGGGATATTTCGGTTCGCCTGCATTCTGTCACAGATAGTCTGACAGGACCTGGACTGGCTGGACATTCTGCAGAATATTGATCCACTATGGCCAGTACTCTGGATGCCTTAGTGAGATAAATGCTCCAGAGGGTGGAGGATAAACTCACTAAAGACTCAGGGGCCTGCCACATCAGTGAAGGTTATAGGTGTCCAGTGGTTTGGGGGCATGCTGGGTAGCGCCTCCAAAGTAAGGAATAAGTACCTTGTTCTTAGCAAGGAAGAAAGCAAGGAACAAATGAACACTTTATATCCATTAGTACTCAGAAGCAGAGCAATTGTTAGAACTTTCTGGCATTTTAAGGCAGTATATTCTGTACTCGAGTCTGTTTCTTTGATTCATTTATCAAGTGACATGGAAGGCTGCTATTTTTGAGTCAGTCCTAGAGCAAGAAAATTCTTGGTAGTACTAGCATCCCTGCTATTTGGACTAAGTGTTCCAGCAGATGCCATGGTCCTAGAATGGGGTGCTGAGTAGGGACTCTAGAAAGGCCCCAAAGCGAGTTTCAGCACACACCATGGAGTTCTGGAACAACAACGTGCCATCTGCAGCACAGTGCTATGCACCGTCTGAAAAATATCTCTTGACTTGCTATTGGGCACTGGTACAGGTAGAGCTAGAACATCCAAACATGGAATACCAATTGATCACATGCCAAAGTGCCTCTGATGAGCTGGCTACCATCAGCCCCTCCAAGATATAAGGTCAGGCAGGCGCAGTAGCAATCCATGGTAAGATGGAAGTGGTCTATTCTGGATTGGGCTTGAGCAGGTCCGGAGGACACAGAGAAGCTGCATGAACAGGTGGCCCAGACCCCCCGTCACCTACTACTTTGTATCGATGCCTTTCCCTCAACTCACATCTGTTTCCATATGGGGATTTCCTGTGACTATCTGAAGGAGGAGAAAAACTGAGCATGGCTAACGATGGATTAGCTAAGTGTATCGACATGAGCTGAAAATGGGCTGTTCCTGTACCACAGCCTTTCTTGTGGCCCTGAATGACATTGGTGAATGGCAGAGCTTCACACCAGTACTGCATCTGGCATTTGCTTTGTGTGGAAAAAGAAATGGCTTAAGGTAAGAATACACATGGGTTCCAGAAAAGTGATAAACGACTTGGCTGGTTTTTAAAGGTACGCAAAGCCAGGTGCTATGGCTCATGCCTGTAACACTAGCATTCTGGGAGGCTGAGGCAGGAGGACCACTTGAGCTCAGGAGTTTGAGATCAGCCTGAGCAAAAGTGAGACCGTGTCTCTACTAAAAAAAAAAGAAAAATTAGCAGGTTGCAGTGGTGGGTGCATGTAGTCTTGACTACATGGGAGGCTGAGGCAAGAAGATCGCTTTGGGCCCAGGAGTTTGAGGCTGCTGTGAGCTATGGGGATGCCATCCACTCTAGCCGGGGTGACAGAGCAAGGTCCTCTCTCAAAAACAAAGCAAAACAAAAAACAACAGAAAAACAAGGCACATAGAAAGAAAGGGGACCAATATCCTGCGAAATAGGTTTGATTGGACGGACCTCTGGGAGTAATCCTAAAATGTGAAGATCTTTGGACTGCTTGTAAACGCGCACCAAGAGCCACTGGAGCATAAGTACAGACAACCAAAGAGATAGGACGAATTGGCCAGTGGACGTCAGCCTTGGTCCTCAGCTTCCCCAGTACATGGCTGGAGCAGTCGTGAAGGCAGAGATGGAGACTATGCGTGAGCCCGGCAGCAAGGACTTCCTCTAACCAAGGCTGATTTAGCTACTGCTGCTGTTGAAATGTCAGATCTGTCAGCTCAGTGACACCGTAGCACGTCTGTTACACGGGACCCTTCCCATCCTGGGCAGAGCAGTGATTCATGCTCCCTGGCATTGGTGCACATTTGGAATATGGATTTGTCTCTCCTGCCCACAACATCTTGGCTGTCATACTGTCCAAGGTCTCACAGAGTGTCTGCTTTACCAACACGTGACTGCGTATAACTTCTCTTTGGATTAAAGACCTGCTTTATGGCAAAGGAGAGGTGCGCACAACTGTGGGATCCACTGATTCTATGCTACGCCAACAGGAGTTGCCAGCTTGATAGGATCGTGGAAGAGCCTCTTAAAGGAGCAGCTGAACCACCAGCTGGAATATAGCCCCTTACACGGATGAGGACTACTGCAGGATCAGTAGACTTTTAAAACTAATGCTAATTTATGTGCTACCCCTAACAGGTAGAAAACATGGCTCCAGGGAGTAGAGGGGACTTTGTTCATCTTCATCATGAATGATGGGGAAATTTGTGTTTTCCGTCCACACAATTTTAGATACCCTGGTTCTCAGAGGCGGCTGCTTCCACCACGGAACACGGTAAGGGTCCTAGTGAAGCTATGGCTGCCCCTCTGGTCACTTTGATCCTCTTATGCCAATAGACAAGCAGGCCTTGAACAATTGCTATATCGGGAGGGGCACTTGATCCTGATTGTCAAGAGGGAGTGGGCAGCTGCTACACTCGGGGGAGGGGCATGTGTTTGGTGTCGTGATGAGCCTCTGTGGCACATCTCGATGCTCTCAGGCTCAGTTTAAATGGCAGTTGGGCAGGTACAGTAAACACAGCCTGATCCGGGAATGATGGGAAGGGCTCAGATCTTGCATGAAAGCCACTTGGAGCCACAGAAGTGCTGTCCATGGGAGAGGGGAATCTAGACTGGGTGGCAGAGCAGGGTGATGGTGGCTCTCCGTGATGGCCTTGGACCAGCTGCAGGTTGGGGACTGAGATTCATCCCACTAACAGTTGCTCCGTGAGCTCCTGTAGGAATCATGATACAGACTCCTGGAGAATCCGTGCCTGTGTGGAGTGAACGTAATGTGCACAGCAAGTGGGAAGGAACCATGCAAGGGGTGGACTGTAGCAGGCGCTGCTGGAGGCCCCACCTGCTCTGTGTGTCAGCAGCTAATAGCTATTGAGTCTTTCCTGCTCCAAAAATTTTCCCTCAGCTGATGGGTACAGCTTTGCCCAGAAAACTCACACTGCTTCTCTAGTTTAGGAGGGTCCACAGGCAATGACTGCCTGATATGGGGGTTTGAAAGGCAGGACCTATTGTCCCAAGTGGTGGCGAGGTGGTGGAGGAGAGAACTCCCTCCATCCCCACCATGGCCCAGGCCAGGGCTAGACTCCAGCCATCTCCCTCCCCTGCCACACTCTGCTCTTTCCCTCCTGCCTAGGTTCTTTCTAAAAGTTCTCCCTCCCCAAATCCTGTGTAGCTCACTCTCTAACTGAGGCTCTCAAGGTCTCTGTCCTTTGGTCCTCTGGCCTGGGGAGAAGGCATTCCTTTAATTATCTCATGGACAAAAATACATATCTTGGTGAATAAAGCTAACACTTGGCAGAATAAATTGAGAACGAAAGGGTCCCATGGAGGGCACAATTTACTTAGGGGCGCCTCTTATTTTTGCCCCTTTTATTAAAGCATAATACATGCACAGAAAAGCACACTTAAATGTCCATCCTGCTGAATTTTCATGAGGGCACTATGGGAGGGGAAGGGAAAGGGTATACAACACAGTCCAGAAATGACCATGGCACTTCCTCACCATTCCACAGGCTAGAGCTTGTCATGTGGCCCCCCTGTAAGCGGAGGGGAGATTGGCCATCAGCAAGATTAGGAATCTCTACAGCAATAAACCATTTTTTTCTCATTGGGTTTTCTTGTGAATATCAATTTCCCTTGCCCCAGATCTGGAGGCCAGCTCAAACCATCCCAGCCAGTATGCAGAAGAGAGACTTTGCGCTCAGAGTGTTCATTTCAGTGATAAATTCTGGAGAACTTGACTGACTTGATTTGGGCTAAATTTAGTATATCTTTAAATGTAAGAAAGTCACCTTAACTACAATTTGAAGTTCAATTGAGAACAAAATCCCAGCTACAAACTTTCTATTGGGAACATCTGCAATTTTTAAAAGCTTGCATGAAATTTTGCACATAGAAGCTACAAGGACACACGATTACACTAAGAGAGGTGTACAATTTACAGAATCACTGATGATGCTAGAAAAATGTGAAAATAATTACTGATCCTTTGATACTGATACACATCCTCATAATGACTGTCATTACTGGCTTCAGGGCCACGCTCCATAATGAGTCTTTTTTGGGGACTTAGTGCTGCACAGAAGCACCACTGATACTGTGCTTCTATTAGCGAGGATGTAATTCTAAGCCGTAACAATGGCAATCCTGCATTATTCTATGAACAAAATTCTGCTGAATTCACAGACAGGTGACATTGTGTGGCCACTAATGTATATGCAGCTCTGTGTTGTAATAAGGCTGCCATTATCTTTAACACAATAATGCTGAATGTGCTCTGGACTCATGGCAGGTGCTGTCAGCTAAGACTGGACTTAACTCTGTGGGGTCTGATTTAAGCAGTTTCTTACAGTCTCATCAGTGTTTTCCAAGCTCAGAAGTTCCCATTCTGGCCCTTATTTTATTTTTTGCGGCAGTCACTCTCCCTTTGCCTCTCTCCTGTACGTTTCTAGAAGGATCCTCTTCGCATCCAAATTCTTCTTTATGCGGAAATGCATGTTTTGACTGTTTGCTTGGGGAGATGGTTGACTTGTCTCTTCATTCTCCAGTCTGGGGGAAAGGCACCCTGTGCTGTGCCCATGTCCCTGTCCCAGCCCCAGCCTACAGGGGCTCTGCATGGCAGGATCGCTTCTCTCAGACATTGCATTCTCTAAGCAGCAGTGAGTGCTCTGTGCTGAAAAAGGACATTAAATATTACCACGGGCTAGACTGGCATATAGTGCACTGGTCTGACAGAGGGCCATCCCATGCCAGGCAGGAGGACCCTGGCTCTTGTTGTCCCTGATCAGAGCCGCTGACAGCCAAGGGCCCTGTGCACATGTATTGGGCATTCTCCATGCACAGAGGGGCTGAGCTGGGAACATGCAAGGCCCTCAGAACAACGCTGTTCTCCATTATCTGCCTGCAGACCATCTCTTAGGGATTACCTGGGGGAGGCAGCAGCCGCTGGTCCATCTGCCTTTTCCTCCTGTGCCCTCGGCCCCTGCCTGTGGCCTGCAGCCCAGGGTGGCAGGGAGAGGATTGGGAAGGAGAGGCCACTGGATCCTGGGGCTGCTATTTCTGTCCGCTGAAAGGGCCATTTAAGCAAAACACTTAATTACCTTTCCTCTTCCCTGCCACCCCTGAGAAAGGATGAGCCGGTCCGATAATGAGCTTAGAGAGAGTGAGCAGCTTGGGAGGGCCGAGAGTTCCACTCGACTGAGGAGTGACCTCATGGGATCCCATCGCGGAGTGGGGAGCGGAGAGAAGAGCAAGGGGGTGTGGTGAACAGGTTCCTCTGCATGTGGCTTCGTCATTCACCCGTCACGTTGCAGGTTCCTGGGACATCAGAGAGCTCTAACTCACAGGCGAAGCATCCAGGCCTGGCCCGAGACCGGCCAGCCCTCTGAAACGGAGCCGTAGCACGGGGCCGCGTCCGCCCTGCGTGTCGGCTGCCAGCCTGGAGCTTTCGGCCCTCGGAGCCTCAGGCTTCTGATAGATAAAATGAGGGTGTTGGACTCGTGGGTCACTATGGTGCCTTTAAATTCTATGAAGCTAGACAATTGCTTCAGGTGTAGGAGTTGGGAAGATGGGGTCCCCTCCACGGGGTGGGGGGGCCTGGCTGCGGAGGGGGGTGTGGTGGCTGCATTTCGCACCCTGGTGTCCCTGACAGTGGAGGCCAGGCCTTGCCAGAACTGGTAATTGGGGCCACCTGCAGAGGTCCAGCCTGTCCAGGGAAAGACAGGACTTGCTGGGCCTTGCAGGGGAGAGAGGCGCTGGCTGAGAGGCAGAGCCCGGTGGCCGCCAGCAGCTCCGGCCCGGTCCAGAAGGGACAGCGGTTTGCTGCCTCTGTGGCTGGGCTCGCCAGGCGGCATTTTTGGCACCCGTCCATTCTGACCTCAGTGTGTCTCCTGTTTTCTGTTCCCTTGTTTGCCCTGCCTGGACTTGGCACCCACCCCGTGCTAGCCCAACAGAGCACTGTGGCCATGTGGCTTCCTGCTGGCAGCTGCAGCCAGGCCACCCCCACCGCCCGCCTGGCCACCTCCCACTCGGTCCCATCCCGAGACTGGAATGTGATATCCCACCCACGTTCTCCCTGCTGTCCCTGCCTCCCGCCTGCCCTTTTGAGTCCCTCGCCTTTGCTGGCCAGACGGTGCCATCTGGCCTCGGCCCGGGCCGTGACCCTGTGCTGGTTGCTGCATGGGGACTGTCAGTGAGGAGGACTCAGAGCGTGAGATGGGTGAGGGGCGTTAAGGCCACCACGTGCTGGTGGGAGCCAGACTGGGGGATTGAGAAGGTCACTCTGTTTCATTCATTCCTCGAGTCCTTACTAAGTGCTGGGGTTACAGCACTGAGCACACAGACAGGAAACACCTCCGCCCATGGAGGCCAGTGCTGAGGAAATAGATGAGGACTAAAATAAGTAAATATAATTTTAATTAATTAAGTAAGTAAAAAGACATTTAACGTAAAATGAGTAAGCGTGGTAGAATGTAACCACAACAATGGAGAACAATAAAGCCAGGAAGGGAGGCAGGAATTCCCAGAGTCAGGATGGGGTTTGCAGAGTTAGGCAGGAATGTCAGTGGAGGCGTCACTTGGAAGGGACATTTGATTAAAAATCTTCCAGATACAAGGAGGGAGCCACGCAGAGCTCTGGGAAAGGAGGAGTCCAGGTAGTGGGAACAGCATGTGCAAAGACCCGGGGGCGTGAGCGTGCTCATGCATGAGAGAGACAGATGGCAAGGAGGCTGGTGACTGGAGCCAAAGGGGCAGGCCAGGGGATTGTCCCAGAGAAGGAGCAGGGCAGGGTGGCGGTGGGCCATGGTTCAGGGCCTCGCAGACTGCTGCAAGAGTCAAAGGCTCTGAGTCTGAGGCTTTTGGGGTTTTGACACGAGAAAGTCAGTCTCTGGCTATGTTTGCAGGCTTGCTCTGAGTGCTGAGAGGAAAGAACAGCAAAAGAGGACCAGAGCACAGGCGGGAGGCGACTGTGATCACACAGGCGACATGATACGACTTGGCCCAGATTGGCAACAGCTGAGAGGGTGAGAAATGGTCAGATGGTGGATATACAGGTAGAAAGAATGACACGATTTGCTGATGCCTGGGTGGGGCAAGGAAGAGAAAGAGGAGACAAGTGTGCTTTAGAGACCCATGGCCTGAGCAGCTGCAAGAAATGTGCTGTCGTTACTGGTGGGGACAAGGGGCAGGAGGGGCAGTTTGGGGCGGGGGTGGCGTGGAGCTCAGCACTGGACACGTGCATTTGAGGTGCTCGTGGGCTGCCAAGTGGGGGGTGGGGTCTGGAGCTCATGAGAGGACAGTATACTCTGGGTGCCCCATCAAACAGATGGCATTTAAGGTCATAGACAGTGACATTACCGGTGGAGTGCAGGCAGGACGGAGGGAGAGGGGCTGCAGACTGAGCTCTGGGGCCTGCAGCAAGAGGAGGTCGGGGCGACGAGGAAAGCCCGGGAAAGCCGGGAACAGAAGGCCCAGGTAACAGGAAGACCAGTGGCATGTGTGGGAAGGTGGCTTCTGTGTGTCAGGAGGGAAGGAGTGGCTACTCCTGTCAGCTACGATAAGGGCTGAAAATGATAACCAGGCATGGCAAAGTGGAGGAGGTTGCTGTCAAGCCCCATTTTCTTCTTACAAAACCCATTCAGTTAGGTTTAATGGCGGTTCCCGGGCCCTCGCCTCAGCCATGGGGTGAGCGCATGCCCAGGTCTGGCCACTGAGAGTGAGCTCGTCCCCTGGCCCCGGTGACTGCTGCGAGATGAGCACGTGGCCCAGGCTGGGCTGGTCAGAGCTCTCTCTGGACATTCTGTCCTGGAGCTGTCAGGAGAGGCAGCACCTTTGCCTGGAGTCGCGAAGGGCTGGGCTGCAGGCCTTGGGCTCCCGCGGACGTCCTGCCTGTGTGTGGCTAGGATGGAGGCAGGAAGACCCCTGACAATGGCATTTGAGCCCATGAGGGTCCCGCTTTGGCCAAGGCCTGCTGCTCCCTTGGATTTTTACCATTTTGTTTCCCAGCCAGTAAGTTCTCTATTTCAAGCTAGTCTGAATTAGGCGTCTGTCTCTTGCATCCAAAAGATCCTAATTGCAGGAGGTTCCTCTGGAGCCAGCTGCTAAGGGGTGGAAGATCTTCCTCCCCAGCGGGGCTGCAGCCCCCTGCACAAACCCTGACAGAGCAACTCCTGGACTCAGGACTATTCTTAGCTGCCTGCAATTGCCTGGGGAAGGCCAGCCTGTGCACGACCAAACACGGTCACCTCCCCACCTCCTGCTATAGCAGCCTCTGACGCAGGCCTGGAATCTGGGGCAGGTAGGGTTGCAACCAGAGAAGCTGGGCGAGGGCATCAGATGCCACGGCACCCTGTGGGCTGCCAGGGCCGGGTACTGGGAGTTCCCCAGGAGACTATGAAAACCATGCAGGGAGCTGCCCCAGGCATGGAAGGCCACAGGGTCAGCATCTAGGGAAAGCAGACAAGTCATGGGAGACCAGGGCAGGGGAAGCAGTTGCTAAAACAAACTGACTAATCCTGCTGGCTGAGGCTTCTCTGGCCTCGAGCTGTTATTAAAGGGCCAGCCACACACAGAGGGCAGCGTCTTAAAGATACCCAGTGTGCAGATCCACTCCTTCTGGCTTTCGGCCTGAAGATCCAGCCTGCCACCTTCAGGTGTCTTCTCAGAGTTTGGAAAGCGAAAGCAATTCATTTTTTTATAGTTCTGGGTCTGCATGCAGATAGACAGGTTGTTCAGCCTGTCTCATTTCTTTCCCATACCTGGGCAAATAAATGCATGAGTCAGCCATGGGAAGCACTCTGAGCTTCTCACCCTGTATCTCCATAAGGATAGATTATGCTCCAGTGATCACCCCTAGCTACCTACATTGCATAAACCAAGCAAGACCTCAGAGAGTACTGCAATATCTATGTACAGAAGGTCTTGGTACCAATTCCTTCCATCTAAAAATTATTACCTCATTGCTTGCTTCTAAATCAGGATATTTTTTTGTTCTTGGAGAAGGCACGCCTTTCACACTGACCCTTTCATCATCTACCTGTGGTTGAGACTTTCTCCCAATCACGTACTTTACTCTTATCATGGGATAAGAATGATACCAATTCAACAAACCTCATTAAATGTAGCGCTGCATTTTGGAGTTTGTAGCATTTGACAGAAGCAGAAGTGAAATTCACTTGTTGCTCAGATAACTAGACTAAACACATTTGTAGGAAGGGTGAACCTGAAGCTTTTAAGAGAAAAACTTATTTCAAACACCCTCAAAGCAATTGAAAAAGTCACATTGCACCCCAACAATGGATGGCAGGGACACATAATTCTTCTACATTCACAGACGTGGGTCTTTGAGGATTTCAGGAAGACAGCAGGGTTGTTCAAGCCTACTTTTTATTTACTGCAATAAAATGACATCAAACCCCTATCATTCACCCCTTTTGCTAATTTACTTTGGTCTTCTTTATAATCTGTCTGAAAGGGAATGTTTCACTTCACGACTTTACCCTTCAGTGAGGTATATTCTTGGTGCCACTGTTGAATTCTGCTTTCTAAATCACACAAAGAAAATGTTTTCCCACCTCTTTTCATCCTTCCTGTAGATAGGATACGAATAGCAAGACAGAAATACGGTGGCGTCTCGGAAGTAGACAGGTGTTCCTTCCTGAGAGAGTGGCTTCCATCCTCTGGCTCTTGTGTTCTCAGGCGCACGCCTCGATCTCCGTGACGTGAGCAGAACCAATGCTCTGGAATATTGTCCGGGGAGCATGACCAGCGGTGACAGAAACCCCCCACATCCTAGCAGTTGTACATACTGAAAGTATCTATCTTTCTCATGGGACACTCCAAGGCTCGTGGGCTCCAGACACCTGTGGCTTCACCAAGTGTATCCTGTGGCTTCCAGCGTGGATCCGAGAAGAGCTCACTCCAGCCAGCTGGGAAGAGAAGTGTGCAGGCAAGACTGCACGTGGTTTTGGGGTCCAGACTTGGGATTGGTGTGCATCAATTCTGCTCATTTTCCACTGATGGGGGCAGGACTGACGTTGGGCCATGGCCACTCCTCCCCATGAGGGAGGCCGGGAAGTACAGCGTGTGCCCAGTGTTTGCATAAACAGGCCATGGTTTCTGCCTCCTGTGGCCATAGTTAAGAGCTTTTGACTCAGCAGTGGCTAGGTTCTTATTCCCAAAATATTCAGGAATACTCACTAGGGGCAGGTCCCAAGAAACTGAGAATATTCTGTTATTAATTTCCTTTATTTGCTAGTCAGTTTAGCTTCTCAATTTGTATCTCATTGATTTCTAGGATGGGGATTAAACTTCTTAAAATCTTGGTCTCCAAAAACATTTCAAAAACTAAAAGAGGAAAGAGTCTATAACAAAAGAAGCTAATTTGATCCTGTTTTCCTATAAATCATCTGAAAATGACAGGCTATTCACCAAAATATTCTAGTGGTTTGAGGCAGACAGGAACAGGACCGCTCTCTCTCTCTCTCTCTCTCGGATATTATCTATTACAAATGCCTCACGCTTAACATTTATGACATTATCACAATGGTGAGTTGACTCCTGTCCTCAGGCGGGTGTGGAAACAAATCTCAAGTCCAACACATTGTAGCTGTGACATTTTGGCACTTCATTTAACTTTCCTGCGGTTAAACTATTCCGTAAATTATTCTCCTCCATTTCTTTATTCTGTGCAAATGGGGCTAACAATTCCCATCTCCTGGGACACTGAGAAGATTGAGTTAGATATTGAAGGAGAAATCACCTAGCGCAGGTGTGGCAGGTGGACGAACCATCCCTCCTGGCTTCCTTCCAGCCTTCCCAGCCCAGGGAGAGGTAAGGCAGGGCCTTCCTGGGAATGGGGACGCCTCTGCGAGGGGGGCCGCCTCTCCTCCCCCGCCCACGGACGGACGGCACGGAGATTCTTCCGACTGCAGCAATAGTTCTTTCCATTCAGGCAGAAACCACAGGGTCTGAGGGCGAGGAGGGAGTCGGAGCCAGACAAAGGCGCAATTACGTGCACATGGCTGCCTGCTAAGAATTCTGGCTGCAGAAAAGGCTTTTCTGCAGTTTGTTTTTGCCAGTTCTGCTCCAAGAACCCAAGAGGTAAATAAAGCCTTCAGTCAACAGGATAGCCCAGGTCTCATTGTTCCCATGTGATCCAACTCGGCTAACCGCTCTTCTCAACATTTCCCTGATTTATCAACAGCTACCTAGTCCAGTTAGCACAATTACTATGGCTCAAGCCCAGCTAACGCCAGATACTTACACACACACACACACACACACACACACATACACCCTCCAAGAAAAATTTCGCCTATAAGTGAAAGGTGGGTTGGTACATTCTGCTTCTCAGGCCATGCCTAAGTACATGTTGGAGGAAGATGAAAATCACTTCCCCCAGTTCTCCTGAACGAAGTTTATGAGAATCAATTATAATCCTTAAATCTTCTCATTCTTATATAGGCTTATTTAGTACTTAGTTCTGGTATCCTACTTTGAGCTAGTCAGAGGGGGAAAAAAAAAAAACTCTGCATTTGTGATACTGCACAACTGTGCACCGAGAAGGGTGACATTCTGGGATAAATCAGCAAAAGCCTTGGCTGTTTCAGTAGTAATCCTAAAGATCAACAGAAGAAATTGCTTGAAGTGGATGGATAAAATTCTTAGAATAATCCTGCCAAGCCCTCTAGAATTCTTTTATGATGCCTTTATATATTTCAGCCTTTCACCTAGAAAGCTTCCAAAGCACCCCCAACCAACGTGCTGCGCTACTGGGAACGAGCACGACAGCTGTGAAAGGGCTTAGACTTGAAAACGTCTTTTGAAGGAGTATTGGGAGAAAAGGTCCTATTGATGCTAATCAAAAATCTGGGGAGGTGTTAAGCAAGTTTCAATGGGACACAGACACAGTAACTTTTCTCACTCTGCTGAAAATGTCAGTGGCTATGACCCAGAGGGCCAGGTCAGCATCGACCTAGCTAGAAACTTGTTCTGCAGGCTGAATTGCAGCGGTTGCTGGCAGAGCTTGAGTGGGAGGTGTGGTCTGGCAGGCAGGGCCGAGGCTGGTGTGTGCTGGTGTCTGCCAGTGTGCACTGGCAGTCGGCGACCTGAATTCGTAGTGAGTGGAGGTTTTAATGGGATTGTGCAGGATGCGATGTGTTCACTGCAAGAAATCAAGACTAGAGATAGAAGCTTGGCTGGCATTTGAGAAGTAGAGGAGCCAGAAGCTGGGGCTAGAGCTGCAAGATCACTCTCTTACATCTTATTTTCCAACAAGAATCTTCCTCCCAGAGATTCTGGTCCACAATCTCTCAGAACTTGATAGCAAAATCTCAAAGAGAAACCACATGAGGAGGATACTTCTGATTGACCATCAAATTATATTCTATTATCTATAAAAATAGAGGGCATGCACTTTTTAAATTGAGGTAGAATTGACACACATTTAAACTGGACAGTTTAAAAGTGTGTAATTTTCTAATTTTGACATATATATTTTGCACACACATATTCATTACTCTAAAAAGTTTTCTTGTGCACTTTCTGAACTCCCTTGCCTCTGCCCCTCGCTGCCTTGTGCCCTCTTTCCTGGCCAACCTTTGGTCTGCTTTCTGCTACAACATATTAGTTGGCATTTTCTAGAATTTGATTTAAATGAAATTATATAGTATATACTATTTTTTTTGGCCTGGCTTCTTTCACTCAGTGTAATTATTTTGGGATTCATCCATGTCCTTTGTGTGTTTCAAGAGTTCATTCCTTTTTATGGATGAACAGTATTTTATCATGAGGATAGTATAGAGTTTGTTTATCCATTCACCTTTTGATAGATATATAGTGGTTTCTGGATTTTGAATATTACAAGTAAAGCTGCAATGAACATCCATGTATAAGTCTTTGTGTGGATATATGCCTTCTTTTTTGCTGCCTAAATATCTGGGGATAGAAAGCTTGGATTATGTAATAGTTATATATTTAATTTTTGAGACACTGACAAACTATTTTCCATTTGGTTGTATCATTTTTGATTCGTACACTAGCAACATATGAGAGTTCTAGTTCCTCCATAGCTTTGCCAACAATTGGTATGGTCAATCTTTGTAACTTTAGCCATTCTAACAGATGTGTTGTGCTGTCTTGCATTCCCCTAATCACTATTGATTACTGACGTTGAGTATCTTTTCACGTGTTTATTTGCTATCTGTCTTTCTTGGTGTAAGTTCAAATCTTTTGTGCATTGTTTTTGAGTGTTTGGTTTTCTTATTATTGAGGGTTGACAATTCTTTACATATTCTAGATTTAAGATCTTTATCAGATATATGGCTTGTCCTTACCCCCCTTAACAGTGCCATGTGTTCATTCTGCAGCCGGCAGGGCCATGGACTGAGTTTTTCCTCATGGACTGCGAGTAGAAGTGCAGACGTGAAGTGTGCTACTTCTGAGTTCAGTTTCTTAAACGAGTGTGTGTATTTCTCCAGGCTGTCTTTGATGTCTTCAAGCTGATGATCCAACTTTGATCATGCTGGTGAGGACAACACCCTGGGGTTGGGCACTAGAATCACTCACTTTTGGACAGTAGCATGATAAGAAGTAAGCACCTATCTTTTTTATATCACTGAATTTTGGAGTCTCTTTGTCAGCCCTTAGCAGCTTGGTCCTCACCCTAACTGACACACCAAGAAAGATATTTCTTCTTCCTCCAGCCTTCCTACTTTGAGTACTTTCCTACAGAAGTTTAGGTGTGCCTGAGGATGAATTCATTTTTCTAAAGAGAAATTTCCTGAGCCCCCAGTAAGGTACTGTGCTATATAATCAGCCTACGATAGGAATAATATCAATCATCACTCTTGGGGAAATGATGGTCCAATGAAAATCTTTGGATTTAAGCTCATAGCTAGCCAGTCTAAAGTTATAGAGCTAGTCATTCAGCAGTTTAGGGACTAGAATTTGCTGAGCTTAGGGGAACCTGAAGAAATGCAGACATTTAGCTTCAAAATGGTATTTTTCTCTTGCTATTCTGCAGAACATTCCATGAAGAGAAACTGAACTTTGACCCTTCATCCTGCCAAATGAGAACAAGGTCCCAATGTCCAGATACTACAGACCTGGATTCAGTATTAGTTCCCCCAGATTAGGAACAGTTACTTTTATTATGAGCCATGGACTGTACTAGACTTACTATAATTCAAGTGACTTAGTTCTCTCAAGAAGCTAGTTGAGGTTTACAGATGAGGAAACTGATTCAGAGAGGTTAACTAACTTGCTCGAGGACACAGAGCCAGTTAGGAGTGGGAGCAAGCTTGGAAACTAAGCCTGTTCCCAAGTTTGAACCCCATTCCCATAAGCTCTGCTGCCTTTCATGAGAGCAGCTTCGGACTCAGACTATTCAGAATATTGCTTGCGGCTTTTTCTTTTCATGGAAGAAATATCCTCACAGACTCTGGTTCTGTTCCTACAGCCTCCTCAGCCCCAGGCTTGATGACCAGCCTCTATTACTCAGAAGAACTTGTGCAACTCCCTGCTTCTTTATATTCAAGCGTCAGCATGTTTGACCTTTGTTTGCAATCCAGAACCTGCCTGGGATTTTACAGAACAAAAACCCAGCTTCATTCTGAAAATGAAATGACAGCTGATCACTGGAAAGCAGCCCACAGCCCAGATCCCCATGTTAGCGCAATCTGAAGTCAAAGTTTCCACCTGGATGATTCCAATCCCAGCTTGACACCTTGGTAAGAGCTCTCAGACATACCAAACCAGGGGAAAAGGAAAGAGACTCTTTTTTCTTGCTGTCCCAGATCAGATAACATTGCCTGATTAGTTCCTCTACCATGAATTCACACCACATGTACCCACACGCCAGCCCTTTGCTAAAAGGCCATCGGCTCTATTGCTTCCTGCACAATCATTCATATTTTGCCTCACGCCTTCCCTTCTCCACCTCTGTTTCCGGCTCCTCCCCCCCTCTCCCCCTGAAGTAGCAAAAATGCTTACAAAGAAAATGTGTCAACAGGTGAAATTTATAGGAGTTTCCTGGCCCACACAGAAATGAGAACCACAGGCGTCCCCAAAGGAGAGAGTTCCCTACCCCGACACTAAGCCTCTTAAATATGCCCTGATTCATTCGCGTAGGAGTTCTCTAGAGAAACCAGTTATCTTTTTTTATGGAATCAGAGTGTGGAGCTCCTGTTTGGGAAGAGTGGCTTTGATACATGCCAGTTGGGATTATTTTGATGCAGTTACAGAAAAACCCAACCCAAACTGGCTTAGTCAAAATAGGAATTTATTGATTCAGAGAAGCTGAAAAGAGGAAGGCTAGCTTTAGGCATAAATCCATTCAGGATGCCAGTGGATCAGTAGCACCTGGGCATTTTTTTCTTTATTTCTTTGTTCTGCCTTCCATTACATGGACTTTAGTTTTATGGATACCAAAAGGATCTCTGCGAACCCACTCATTATCTTATGTTTTAGATCAGAGTTTCTTTTTCAAAAGATACAATGAAAAATGTCATTGTGTCTCATTGGTTCTGACTAGGTCATGTATGATCCATGAACGTCAGTGGACGGGGAAATGAGACTTGCTGATGACTCAGACCTGGGTCACAAGCTCCACCCTTGGGGCTGAGTGTGGAGTTAGTTTTAATGGGGCTGCATGGACACCAGGCACTGTTACCGGGGGACACTGGCCATGTTCTCTGCAGTGAGTTTGGCCTTCTAAGAAATGATGTGTGTGTGTGTTTAGTAATGTTTTGTCTCCACAGCTCAAGCCAGCTGCATATCTTGAAATAACCATTATCTGCTCACATAAAATAAGAATTTGCTTTGTACCCCCATAATATGCTGAAAAAAAAAATAAGAATTCACACCCAAAGCCAGGGTAGTTTGGAGAAAGGGTTACTGATTAAACCTCCAAAAGCCAAGGTAGTTTGCCAAAATTTTGATAGAAATGAATGTTTATAGCAGCACAATTCATAATCGCAAGGCTGTGGAAGCAGCCCAAGTGCCCATCAATCCAAGAATGGATTAATAAAATGTGGTATATGTATACCATGGAGTACTATTCAGCTCTAAGAAACAATGGTGATATAGCACATCTTATATTTTCCTGGTTAGAGCTGGAACCCATATTACTAAGTGAAGTATCCCAAGAATGGAAAAACAAGCACCAGATATATTCTCCAGCAAACTGGTATTAACTGAGTAGCACCTAAGTGGACACATAGGTACTACAGTAATAGGGTATTGGGGAGGGGGGTGGGGGGGCGGGTGTATACATACATAACGAGTGATATGCGCACCATCTGCGGGATGGTCATGCTGGAGACTCAGACTTGTGGGGGGAGGGGGGGAAGGGCATTTATTGAAACCTTAAAATCTGTACCCCCATAATATGCCGAAATAAAAAAAAAAAAAAGAAAGAAATGCATCCGTGTGGAAAACTTACTCCAGAATTTCTGCAAAGTCTGCAGGAGAACCACCCTATATTCTTTAAAACAGGAAGATCCTCCACCAGTTTGGTGTTGAAGCCTATTGCAATACACCTTTCTTATCTGTTCCATTGGGATTTTGCCTTTGTTTTTATTTTCTGAGAGGACTACACTATTTGAGTTACAAGGACCTCTGTAGCAGGATCAGGCTGGTTCTAGAGGGAGTGGAAGAATTTATGGAGGACACTTGAAACTTCAGAAGTCCCTAGAAGCATTTCTGACTGCCTTGTGGTACACAGGCCAAGAGGAGTTTCTTCCAGTCATTCTCCATAGGTCTTTGTTTGTAAGTAAACGTCTGGATTAGGTTATTTATTCTTCTTGCAAAATCTCTCCACCTTAAATGTTCAAGCCTTTAGCCACTGAACAATTGTTAGTTACTATGCAACTATGTGATTATGCAATGCTATGTTACTATGCAATTGTTATGTACTTCCTTTCTTCAAACATTTTACTGTTCATTGTGTGTCAGACCCTGTGCTAAAGCACTTCGTAGGCATTATTTCATTTATTCCTCATAACTATGACAGGGAGACTATTCTTATTCCCATTGTTTGAAAGATAAAACTTAGACCTAAAAAAGGTTGAATATCATGTCCAAGGTCACACAACTAGAGCCAGAGATGTTAAAACCATGCCACGTAAAAGAAGACAAAGGCTTTGCCCTCTCTGCCTTAGTACAGCATGGGAAGACAGACCTATAAATAAATGAGTGATTAAAGGTTGAATTGGCCATGATAATGGTCTGCACAGGGGAACGCGAGGAAGGGAGAGAGAGAGCAGTCTTTCCCTGGCAGGGTGAGGGGTGAAATGGTGTTGGGCCAAGTTCTCTAGGGGAGGCTAGGATGAGGGTATGAGAAGGTGTCTTCCAGCTGATTGGTGGGGGCTGAGAATAGCCTTCCAGAGGCAGGAACCTTGTAGTAAAGCAGAGAGGCATCTAGAAGCGACGCAGGATGGGAACATCACTAGCTGTTTGGCCTAGCTGGAGTGGAGGACTCAAGAAGGAAGGACATAGGAGGACAGAGCGGGCCCAGCCCATGGAAGACTTGGCTAGAGTGACGGGTTTGTTCAGGAGGAAGTGGGGAGCCACTGAGGGGTTTAAGAAGAAAGGAGACATTCATTCATACATTCATAACCAGTATTTTATTTTTTATTTTTTAAATTTCCAAGGTTTAATTTTTTGTACTTTTTAATTGTGTAAAATATTTATAGCATAAAATTACCATTTTAATCATCTTGAGTGTATAATTCAGTGTCATGAAGTCCATTTATAATGGTGCAATCAACTTCACTATCCATTTCCAGAATTTTTCATCATTCCCAAAATGAACTCTGTACCGATTAACCAATAACTCCCCATTTCTCCATTCCCCAGTCTTTGGTAACCTCTATTCTACTTCCTGTCACTATGAATTTGCCTACCATACTAATATAAGGGGAATTATCCAATGTTCATCATTTTGTGTCTGGTTGCTTTAACTTAGCATAGTGTCTTCAGGTCTCACCATGCTGTAGCATGTGCCAAAATTTGATTCCTTTTTAAGGTGAATGATGTTCTATTGTACGTAGGTAGCACATTTTGTTCCTCTCTCCGTTAGTAGACATTTGCATTGGCTCTACCTTTTGGCTACTGTGAATAATGGTGTACACCTATGCATTTGGGTCCCTACTTTTCAATTTTTGGGGGTATCTACCTAGGAGTGGAACTGCTGGGTCATGTGGTAATTCACAATTCTGTGTGTAGCTTTTTGAGCAACAGCCAAACTGGTTCCCACAGAGACTGCAGCATTTTATATTCCCATCAGTAGAGTATGAAGATTCCAGTTCTCCAACATCTTCATCAGCACTTTTTGATTCTAGTTATCCTAGTGGTGTGTAGTAGCATTTCATTGTGGTTTTGATATGCATTTTCCTAATAATGCCTAGTGTCTTTGAACATCTTTTCATGTGCTTCTTAGCCATTTGTATATTTTCTCTGGAGAAATGTCTATTTAAGTCCTTTGCCTTTTTAAAATTTGGGTTGTTTATTTTTCTTTTTGCTGTTGAGTTATGGGCATAACTAGTATTTTTTCAATTACTCATATGTTCCAGGTACCAGCTTATCAGATTTGTATGTTAGGCACATAGTTGTCCCTCAGCATCCCTGGGGCATTGGCTCCAGAACTCCCCTGCCAACTGCTCTACCAGGGTGACAAAATCCATGGATGCTAAAGTCTCTTATGTAAAATGGTTTAGTATTTGTGTCTAACCTATGCATATCCTCCCATTTACTTTAAATCATGTCTAGATTCTTTATAATACATAATACAATGTAATGCTATATAAATCATTGTTATACTGTATTATTATTATTATTTTTTGAGACAGAGTCTCTCTTTGTTGCCCAGGCTAGAGTGAGTGCCCTGGCATCAGCCTAGCTCACAGCAACCTCAAACTCCTGGGCTCAAGCAATCCTTCTGCCTCAGCCTCCCAGGTAGCTGGGACTACAAGCATGAGCCACCATGCCCAGCTAATTTTTTCTATACATATTAGTTGGCCAATTAATTTCTTTCTATTTATAGTAGAGACGGGGTCTTGTTCTTGCTCAGGCTGGTTTTGAACTCCTGACCTCAAGCAATCTGCCTGCCTCGGCCTCCCAGAGTGCTAGGATTACAGGCGTGAGCCACTGTGCCAGGCCTATACTGTATTATTTAGGGAATAATGACAAGAAAAAAGTCTAGACATGTTCAGTACAGATGCAACCATCCATTTTTTTATTAACCGAATATTTTCAGTGGTTGGTTGAATCCATGGATGTGAAAACCCATGGGTATGGAGGGCTGACTGCACTACCCTGGCTGTATGTGAAGGGGCCAAAAATAGAGGTTTTTGCTGTAGGCGAGGTCAAGGGTGATAGGAGACTGAATTGAGTCAGAGCAATAGAGGTCGAGACCATGGATCAGATGTGTTTTCAGTTCTCTATATTAACAGAGACATCACTAGATCACTGATCCTATTATGTTGCTCCTACTTTTTTTTAAATCTCTTGAACAAAGTGAATTAAGTAAATTTGGTTTCTGTCATATTTTAACCAGGGTAAATTTTGTTTTGCAGATGCAAGAAACAATAGGCAGAGTTTCTAAGCAAGCTAAGTAAGGATAAAAAAAAAAATAGACAATAAATTCTTTGGTGTGGAATACATTGTGAAGAAAACAGTCTAGTTAGATTGGTATCTTTTGGTGGATAAATTGTGGGTTGCCTAGTGGGAAAGCTTTTTTCTTGGTAAAATTGGAGATGACTTAAATGTTCATCAGTATAGAAATAATTAAGAGATTATGAAACACCAGATTGATACATACTATGTAGTGATATGGAATAATCTTCAAAATACATTGTTAAGTAAAAAATGAGATCCAAAACATAACATACAGCATGATCACATGTCATGTTTGTTTATGTATGTACATATTTATAAAAACATAGTCAGGAGAGTATTTACACAGTGCCACTAGGAACGAGATAGCAGGGCAAAAGGGAGAGTGACTTTGTGTGGTAGCATCTGTACTGTTTTACAACTTTACCATGAGAACATATCCATGTATTCGTTACATTTTAAAAAGCGCTAGCATTCCTAGATTGATAGTTATAAACTCGTGTTCTGTTTGCCCCTCCCCCTGTGCCCTTCTCTATCCCCACAAGATATTTCTCCTCCACTGCCTTTGGTGCATGAACATTATTATCCAGAACACCCAGCATGGGACAACAAAAGTCGCCCTGAAAAAAAAGGGAAGACAAGTAGTCACATTCTCAGTGTACAGAAATGCAAAGACCATTGTAATTTGTGCTTTTTTTTTTTTAATGAAAAGTGTCAGCGACACACTACATTTCAGGGAACAGTGTCCATGCAGTGGTATTTGTGTGTCGTTCCTGCCAAATTAGCAAGATGGCTGTGAATGTTGCATTATTACTATGGACGTCCATCTGTACTTTTTCAGTAGAAGCAAGGCCAGCATCACACATGGCTGTCGTAAATAACACTGCTAATGAACACGCCGTGACATCAGCCTAGTCATCAAACACACATTGAGCACCTGCTGTGTGCGCAGTCCTGGGTCAGGGGCCGTAGACAGAGAGGAGTGGGCAATGATGTTCAACCTTGAAAGGAATTCGTAAGGTAGTGGGGGACAAGGACATGGGCACACTGATCTGTGACATAGGGCACAGTGATATCAGCTCTCCAGCACTCTCGACCTGTGTCAATTGCACCTTCTTGTTGCTCTTTGCAGCACTAATCATATTATAATTTTACGTTAGTTTGGATGTTTTCTCATATTAACCCCCAGACTGCTCACCCCCTGATGGCAGACACCTCATCTATTTCTGTTCATCTTTGTCCCTCCAGTCTCAGGCATAGTTCTTTTCTTTTCTTAAATTATTTTTTATTAAGGTAAAGTCTACACATATAATTTACCATCTTTACCATTTTTAAGCATATGGTTCAGTGGTAATAAATACATTTATATGATTTTTCCTTTCATACCCCCATCCCCAGTCCTTTGCCTGGCCTCTGGTAACCACCCATCTACTCTCTGTCTTCATGAGATCCACTTTTTTAGCTCCCACATATGAGTAAAAAAATCTTTGCCCAGAGGCAGACCAATGTCCTGGAACATCTCCCCAGTGTTTTCTTCTAGTAGTTCCATACTTTCAGGTCTTAGATTCGAGTAATCCATTTTGATTTGATGTTCATATATGGTGAGGGATGGGGTCTAGTTTCCTTCTTCTGCATATAGTTATCTAGTTTTCCCAATACTATTTATTAAAAATACTGTCCTTTCCCTATTGTATGTTCTTGGAGGCTTTGTTGAAGATGAGTTTGTTGTAAATGCATGGATTTATATCTGGGGCTGGCATAGTTCTTGGCACATAGAATGCACTTAACAAATATGTATTGAATGAATGGTTGCTAAAAATATATGTGTCTGTATATATATAAAAAAAATTTTAAGTACAAGCCATATGCTATACAAGCACAAACAAAAATTCACAGCTATAAACCAAACCATTGCTTTAAAAGCCACCACTTCAGAACTAGTAAGTCTTTCAAGGCCTTAATACAATTTAAGTCTAGCTAAGACTCGGGTGGTGGGAAAGCTCTGTGAGTTAGGCATACTAATGGTATGTATCTTTGTGGGGGTGACACACACATGGCAGCCCACACCGTGCTGGGTGCATGGTACCCTCTGAGTGGCTGCCCTGCAGTGTGTGCAGATAGAATCATGCACGCTGTGACTCCTCACATGACTCCTCAGTGCTAATTAGTTAGTAGACTATTTTTAGACCTCACTACTCCTCCGAAGACCCATTCTCAATTCCTGGCCCTCTCGCTCTCAGCAGACAACCTCAGCTCATGAGTCACTGAGGGCACTGAGGTCATCAGCGTGCTTTCTGGTAACTTCCCACTCTGTACTACAATTTACCTACACCCACGCTTGTCTTCCAAACCAGCTCCCCTTCCTGCCACCCCTTCCTGCTCTCCCAGAGTCTGCATCCTCCTGCCCTGCTCCTTCCTTCAGCTGCCCTCCTCCCTCACCCCTCCCAGGAGTCTCTTGATTTCCTCCTCTGCTTCTACTGATATCCCCTCTGCTTAGGAATAGTCTCCTGCTAACATTCCTTTCTGGGATTCCCATGACAGCCTGCTGACCCATCTGCATTTCCATTTCTGCCCCCTCCACAGTGCAGACCATAGGATTCTTTTAAAATGCAGGGTTATGGGCAACTCCAAAGACACCAGCTCCAACTCCTCATTTTGAAAAATCATATCAGAGTGTGAGTGATTGAGAGTGACATTAAACCCTCTCTACTCTCCCCTTTCTTCCTTCTCTCTCTTCTTCCCTCCTTCCCTTCCTTCTGAAAGTAAATTATCTGCACACGTGTGTATTTATCCATAGTAAGGAATTTCTTGGGTGCATCTTAGAGCAGATAGGACATATCAGTGCCTGAGACATCTTAACTCAGTGGCCAGGCTGCGTCTTCCTCTGCTCCCTCTTGCCCAGTTCACTTCCCCTCCTCCTGCTCTCTGGTTCTGCTTCCAGCACTGTGACCTCATTGCCACTATCAGCCTCTGCTGCGTCTTTGCCTGCGGCTTTTGCCATGCTTGTGCCTGCGCCTGCAGACTCTCCCTCCACACGCCCCTGGCTGTTCTCTCCCTGGCTGCCCCGGGAATGCCTGTGTCCCCGGAATTCTAGCCTCTGCCTACTGCTTACTCTCCTTGCTCTCCAAGTTTTTTGGGCATGACTTCATCCCCTTATATGAAATACTTTGTGTGCACCACTTCTATAGCATATACACTATTCTTATTTAGTTCAGTGTCATACTCTGGGCCTTCTAGAATGTTAGCCTAGCATTGTTGAGGCTTTCTTACTGGGCTACAGTAGTTATTACAAGGAAGGGTATATCATGATTTTGCAAAAATCATAGTTTTGTTTTGTTTTTTGTCAATGTTATTCCTGAGGACAACCAGAATTTTTATGATGTTTTTCAATAAAGCAGCACATTTTCTCAAATCTTTAAGGATTTCCTGCCATTCCCCCATCTTCCACCCCGCTGCTTGCTGGTGCGAGGATCTGCTCCGCCCACGCAGAAGCCTGAATGGGCCCCTGTGAGTCTAAAATGGTGTCCTGTGGCTGCGGCCTTCCACTTGGATCTACGCTGGGTGACTTCACCAGGACCCCCTTCTATCTTGGCCACCTTCACTCGGCCTCTTTCAAACCTTCCTGCCCCTGCCCACGGAAAAAAGATCCTGTTCCTGACCTGTCACTAAACAAGTGCTGGGCAGACTCTGTGAGCCCGCTCTGTGCAGCAGAAGTGGCAGCAAAGAGAAAGGCCTGCACCCGAGGCAGGTCCATTAAGGAGACTAATGTGCCTTTACCAGAGAAAACACGCCCCTGCACGTTGTGCTACAAATGAGCATGTTTCCTCCCAAAGTGTACTAGTTTCCTGTCACTGCTGTGGCGAATTATCACAGACTTGGTGGCTTTAAATGACACAAATTCATTCTGTGACAGGTCTGGAAGCTAGAAGAAGTCTGCAAACAGTTGTTCTGGCTGAAGTCGAAGTGTCAGCAGAAGTGGTTCCTTCTGGAGGCTTCAGGGCAGAACTGGTTTCCTTGACTTGTCTGGCTTCTGGAAGTCACCTGCATTCCTTGGCTTGTGGCCTCTTCCTCAAATTATCCCAACCTCATGCTTCTGTCCTTACATCTCCTACTTCCTCTTGTGTAGTCAAATCTCCCTCTGCCCCTTCTTACAAGGACCCTGTGATAACATTTAGGGTCCACTTAGATAATTCAGATAACCTCCCAGCTCAAGATCTTTCATTTAATTACATCTGGAAAGTCCCCTTGGCATATAAAGTAACATGCACAGGTTCCGGGGATTAGGACATGGATATCTTTGTGGGGGTGGGAGGGGGACAACATTCATTAGCATACCATGGTATCTTACACTGAATTCCACCTGCCCTTTGCCTACTCAGTCCCATATCTTTGTGACACTTTCTTGAGATTTATTCTGACCATAGAATGTTAGGTAAGCATTTTCCTTAAAGTACATACATATGTACATACAAGTTGACTTTGAAAGTCAATCTTCAAGATATATTGACACTGCTTTAAGAAATAAAACCAGTTTAGAGGGTGTTGTTTTTCTTACCAGTGTTTGTGTTTCCCATCCAAGTACTAGCCAAGTGCAACGGTGCTTAGCTCGTGAGATCAGGTAAGATCAGGCACGGTCAGGGTGGTATGGCCGTAGACAAGTGTTTGTGTTTAATTTCACACATACACAAAAATAATTAAACCATGCCACTATTATTTTCTCTTTCAGCCTGTTGAATGAGAGCCCATGTGAGCACATGTCAGTGTGTCTTAGGAGGTGGCTGAGTCTTAGAAAGATGTTGGGCTGGCTTGCTCAGATGCTGGTAAATGGCACTACCTCTTTCTAGTCCCCTAAGCCCATAAGTCCAGGGTGACTGTTGCTCCTCACCTTGAAGCCCAATCATTTGCACATTCTGGTTCTCCTCCTACTTTCTTGGCTCTTCCTTTGGTTTTCTCAACTTTGCCTACTACCTTCTATACCCAGTTGTGTTAGGTAGACACTGAGGGCCCTCCGGCTCTGCTGGGGACAAAAGCAGGCTCCCAGAGCAATTGTCACACTCTAGGGAGGAGGGAACGCCCTACCAATCTGCCAGTCAGAATTTAGTGCCACCTACAAAAGAATGCAGAGGATTCCCCAGCCCATGGGACAAGCAGCAGAGGTACAATGGGATCTGGAAGGTGACCTAGAGCAACCTAAGGCTAATTATCATGTAATTGGCTTAAATCCACATTGCACCCCCCACAACGGGCTTTCAGAGAAGCCATGGGAGAACCACATGTGCAGTTAAGACTCAGGTTATGTAACTCCCAACTGTCCATCAAAGTGGTTCGATGGTGACATTTGAATCACGAGGAGGGCCCACCTAGGAAATATAAAACAGGACCCCAGACCATAATCAGGGCCTTCCTGTTACAAAATGGGGTCTGTTCATTGTCTGGGAATGTATCTCACTTTGCTCAATAAACTTCTCCTTGTGCTTGCCTCACTTTGGTGCGTCTGGTCAATCTTTGGCCAAGAGCAAACCAAGAACCGAGAACAGACCATGAGGCCCCGACAGCTGGAGATATTTTCACTAGCTTTCCATCCTTCGTCCACTTCCATCTTCTGCCTTTCTTCTTTGGTAAACTTATCCACTCCTACAACTCCTACTCTCATCCTCGGGGATGAATTCTAGGCCCATGTTTCTAAAATAAAATACTAAAAGTAAAATATTCCTTTGATAGTTTTCTACGTTCCTCTGCTATTTCTCTTGGTTTAAGATGTTTTAATGATTACACTTTAATTTATAGTCGTTATATATTTTAAGGGCCCATCTTGGTTGAATGTTTGGTATGGTAATGCTTTTATTATAAGCATACATCAACCCCCCTCAAAACCTTACTTAATGTAGTTGGGTTACCTGATTCACTTAAAAGAAAAAATAAACCAGAAAGATGCATTTAAAACTGTGACAAATTACACTAACAAAAATTTGATGAGGAGTATTAAAGTTTAGAACACAGATTTAAACGCAGCTAATGGATCCATTCATTGCTTCCCATTTATAGCACCAAAAGGGGTTTGATTAAGGTGCTCATGCTTTAAATGAAATCCTACTTCCCAGCTCACACCTTCACATAAAATAAAATAACACTGTGCACCACAAGTATATGTTTGCTAGTGAACAAACCATTTTCCAAATAGAATTGCCTTTAGGTCAAATCTCTCAAGTGTCTGGGAAAATCTAGCTCAGTGAAATGGAATGATAAATTTCAAGTGAAATGATAAGGCTTTCCTCTGTTGAAGTCCGCAATTTTTCTTTCTTTCTTTTTTTTTTTTTTTTTGGTATTTGACTATCATTTGTTTATAATATCATATTACCAGTCTTTAGCACTTCCTCTGAGTTGAGTTCCTTTTGTCTGATTTTTGTATTTATAGTATTTATGATAAGGAATGGGAGCAGTTGTACAATGTTAGGTTTTAGTTCTGAAGTAAAAGTTTCTTAGAGCACTCCTTGTAAATTTTAGTTCATTTGCTAAGTAAATGCTTGCCAAGTTTAGGGAGACTCAGATACACATCCTCTGCTTCTAAATCTCTTCAGGAAGAAAACATTTTAGAATCGACTTGAATACTAGAACAATTATCTATGTGCTTATCATAATTTCTGTGCTTGTGGAAATTACTGTATTCAGTGGTGTAAAATGGTGGTAGTTTTAGGCCTATGTAAACCATAAGGCTGTCAGGTTTCCTCTCATTGGCTTTTTCTAATGGCTTCTAAAACCATGACTACATTTTAAACACACTTATTATAAAGATGTGTTTGTCAAGAAACCAACAAACCCACAGTTGAGACTCATCTTTTCCAAAGTGGGCAATGATCCTTTACAGAATCTATTCATCCACTCATCCCTGTCCCATCTCCATATCTGTTCATTACCCACTGACTGTTTGTTAGGTGATATGCACTGCTTTACTGTCCCCACGCAGGTAGATGTTATTTAGCACAGAGTTTGCCCTTCACTGGAAAATAGTCTAATACAGGACTTGTCATAAAAAGTTATAATTAATAATAAATATACAGTAGGATCTTTGGTCTTATCTTGGCTTGGATTTGAACCTGGACTCCTCTGCTTGCCAGAAGTAGATCATTACCAAATCATTTAGCTCATTTTGCCTTTGCTTTTCCATCTTTAAAATGATATGTTAAAATGTGGTGTATGTTAGAGGAGGGGGGTGTTGTACAGATAACAATAGTTGTCTTACAGGGTTGTTTGTAAAAACAAGGACGCATATAACGTGCCTGACAGTAAGCATTTAACAAATGCTAAATGAATACATACTGTAGGAGTTCAGGGAAAGGAAAAATGATTCCCAGCTTGGTTGGGCAAAAAAGACTCCTAAAGGGGCTATCTGATCTCAGAGAATCTGGAGGATGGGCACACTTTTGAAATAGAAAACAATCTTTTTGTTGTTGCTGTTACTGCAGTCATCCTTGCGCAGGGGCCATGCTAATCTCTGCACTGTTCCAATTTTAGTATATGTGCTGCCAGAGCAAGCACTGAAATAGAAAATAATCTCCCCGCCAAATGCTTTTCTGTTTTGTTTTCCTCTTGTTCAAGTGGACATGCACAGTTTCTACAATCATGCTGTAATCTTTACTTACACCTCTTCCAAAGGCAACACGTCATCAGCGACCCGGTGGTTGGGAAGGACACTGCTCCAGGGAACGGGGCGATTGCTGCCAGACAGTAGCAGGTGGCTATTTTCACGTAGCAGTCGGGGGCAAATGAAAGAAGTGTGTGGAGATCATTCTCCCCAGAGGCCATTCATTTCTCTACAGCTGAAAGAGCAATGGGTTGATCCAAAACAGGACCAAAAGTTCAAAAGAATTATGACAGATCAGTCAAGCGCCCCTAAGTTTATCTGGGTAAAGATGCATAAGCACCCTCCAGTGTTGACAAAGGTCCCACATCTGCAAAGGAAAAAGGGAGAATCAGAGCTGAGCTAAAAATGTTGTTACATTTCCTTACACATCTGAAATGGATCTAGACTAAAATGAAATGCCTTTTCCATTACGCTTATCTTCCTACCCTTAAATTAGAATGGAAACTGCTCTAGGCCTGATGCAATTCAATGCACTTCCTGAGTTTTAGACAACTAATTTACAATTGTCCCATACAGGTGACAATTGTCTCATGCATATGACAATTGTGCCATACATATGAATGATTGGTTGGGTACCAGTTCCCTTGAATCTCGAGTTTCCCCTTCTCTGTCTGGGCCCACAGGTCTCCTGATGCTGGCACTGTGTGGCTGCGAAGGCAGATTATTCTAGCACCCCTCCTCTTCCTCCTCCCTTTACAGCTCCTTTTTCATGCTCAGACAAACTTTCTCTCAGCCATCCCATTCAACTTCTTTCCCTCTTCCCCTACATCTTCCAATTCTTGTCCATTTAGATTAGAAAAGTTAAAATTCATTTTTCTACCAAGAGTTTGATGCTGTGGAATTAAATAAGGAGTATGGTGTCCCTCTCCTTGCTGAGTTTAAAATCTAAAGTGGAAAATCTTCTATCTCTACCTACATCTGTCTACATCTAAATTTTATCATGAAATGAAGCAAGATGCCATGACCTGATCTGATTTGAAAGAGAGTTGCCCCTGCAACAATAATGCCATAATGAAAGTCACTTTTACGAATTTATTTTTTCTTCCGTTTATTTATTCTCTCTCTTCCTTTCCTCTTCCTCCTCCCTTTTTCTTTTTTAATCATTTTATACCATTTGGTCTGTTCCTGTACTTTTGTCCTATTTACATTACAGTATATAGTTATGTTTATTTTCCAGTTACAAACCAGTATGGAAAAAAAACCATGCAGGCTGGGTGGGGACCTCTTTGTCTCTCCTTTGCCTTTTCCTTTTCCCTGAGAAATCAGATACCCGCAAGGAAGGGCTAAGATCACAGCACGTGTTAGCAAATGCACGGAGTGGCCTGTAATCTCTCTCTCCTTCTGTGCTTCCATTTCCCGACTATCTAACATATCAGGGAATGTTTTTCTGTAATGCTGGCAGGATCAAAAGTCAGGCAAAGAAGATTCGGGTTCCATTTCTATTATGAAATAATTGTCTTATCTGCATGATAATACACACATATATTTCTGCTAAATTATCTACAGCCTGAGCATTCATTCATGCCCCAGAAAAGATGATGAATGTGCCAGATGCTTACATTTGTGGTAAGATGACCAGGAATGGGTGGAGCAGGGCAGCTTGCCAACTGTTTGGGTGGCTATTTGTCAGGAGAATGAGTCATTCCTGCTGCACCACCCCTGATTTTGGTTTTAATATGTTCTGCTGGAAGAAGGCCAGAGTCCCTACACCAAAATTTAGGCCCATTTTCCATCTTTTAGCCATAGTATATTTCCTATACTACCCCTTTCCACCCTGCAAGTCTGCACCTAAGCCATCCTATGCCTGTTGCAGATGGTCTGTTCCCCCTGGAGGGGTACGATGCTTTGTTCTGAGACTGGGATGCCTTTCTTAGACTTTATACTTCGCCTTGGAAATAGTCGCCATAATGTGTTATGGGGCTTGCGCCCGGTCTTAGCCTAGAAACCAGAGGTCTACTTTTCTTGGGCGTGGTATCATTCAACTTTTCCCGAGCTCTTTAACAAGGAACCCTCTAAAATGAAATACTCCCAAAGCTTGCACCAGCACACCAGGGCTTGCACCCGTGCTTGAAGGAAAGAAGAGTGAGAGGAAATGCTCTGCGCTCGCCCTCTACTCCCCTCCCAGCACTGGGCTGCTAGCAGTGGGCCCAAGGCCACGCTGGAGCCATCTGTGAGGATTTCGGATTTCTGTGGGGCCTGCTGGTCTGCAAGCCCGAGATGTGTGAGCTGTAGCGTTGCCATGCAGTGGGCAGGAAGGGGGCTCCGGCTCCTCGGGTGGCTTTTGTGTTCTTGAGATAGACTGAGCTGGCTTGACTTGGGATCAGACCTCCCCCGCTGTCCTATTGTCTTAGCCAGTGGCACTGAGGCCCAGGCTGGGCAGCCAAGGAGAGTGCTGATCTGCAGTTTGAAATGGAAGCCCAGAGCAGGCTTCCCTGGCGTGGCTCGAGGCTGGCCCGCCTGCCTGGGCGCGCGGCGTGAGTGCGGCCCTGAGAAAGGAAGCTGCGAGGTACAGCCTGTGGGAAGCGCCGCTTTCTGCAGTGTGATTATGTTAACCCGTCTGCGTGACCTTGACACACACACAGCGCAATTGCCCTGCCTGTGTGAGGTGACCAGGGCCAGGTGATTACTTTTATTTGCTAAATTGGGACTAATTTGGATGGGGACACCTGGCTTACCTAGAGCGTGTGTTTGTTTATCTGCCAAGTTGGGCAATCAACTCAGGGCAGCAGGCCAGAGTGGGAAGTCAGCATCTTGGTCAGGAAGTGTGGAAATTTCTAGTTTCAGCTTCTATCTATTTTTATGGCCATCTTGATTTGTGTTGCCACTGGGGTTTCTGTCAGGAATACATGCAAACCGTAAGATTCAGTGTGAAACCTCTGAAGGTTTTAATTTAATTCATTTTGAAACTGGTTGGATTTTTATTCTAATAATAAATTTAACAAGTTTGGTGGTCACTTCTTGAATTCACTAATTTTCCTTCTTTCTTTTTTTGGTGTTATTTGACAAAATCCATCAGTGCGGAGGCCTCAGGGTTTCCTCTGTATCTTGAGAGACTGTCTGTCTCTATTGGCCGACAAACCCTACTGGGCTAGCGATGCTTCCCAAATAATTTTTCAAGGAATCATTGGGCCAGAGGAGTTATATAAATGCATTTTTTATAAAATTCCAATTTTTAAAAACTGTTACCCTAGTATATGATGCTATATGGAATTTTCTGAAAATACCATTTGTAAAGGTTGAGAAAAAAAAATAGGTAGAAATAATTTACCTAAGATCAGAAACATGCCAAAGACCAAAGACCAAAACATCTTTCTCTGAAAGACATTATTTAGAGTGTCATTGGATCTTTTTAATAGAGTGTCATTGGATCTTTTTAAAAAAAAAAAAAAAAAAAATAGAGTGTCATTGGATCTTTTTAAAAAAAAAAAAAAAAAAAAAAGAAAGACATTATTTGGGGGAAACTCAAAACATCTGGGTTAGATTATAAAATACAGGAGTAGGAAGAGTAGTGGTTGTTGAGACATCAGCTTTTATATCTCTAGAATTTTATAATTGCACTGTGCCTATTTGCTTAATGACCAAACCAAACCAAACCCTCTGTTTTTACTATTTATGTTTTATTCTGTTGCCAGGGGAGAGGTGGTTGGGTGAGGTTGAGAGGACATGTTACAAATGACAGCACTAAAGGAGGCCCAGGTGATTTCTTTCTTTACCTTTCATACCTCAAGTCCCTGGCCATTCAATTTAGTTCCTGAGGTGCCGACAGCTGGTAATATGTTAACCTGCAATCCACTTTTTGGAAGTTATTGATATTTCCTAACTGAGGTTTAATGGTGTGACTTGGCTTAGGTGAAAATGTGCCAAGGTCTTGGGTCTCCTGTGCCTCATTCAGGTTTGTTCCAGGAACATTCTGCCAGGAGCTAGAAACCACTTTGCTGCGTGGTCCTCCCAAGTCAAATGAATCTTCATTATATATTACTTGCAGGACTGTTCTGCATAGACCAACAGAGAGACCAAACAGTGATTCTTTTTGGAGGGGGATATTTACATTTGAGTTACAACTGCTGTTGAGTCTAAGAGAACTAAAATATCTACTTCTGCAAAATCAATAGCTGCTTATATTTTAGAAAATAGTCCTAATTTATTTTAGCAAAAATCTATTAGGAAAAAAAGTCAATAGATTTGGAAGTAGACAGTCGGGTGAAAGTTGCACAACATTGTGGATATACTAAATGTTGCTGAGGGTAAATTTTATGTGATGTGTATTTCACCACAATAAAAAAAGTCAACAGAAAAAGTTTATCTTAGTCTATGGCTAAGAATGTTGATGCTGATTATCACTGTAGCCGTGTGGTTCCTAAAGAGGTGCAGAGAGAAGTGAGGCATGGGGTAATAGTCTAAACCCAGAAAAATTTATTGCTGGCACTAAATTTTACCTATGGCAAGTAGCAGATAGTTTGAATATTCTTCTTAATAAAGTAGTTCCTTAGCAATGAGGATTTTTTTTTGGTTTGTTTGTTTGAGACAGGGTCTCACTCTGTCACCCAGGCTGGAGTACAGAGGAGTGATCACAGTTTACTGTTGCCTCAAATTCCTGGGCTCAAGCGATCCTCCCGCCTCAGTTTCTCAAGTAGCTGGGACTACAGGCATGAGCCACTGTGCCCGGCCAGCAATAAGGACTTAACATTTGTGGTGGTA